>NW_027468774.1:9148877-9211377 GCF_046254945.1 Alosa pseudoharengus
GGGCATGGAGAGGGAGGGAGTGGAGAGGCTTAGAGGAGTGCAGGTGTGTGTGTGTGTGTGTGTGTGTGTGTGTGTGTGTGTGTGTGTGTGTGTGTGTGTGTGTATGTACGTCTGTTTACGTTTGCAGGGGTGTGTGCATTGCATGGTGTAAATCTCATTTCCGTGTGTGTGTGTGTGTGTGTGTGTGTACATTTGTAAGTGTGTATGTGTGTACATTTGTAGGTGCGTGCATGTGTGCGTGCGTGTGTGTGTGCATGTGAGTGTGCAAGATGAATTGTTTGTCTCAGCATCACATGGGGCTATTTCTGAATTGTGCATAAGGGACACGTTACCATAGCTACCAGGGTTTGTCGCACTCTCTTTCTCACCCTCTCTTGTGCACACACACATACAAACACTCACCAAAATACTCTCTCTCTCTAGCTCTCTCTCTCTCTCTCGCACACACACATATACTCAGACAGCCACACACACCTACCTCGGTAGTGACTGAGAGATCAAAGCTCCGTGAGGTGACATTGCACCTTTATGTGTGTGTGTGTGTGTGTGTGTGTGTGTGTGTGTGTGTGTGTGAGTGAGGCTGAGGAGTTGGAGTGAGCCTGCTCTGCATTGCCTAGCCCACCTCATGTGTGTGTGTTTACCAGAGTCAGCTGTAGTGGTGTGTGTGTGTGTGTGTGTGTGTGTGTGTGTGTGTGTGTGTGTGTGTGTTTGTGTTTACCAGAGTCAGCTGTAGTGGTGTGTGTGTGTGTGTGTGTGTGTGTGTGTGTGTTTGTGTTTGTGTTTACCAGAGTCAGCTGTAGTGGTGTGTGTGTGTGTGTGTGTGTGTTTACCAGAGTCAGCTGTAGTGGTGTGTGTGTGTGTGTGTGTGTGTGTGTGTGTGTGTGTGTGTGTGTTTACCAGAGTCAGCTGTAGTGGTGTGTGTGTGTGTGTGTGTGTGTTTATCTGCAGTGAAACAGGTGCAGCTTGTGTCCAGGGACTCCTCTAGGCCACAGGAGCCCCTGAGAGCTCTCCCAGGGTCGGCACTAAACAACAGACTCTGCCCCTTGTGGCCACATCACATTACTGCACTGTTTAGTGTGGTACACTGTTTGGCTAAGATGGAATCATCTAGTTTGCATGCGTTGCTAACTTGTTGGCTTGCAGTAGGTTTTTCCCACCACTGGGGGTCTCGGTCAGAAGCAGACACCAGATCCTGACATGACCCTGATACCTCATACCAAAGTCCTTTTAGGCAAGTCCCTCCACTCGGTGGCCATATTGAAATGCTTTTATCGGGCATCTATTCGGGCAGAAATGCACTTCAGAAAGGCTTTACAGCACCAACCTTGCTCCAGCGGTGATATCACAACACATGGTTGGCACAATCTATTCACAACACACCACACGATTGGCACAATGTATTCACATGTCGACCCCTCTGCCGCGGAAGGGGCAGGATATGTAGACAACTGCCATAACCCCATGCATTTCTATGGAGGAGATATGTGTAGACAACTGCCATAACCCCATGCATTTCTATGGAGGAGTTTTGTCATAACCCCATACATTTCTATGGAGGAGATATGTGTAGACAACTGCCATAACCCCATGCATTTCTATGGAGGAGATATGTGTAGACAACTGCCATAACCCCATGCATTTCTATGGAGGAGATATGTGTAGACAACTGCCATAACCCCATGCATGAGGAGTTTTGGAGTGCTGTGTCTCTGGTCCTACCAGGGCAAGAGCAGCTGCATCAAAGCAGATGCATTCTGGGAGATTTGTCTTTCTTTGCAAATGATAGATAGATAGATAGATAGATAGATACTTTATTGATTCCCAAGGGGAAATTCAAGGTCTCAGTAGCATACAGACATAACACACAACATGCACTTACAGCAGAAAAAGTAATATACATATAAAAAAAACTCCACTGTACAATAGAGACAGTAGAAGATAAACATGATACTAAAATACTAAATACTAAAAATACTATAAAAACTAAATCAAATATCAACATAGTGTGCTTAAGGATGATCAAGCATGACAGGGCAGGGACTGAGCCTGTAATTCAGTGTGCATTATAAGGTGCTCTATGAGAATGAGTGGCATGGTGATGGTGCTAATAGGGAGACAGGTGGAGTTTTTAATGATGTTTAATGAGGTGTTTGATTTCCTCTTCTGGAGTTCTGAAAGGGAACATTAATGTACTGATGCTCCGTTGTCCTGTGTGTTCTTTGGCAGGCGTTTGTGAAGTGCCACTTTGACTATGACCCCGCCCACGACAACCTCATTCCCTGCAAGGAGGCGGGGCTTAAGTTCAACAGTGGAGATATCCTGCAGATCTTCAACCAGGAAGACCTGAACTGGTGGCAGGTCAGAACTCTGTATCTTTCTCTCCTTCTCTCTCTCTCTCTCTCTCTCTCTCTCTTCCTGTCTCTCTCTCCCCCTCCCTCTCTCCCCCCCCTCTCTCCCTCTCTGTTTTTCTCTCTCCCCCTCCCCCCCCCCTCTCTCCCTCTCTGTTTCTCTCTCTCCCCCTCCCCCCCCTCTCTCTCCCTCCCTGTCTCTCTCTCTCCCTCTCCCCCTCTCTCCCCCTCCCCCTCTCTCCCTCTCTCTCTCTGGCTCTCTCTCTCTTTGGCTGTGTGTATACGTGTGTGTGTGTGTGTGTGTGTGTGTGTGTATGTACGTGTGTGTGTGTGTATGTGTGTATACGTGTGTGCGTGTGTGTGTGTGTATACGTGTGTGTGTGTGTGTGTGTGTGTGTGTGTGTGTGTGTGTCTGGCATGGGATGTTGCCTTTGAGTATGTGGAGCTGAGTGCAGCTC
Source organism: Alosa pseudoharengus (assembly GCF_046254945.1). NCBI lineage: Eukaryota > Metazoa > Chordata > Actinopteri > Clupeiformes > Clupeidae > Alosa > Alosa pseudoharengus. Next base: position 9,151,684 of record NW_027468774.1, read on the forward strand.
CAGCTGTGGAGGTGTGCAGGTCAGGCCCAGTCTCTGAGTGCCGTCTCCCCACAGGCGTGCCACCAGAACGGGGGCAGCGCAGGGCTCATCCCCAGCCAGGTGCTGGAGGAGAAGAGGAAAGCCTTCGTCAAGAGGGACCTGGAGCTCACCACCGCAGGTGAGGGATGACATCGTGCACAGCACATACACATGCATATTAATACACACACACACACTCATGCAGGTGAGGGATGACATTGTGCACAGCACATACACATGCATATTAATACACACACACACACTCACGCAGGTGAGGGATGACATCGTGCACAGCACATACACATGCATATTAATACACACACACACTCACTCACACAGGCGAGGGATGACATTGTGCACAACACATACACATGCATATTAATACGCACACACACACACACACTCACTCACACAGGCGAGGGATGACATTGTGCACAACACATACACATGCATATTAATATGCACACACACTCACATACACACACACACACACCCACACACACACACACACACACACACACACACACTTAAATACACTCAGACACAGCAGCTGAGCACTGCAGGTGTTTTATGACCTCCCACATATCTTCTACAAATACACACACACACACACACACACACACACACACACACACACACACACACACAGCTAAGGTGCAGTATGATCAGTGATCTGGACAAATAATCCTAAAGTAGACATTATAAATGCAGCCACAGACGCACTCGTTTACCAGGAGGAGGAGATGAGAAGACAGAGAGCACAAATGAATGAGCAATCATGGGAAATGTAGTCTGTATTGTGCAGGGGCCAGCTGTTAGAATGCAAATCCAAGGGCATTCTGGGATTTGTATGCAGGGGCAGAGAGAAGTTTTCTTTTGAAGGTTGTCTGGGTCTGTGAGGAGGTGAAGTGGAGCAAGGACGGCACTGTCCAGTAGTGGTGTGCTGTTTAACAAAGGAGCTACACAAAGCAGACGCAGTAGGCAAGTCACACACACACACACACACACACACACACACACACACACACACACACACACACACACAGACTGTCCTGTAGACACCTTCCTCACATTCTCTCCATCTGGCTGGCCATGTCAGTTTTTTCTCTTCTCTTCCTCTCTCTTCTCTAGCTATCTCTCTCCATCTGCTCTCTTTGTCACTATCCTCCTCTCACCCTCCCTCTCTCTCTCTCTCTTTCTTTTTCTCTCTCTCTTTCTCTCGCTCTCTCTCTCACCCGACTCTTCCGCAGTCTCAGCAGTTCCCCTCTTATTTCTGCATCCTCATCCTCCCTCCCTTTCTCTCTTTCTCTCTCTCTCCCTTTCTCCCTCTTTCTCTCTCCCTCCCTCTTTCTCTCTCTCTCCCTTTCTCCCTCTTTCTCTCTCCCTCCCTCTTTCTCTCTCTCTCTTTCTCTCTCTTTTTCCCTCCCTCTTTCTCTCTCTCTCTCTCTCTCTCTCTTTCTCTCTCCATCTCTCCATCTGCATGTATAACGTGCAGTTAGAAGGTTAAAGGGTGTCTGACGTCCATATGGATGATTTATATCCTCCGGACGCATTCCCCACCCACCCACACACACCTCACACACACACACACACACCCTCCAGACAGACCCTACTCCTCAGGGTCACACACCTTTCTTACAGTAGCACGCCACTGGAACACAACCTGTGGGATGATGTGATGTCCATGCATACCAAAGACCAGCGAGGTCGTGTGGTCAATACGCCTGCTCTAGGGTAGTTTTCAGGTGTCAATCAGGAGGCATACCTGTCCAGTTTACACCACGCTGTTGGTCTGAGGTAGGCATACCTGTACATACCTGTCCAGTTTACACCACGCTGTTGGTCTGAGGTAGGCATACCTGTACATACCTGTGCAGTTTAAACCACGCTGATGGTGGTTCATTCTCTGTACAGCCAAACGCATTTTCATTATGTACAGGGGGGATAAGTCACAAGAAGTTTGCTATTTACAACAGCAGAGTAAAATATAAATATATCGCCACTCTAGAGGGAGCTCTACAGTCGCCAAAAAACACCTAAACCTGCACAGTGTACCTTTAATTAGCAGTGTTACCTGGGCCTGTTTGAATGATGCGGGAAATGTGCAGTACTGGGATTTGGGCCAAAAACACCTAAACCTGCATAGTGTACCTTTAATTAGCAGTGTTACCTGGGCCAGCTTGAATGATGTGGGAAATGTGCCAAAAGTCAGTTGAACATTATCACATGTGTGATTGCTGGTGTGATGGGAGGACAAATGGTTTGAAGTAGGCTAGTTGGAATGGAATCCATGGGATGGAATTTGCAAATTAGAGGACAGCCACAGGCACTGCATAGGTCTGCAGATATGGCAGAAGATTTGGGCCAGATTTGGGCCAAATCCAGGCCAGAGGAGGACCCACTCTGTCCATCCAGAGATGGTTTGATGATGAACGTGCAGACAGCGCCATCATGTGGTGCGGGGCAGTGTTGCACATTTGGTTGCACATGTACTGTAGCACACTGCAGGGGATGAAGCAGCTGTGTCTGTGGTCACACAGTATAAGAGAGTATAACATATAGTAGAAACAACATCATACTGAAACACAGACACACACACACACACACACACGCACACACAGACACACACACACACGCATATGCATACACACACACACACACACATATACATGCACACCACACACAAACACACACACACACACGCATATGCATACACACACACACACACACATATACATGCACACCACACACAAACACACACACACACATGCACGCAAACACACATACACGCACACACACACACACATACACACACACACACACACGAGCACACTTAGTTGGCATTCCTCTGTGTCTTCCCCTAAGGACCCCTGTGTGCAGGTATGGGAGGAAAGAAGAAGAAGAAGATGATGTACCTGACCACCAAGAACGCAGGTACATTCTCAACCTCACCTGTTCTCATAGCAGTAGATAGATAAGGTAAGTCACATAACAAACAGGATGTACCTGACCACCAAGAACGCAGGTACATACTCAACCTCACCTGTTGTCAGCCTACGCTGGTACATACTGAACCTCACCTGTTGTCAGCGTATGCAGGTACATTCTCAACCTCACCTGTTGACAGCGTATGCAGGTACATTCTCAACCTCACCTGTTGTCAGCGTATGCAGGTACATTCTCAACCTCACCTCTCAACCTCACCTGTTGTACATTCTCAACCTCACCTGTTGTCAGCGTACGCAGGTACATTCTCAACCTCACCTGTGCTCAGCTTATGCAGGTACATTCTCAACCTCACCTGTTGTCAGCGTATGCAGGTACATTCTCAACCTCACCTGTTGTCAGCGTATGCAGGTACATTCTCAACCTCACCTGTTGTACATTCTCAACCTCACCTGTTCTCAGCTTATGCAGGTACATTCTCAACCTCACCTGTTGTCAGCTTATGCAGGTACATTCTGAGCCATCCTCGTGGGTGTGTGGGATGGGTGGGAGGATGAGGTCTTAGTCAGAGATGAATAGGTCGTTATACTGTAGAGAGAGCTGACGCATGTGCAGTATGTATTTGTGTGAGTGTGTGTGTGTGTGTGTGTGTGTGGGTGTGTGTGTGTATTCATGGATGTATGCATGTATGTATGTACAGTATGTGTGTGTGTGTATGCATTAATTGTATGTATGTATGTATGTATGTATGTATGCATGTACTGTATGTATGGATGGATGATACATAGATAGGTTGATTGGTTCTCTAATTTGGCTGGGTGAGTAGCCCATTGGGTGCTGTATAAACAGGAAGATAACTAGCTTGTATGCTTGTTTGATGTAATGCAGTTACCTGCATTGGTCAGAGGTGTGATGCCAGGTGTTCCGTGTTCTAGAATTTGACCGCCATGAACTGCGGATCTACGAGGAGGTGGCGAAGGTTCCGCCATTCCGCAGGAAGACTCTGGTTCTCATTGGAGCACAAGGGGTCGGACGCAGAAGCATGAAGAACAAACTGTTGGTGTCGGACCCGCAGCGTTACGCAACCACCACACCCTGTGAGTAGAGGAAACGTCTATATGCATACTACATACTACTAACACTACACAACCACCACACCCCGGGCCTGTGAGTAGAGGAAACGTCTATATGCATACTACATACTACTAACACTACGCAACCACCACACCCTGGGAGTAGAGGAAACGTCTATATGCATACTATTACATACATACATAGTATGAATACATTTAACACTTTATAACTCTAAAGAACTTTTAAAGTAAACATAAATGTAACACTTTTAATTATAAAGTACTAGTACAGTAAAACATGTAACACTTTTAATTATGAAGTACTAGTACAGGAAAGCTTACATACATGTAACACTGAGGGAGTTTCATGCCAGAGTTTGTTGCTAGACTTGTGTGATTATCGTGCTCTGTAGTCGACTTGTGTTACCTGGCCCATGGTTGTGTGTGTGTGTGTGTGTGTGTGTGTGTCCTGATTAGGGTTGCAAAGGGCCGGAAACCGGAAACTTTCCATGGGAAGTTAAGCTGGGGAATTTTGGGAATATTCCAATTCGGAAACTTTCATGGAATTAAAGGAAATTATGAAAATGAATGGGAATTTCCGGTAATTCATACTGTTTCATATACAAACATTAACATTTTGTTTCGTAATAAGCAATATGATTTGTTTGTTCGTATTTTCGCTTAGCTTAGCATACAAAGCTAGCTACCATGCTAGCGGGAATCCTATTCTCTGCCTATGGTTTACTAGCGTGCTAAGCTAGCAACACTGAAACCACTGAACTGCCCAAGATAAACCACGCCACTCAACAACAAAATCCGATTGGTTGTAACATTAACTGACTATCAGTTTGTTCAGTTAGAATTCCAGAAAATGGTAAAAAAAAATAAAAAAATATAATGACACAACATACCACCCCAACCAAGCCTTATAGATTATTTAAGTTATATATAAGTTGTCAAGCTTAATCAGACAGATTAATCGTCCCATTACAGTTTATGCAAAATGACGTACACCCATTTGAATGAGGACAAAAGTGACGAGAAGCCAATAACTGGGCAACTCTGCAAACTTTCCCCAGTTTCACACCAGTTATTCCCACATGAGATGACATTTTCACTGGGAATTTATTTTCCCCATGCACATGAACACATCATAGGTTTCCTTTATGTCTAGTAGCCTATGCTGATTGCTGTGTGCATGGGATTGACGTATGTGCAGGGTAGAAATTTGACTGAAATTGCATTAAATCAGGTTGTTTTAACTAATATTATGCTGCAAGATGGGGTTTTGTCCGCTAAATTTAAGTTCCCTGTTATAGACTAACTAGCCATATTAAAAATTCCCAGTTTATTCCCATTATTTCCCGTTTATTCCCGTTAATTCCCATGGAAAGTTTCCAACTTTGAAAATTCCCGGAATTTTGCAACCCTAGTCCTGATCCATTGGGTGTGTGTGTGTGTGTGTGTGTGTGTGGCCTGATCCATGGTTGTGTGTGTTGGTCAGACACGTCCCGCAAGCCCAAAGTGGGGGAGACGGACGGCCAGATGTACCTGTTCATGTCTCGCGGCGAGATGGAGTCCGACATCAAGAGCGCACGCTTCCTGGAGCACGGCGAGTACGACAACAACCTCTACGGCACCAAGATCAACTCCATCCACGAGGTCATCGACTCTGGCAAGATCTGCATCCTGGACGTTAACCCACAGGTCAGGCCAAGGCTCCCCTGGGGCAGGGATGTGAGCTCTATTACCCCCAACAGGGGCAGCAGATGGACTGGGCATTCACTCATTTTGATTATAGGAAAAATTTGAATAGATGACATTATAAAGGAGAATTTATAAAAGATGTCAAATAGAATAGAATTTATAGACCATGTTAACACCATAGATATAGTATGGGGCAATTCCATGGGAAATTATGTTTTTTCCATCCATAACGCCAATAAAATGTGATGGTATGGTATGATGTGAATTGTTACATGAAATTTGAGCATTTGCTATTTTTGGTTGAAGAATGTACATGAGAAAAAAATGCACAAAAAATGAATGTTATCATTCACATCATACAGGCGTTATGGATGTGACAAAAAGTCAATTTTCCGTGGAATTGCCCTATGTACCTGCAAGCTTCTTTTATACTGGCTATTAAAGACACAGCTGTAATGGAAGTGCTTCTGTGGCCCAACAGGCATTGAAGGTGCTGAGGACGTCAGACTTCCTTCCGTATGTTGTGTTCATCGAGGCACCGGACTTTGAGGTTCTCAAGGCCATGAACCGATCGGCCATTGAATCAGGAGTGGTGACCAAACAGCTTACGGTAAAATTATTTTTCCTTTTTGGTTCACCTGTTTATGTGTTTGTGCGTTTGTGTGTCTCTGTGTGTGTGTGTGTCTGAGAAAAAGAGTGTTTGTGGACGAGTGTGTATTTCCTGTGTTTGTTTCATTTTCAGTAAATTCAGATTTTTCTATAATTCATGTGGTTACATTATTGTAAGTGTGTGTGTGTGTGTGTGTCTGTCTCTCTCTCTCTCTGCAGGACTCTGAGTTGAAAAGGACGGTGGATGAAAGCGAGAGGATAAAGAGAGCATACGGACACTACTTTGACCTCAACATCGTCAACGACAACCTGGAGGGGGCTTACCGCAGCCTGCGGGGGGCGCTAGAGAGACTCATGTCAGAGTACCAGTGGGTGCCTGTTAGCTGGGTCTTTTGAGACCGAATAAGTCCTGGGAGAGAGAGAGAGAGAGAGAGAGAAAGAGAGATTAAAGAGAGAAAGAAGATTAAAATGAGAGAAGTTAGAGGAGGGATCCAAACACAGAGGCCATTATAAGGGAGACAGAGAAAGGGGCTGTGCAGACAGAAAGAGCGATAGAGAGAAAAAGAAAAGGAGAGAGGGAGAGAAAAATTATTACATGACCTCCGAAACGCCATTCCATCAGGCAACAGGCCCTCTTATTGGTCAGTTTTCAATGCCACTCACCCGGCCCTGCCAACCTATTGGTTGTCTCTTGGGGGGTAGTGTTGACAAGTTTGAGAAGAGATCACAGAAATGTGTGGCAGAAACTATAGAAATTATGAAACATTCAGTGCTATGTGACTGAGTGTGTGTGTGTGTGTGTGTGTGTGTGGTTGTGTGTGTGTGTGTGTGACTGAGTGTGTGTGTGTGTGTGTGTGACTGAGTGTGTGTGTGTGTGTGTGTGACTGAGTGTGTGTGTGTGTGTGTGTGTGTGTGTGTGTGTGTGACTGAGTGTGTGTGTGTGTGTGTGTGTGTGTGTGTGTGTGGTTGTGTGTGTGTGTGTGTGTGTGGTTGTGTGTGTGTGTGTGGGGGGGGGTGTGTGTGTGTGTGTGTCTGTTTGTGTGTGTCTGTTTGTGTGTTTGTGGTTGGGACAGGTCAGTTGTGTAACCAGCAGAGTAGGTCTCTATATTTATAGATTACTGTCAAAAAAATGTCCGCTGTTTTAGATACACTCAGAGAGTCGTTCAAGTGAAGAGCTCTCTTGAGATGACCATGTAATCTTTAGGATGTTGCTCACAGGAGTTGTGTAGTTTTGAGGCTGAAAAAAATTGATTATGCTAGTGTATCATGTCTTTGGAATACACTGTACATGTCCTGGGTTGTCTTCTGTTGATTGTAAATATATTTAGAAAATACAAGAGAATCTAACTTTTATTTGAATATTTGTACGAATATTATCGCTGTACAGCATTCTTATTCTTGACCAGTATTGAGTAGCAATATCAACACGTAATATCCTACATTTGCTGTACTTCCGCCAGAAGCAATTTGAAAGTGGCATAAATCAGCTGAACTGTATAAAGGGTCCGTGTGGTTTAAATAAATGCAGAAGATTCTAGAAAAAACAGCCGTCTTGGGTCGAGATCTGGCGTTATCGTCGTTATCATTGCTTTAGCCCAATTCCCCCTCGGCATTTGGTGGATATGACCAAATAATTTGTGGTTTGTATATATTGTCTTATATGGCTTTTAAAAAGAGAAGAGAAAGAAACCAATTTGACAAAAAACTCTCAAGAACATCTTGGCAGGGGTCCATTTCAGTGGCACTGAGTCTTCACTGATTGTGGTAATGCCGCTTGAGTTATTGCTCTTAGTGGGGAAGCCATTTTGTTTAGTTTTAGATGGCCCACATAGTGCGAGATATTCCAGCGTGTTGAGTGTGGTGAAGATGTGACTGGTGTTCTGTTTATTCGAGTTTAGTTTCTTAACCTCCCTGACCAATTGTTAAACAGAAGACAAGCGATGAATCCCCCTGGTTTCGGGTTTGATTGTGTTTCATTCGAACTAAAGACGCAGTGTTGGGGAAACCTGTGTTGCATGATTGTTGGTTGTTATTATTTAAAAGGTGTATTCTTTTGCCTTAAAGGAATTATCCAGGGTAAAATGCACTTTAGATAAATTTACGGATGATTGGGAGTACATACATTGAGTTGACATCAAAATCATGTCATTCGGATGTGTTTTGAGAAAGTTCGATTTTACCGTTTTTAGTCAAAACTTGTTAGCCTGGAAGTGACCAGGGCAAGTAATTTCGCCGCTACAAAACCCTATTTTTATACCTCTTCCACAGTTCCAAACAACATTACACTTACGTGGTAGTGAGTAGAGGGTCCCTAAAGCCAAACCGAAGTATCCCGATGTCTTTATGTGGTCGGATAGAGAGTCCAGAATGAATTTCATCAAGCCAGTACCTTTCCGGAAATATTGCTGCTGCAGCTGGTGTCTTTAGGGGAAAGTCCTTAGGAGTCGATTGCCGAGTGTGGAGTAACACGCTCTGGAAATTCACAATTTCGCCGCCGTTTTTAAAAAAAAAAAAAAAACATAGTCCAATCCATACAACTTCATTTCAATTTCGAAAGAAATACTGGACTATGTTTTTTTTTTTAAAGAAAAAAATAAAAGGCGACGAAATTGTGAATTTCCAGAGCGTGTTACTCCACACTCGGCAATCGACTCCTACGGACTTTCCCCTAAAGACACCAGCTGCAGCAGCAATATTTTCGGAAAGGTACTGGCTTGATGAAATTCATTCTGGACTCTCTATCCGACCACATAAAGACCTCGGGATACTTCGGTTTGGCTTTAGGGACCCTCTACTCACTGCCACGTAAGTGTAATGTTGTTTTGAACTGTAGAAGAGGTATAAAAATAGCGTTTTGTAGCGGCGAAATGACTTGCCCTGGTCACTTCCAAGCTTACGAGTTTTGACTAAAAACGGTAAAATCTAACTTTCTCAAAACACATCCGAATGACATGATTTTGATGTCAACTCAACGTATGTACTCCCAATCATCCGTAAATTTATCTAAAGTGCATTTTACTCCGGATAATTCCTTTAATCTTGTCCAAAATGCCAAGGCATGTTTCTGTCGGAAGTTTGGGTGGATCCGTTTGGCCATATCTATGGTCCTCGTCTCTGGTGCTCACAAAAGAAGAAATTTCGCATTGTTTGGGATCACTTCCTGAAGCCTTGTCACTTCCTGTGAGTGATTAGATATCTAGCACATATGGATGGGTTCTTAGGCTGAGGGTTGACATGGCCTCTAAGGGAACAGCGCTGCACAGATCAGTTGTTTTAAATGTTCAAAGGAAATCAACATTAAAGGTTTAAAAAGATCTGCTTTGTTTTGTCCTGTTTTTAATCATCTCTTGTCAGTGTTGTGCTGGCATAATCCCTAAGTTTTTTTTTTTACTTAATGTGACCAAGGGCAATCTACATCTACAACAGTCTATTGTATTGTCCACAAGGGCAATCTACATCTAGAACAGCCTATTGCATTGTGCACAAGGGCAATCTACAGTACATCTACAATAACCTATTGTATTGTCCATTGGATTGTAACAATAAAGGTGCAAAGGTGTAAACCGATCTAGCAAAATAAAATGGCAGAATGTGAAGAAACAACAGTTTTGAACACTCACGCCTAGAGTGCCGTGCGGCTGTGTTCGAGAATAAGTATAAGTATATATACTCTTTTAATCCCGTGAGGGAAATTTGGTCTCTGCATTTATCCCAATCTGTGAATTAGTGAAACACACTCAGCACACAGTGAAGCACACACTAATCCTGGCGCAGTGAGCTGCCTGCAACAACAGCGGCGCTCGGGGAGCAGTGAAGGGTTAGGTGCTGGTCGGGGTTCAAACCGGCAACCCTCCGGTTACAAGTCTGAAGCGCTAACCAGTAGGCCACGGCTGCTGTGCAGTTGTGCGGCTCTGTTCAAGTGCCCTGCGGCTGTGTTCGAGTGCCGTGCGGCTGTGTTCAAGACATCTCCAAGCCTACAGAATTCAACATAGCTCCTTTAATGTCATGACTCCCAGTCTAACCCTAAACTTCCCCATGTAGATAACAGGCTCACTAATCAAAAGGTAATTTCAGGATACAAATAAACATCAACATACACATCCCAATGGGATCTCTTCCTTGGTTGAATAAAATGTAAAATAAATAATATAATAAATAGAATTTTGCCATAATGGCTCCCAAAGTGTTGTCAATGTTGTGTGGAACTTCACAAGCATTGGACAGTAAGAGAAAGTCTGCGACGGTTTGATAGAATTTGGTTTCACTGTGAGTCACTGTAAGCTCCAGACAGTTTACCACAACAATGGTACATGAGTCATGACACACTTCTTATCAGACGTAATAAGAGCTATTTCTGTCACACACTGAGCTTCTGAACTTCATTAAAAGTTAAAGATTTACCTGCACTACTTTACCTGCAAGTGTTTAAGCTGTCTTTATTATCAAAATGGAGCTGCCATTGGAATGTATATGGAATTCTGTGATACGGATCATGTCTGTGGTGCATATGGACGTCTGTGTTATATGGATTGTGGTCTGTGGTGCATATGGACGTCTGTGATATGGTTTGTGGACTGTGGTGAACAGGAAGATCGCAGCTCTGGATCCTGTTCACTCTGCGGTTAACGTGAAGTGTGCGGTTAAAAAAATAAAACACACTTCCATCCAGGATATCAGGTTAAAAGGTAAGAGGTCAGAAATTCCTGTCTGCAGTTACATCCCTAGTACTGACTATCTCTTTCCTATTTGCTAGGTTAAAAAGTTACATCAGGGATTTACAGAATTACAGAACCATCCTAACTCAAGAATTTCTTAGGAACTTAAGAATGGCACATACCCGGTCCTAAACATTTATAACAAATAAATATTGATCATTATAACAGAATATTAGACTGTTATTTATTATTATAAATATGTTTTTTATTTTTCATCTTTTTATCCTACACATCAAATGAATCAATATTGACACACTCTCTTGCTTCCTGGGCAAATAAACACAGCACTGCAAAGCGTTACGCGGACCCTTCCTACATACTGTAGGCCTAACCTAGGCCTATTTCTCTCTGATATTATGGTTTATCCATCTTGAGAAGCGTTACGCGGACCTTTACACACATACTGTAGGCCTAACCTAGGCCTATTTCTCTCTGATATTATGGTTTGTCCATCTTGAGCAACCAACTGTCAAAGATTCTTTAGAACACCATCTTTGCAACCTGATGTTGTAATCATAGATACAGGCAGTCTTGTATACATTCTAATCATAGAAACAGGCATGACAGGACGATTGCTGATTTAAAAATAAAATAAAAACAGTTACAGTTAGGATTTCTTAAGATAAGATAGGAGGTCTGAGATAAGATAGGACACAGCCATGAGTTTAGGAACTGCTTCTGTCATAGGAAGATAGGATTTTTCCTATCTCTGAAACTTAAGTTAAGATAGGACAAGCAGTTAGAATATTTTCTGTAATGAGGCCCCTGGGGCCTCATTTATAAAGCGTTCTTACGCACAGATTTGATCTTAGACCGTGCGTACGCTCAAATCCATGCCAACGCTCAGAATTATAAAAAACGTCTTTGACGTGGAAAAGTGCTTATCTCCACGTCAGGTTCAAACTTGACGTACGACCATTTCCTTGTGGTAATGCCAGGGTACTGCAAGAAATCTGAGGTCTTGCGATCAAAATTCCAAGACCAACGATCTCTTGTCTTTCTTTGCCATATGCATGATCAATATCAGAAGATTTTTAAAGACGTTTTTGGACGCATTCAGAACATGTTTGATAATGGTGGAGGTTATTGTACAGTATTGGGAATATAGGATAATATTGGATAATACAGTTTTGAATGTTAAAAGTGAATAAACTCTTTTGAGAGGTGGATAAACTCTAATAAGAAGTGGGTAGGCCTAAACTCTATTTCTGAAATTTCAGAGGTGAATAAACTGCGTTTACTCGCGTTTAGCCTCCACTACATCCTAATTTGCGCTCATAGGCCTATTCCCAGCTTTGTAACAGAAAGGTAATATTTGAATGTAAGCTGTACAATGTAGGCTGTAGATATTCTATATCATATATAGCCTACACAACCAAGGGACGGAAGTTATCTTCTGAAAGCAAGGCATCTTCATATTTAGTGTTGCGTCGGAGTTGCGTAAAGAGGTGCAGAGCGCGCACCTGTTTGCTTTTTTTGACTGGCAGTGCCCAAGATCAGATGACAGTACGTGAGTTGAATAATGTAGGCTAGAATATAAAGGTAGGCCTAAAGCAAACAATAAAAGACAATGTTTAAGCCATTGGACATTATTGAAAGAAAACGATAGCAAAGATATGCAGAATGAATGAATAATGACCGGCGAACTAGGCTACTTTTTCAGAAAAAACATAGCCTATCCTAAAAGAAACGTTAAGCCTACATGACATATCACGCTTAATTTAGTCCTCTGTTTTGTAGACTAAATCAGCATATTGGAAACGTACAGTAGCCTACTGTACCATAACGTACAGGATTATGCTGTAGGCCTAGGTCTTTCCTTCATAAGGTAGGCCTACCCAATTTTTTTTCTACAAAGTATAAACATAGGCTAAATGTTGATTATTCACATTACTGCAAGCAAAAGGAATGAAAGCGAGCAGAGGATAATGGACATGGATGCATACGATCTCTTTCCAGAACGCTTTGCTGGAAAAAACATAATTAGTTAAGCTATTCGAACTGACGCATATAGGCTAGTTAACATCAGATGGCATAGGCTAGGCCTATACAATGTTTTCAATATATAGTTTTACATAGGCTACAGCTTTTAGGCCATTGATTTCATTAAAACATATGCTAATGATATTGATGAGGGTGTGTTTACAAGGCGGAGACCTAAAACCATCCCCTGGTTCCTAAAGGGACTCAATTTCTACAGATCCCCTAGCCTGGAAGCCAGCCAGAATCTAACCCCGCCCACAAAATTTGAGGTCGAGAAATTCTGTCTGGACTTGCTCCATGGACAAACCGTCTATGAAAACTTGGGAATTGTGCAGATTAATCAAATCGTCCTGGCGGTCTCTATGCAATGACAGACAGATGAGCATCAGGTTGAAACGCACCTCATAATCACGTCCCAATGCCTTGATTCCAGACTTTTGATTCCAGACTCTTGAGCCCTAATTAGTTCTAGCTAGGGTTGCCAACAGTTCCATAACATACGGAATCTTCCCTTATTTGAAAGGAAAGGAGGCGTCATTGCAAGATTTTTTTTTTTTTTTTGTATATCGTGAGAATGTGCGCTCATTTGACCACATTGTGCAGTCGTTTTACTCAATTATGATCTCATTTTACTAGATTGTGCATAGAATACAGTAAATGCGCTCATTTTAGTAAATACTACACTCCTTTCCTTAGTTTCATATCAGAAAGTTGTCAACCCTAGTTCTGGCTACGTCACGCTATAGATCCCCATGTTAAAATGTACAACTTCACAGCAGAAGTTGATACATTTACAGCCTGGTACCAAACACGTTTTGGACTCAAAATGGAGTTTCTCTGTTCATGATAACTGTGAGGTGGATGAATTATATTGTATCTTTGTATTAAATGGTTGATTCTATTGAAATTGCATTTAATATGAATGAGCTGAAACAAAGATGGAGAACCCAAAGATGGAGACACCAACTGCGTCAACTTACTACCAACGTACGGCTGTGTTTGGTCTGTCAATATAAACTCTTGGAGTTTTTATCTGTTAGATATTTAAAAAAAACTGGAGGAGGAGAAACAGACATTCTACTATCCAATTATACAGTTATTGTAACAAGCAATTATGTCTGGTGTGATTTCTGAGTTGTCTGTCAGCACGCTAGCCTGTTAGCTTACATCAGCTAGCCTAAAAAACATGCCATTTAAAATATGACATCTGTTAGCTAAACTTTGGTTACCCTTCAAATGTGTAGTCCTTGATGTAAATTTGAAGAAAGGTTTGTCATATTTGAACTCAACAGCCAAACAAATTCCCTTTGAAGCTGCTGAAGCAACAACTGGAGGAATGTGAGTCTTTCGCTGAGTTTGCCTTGATAAGAGAGTCCTTAGCTGGCCAGGGCAAGTGTTGTGGGTGGGGTTGTCCCAGGGCAAGTGTTGGGGGTGGGGTTGTCCCAGGGATGTGGTCAGACAGGTTAGATCTGTGGGTGGTGTTAGGTTCCCTCTGGTGTTGTGGCTGGAGCTGAGGCTTGATGGAGGAGGAGGAGGCATGATGGCTTCATGGAGGAGGAGGAGGCATGATGGCTTCATGGAGGAGGAGGTGGAGGCATGATGGCTTCATGGAGGAGGAGGAGGAGGAGGCATGATGGCTTCATGGAGGAGGAGGAGGCATGATGGCTTCATGGAGGAGGTGGAGGCATGATGGCTTCATGGAGGAGGAGGAGGAGGTGGCGTCATGGAGGAGGTGGAGGCATGATGGCTTCATGGAGGAGGAGGATGAGGCATGATGGCTTCATGGAGGAGGTGGCGTCATGGCTTCATTATGGAGGAGGAGGAGGAGGTGGCGTCATGGAGGAGGAGGTGGCATGATGGCTTCATAGAGGAGGAGGAGGCGTCATGGCTTCATTATGGAGGAGGAGGCATGATGGCTTCATGGTGGAGGAGGAGGAGGTGGCACGATAGCATGATATGGTGGCGGTGCCTCCACAGGTGGTGAGTTTTCCTGAGCCAAACCCGCCGCACACATAGAGACCTAGACAAACACAGACCACAGCAGAGAGCTGAGGACAAAAAGCATGTACAAGGCATGAGGACAAATAGCATGTACAAGGCATGAGGACAAATAGCATGTACAAGGCATGAGGACAAATAGCATGTACAAGGCATGAGGACAAATAGCATGTACAAGGCCTGAGGACAAAAAGCATGTACAAGGCCTGAGGACAAAAAGCATTACTCAGCACACAGTGAACACACAGTGAGGTGAAGCACACACTAATTCGGAGCAGTGAGCTGCCTGCATCAACAGCGGCGCTTGGGGAGCAGTGAGGGGTTAGGTGCCTTGCTCAAGGGCACTTCAGCCATTCCTACTGGTCGGGGTTCGAACCGACAACCCTCCAATTACAAGTCCGAAGCGCTAACCAGTAGGCCACAGCTGCCCCTATAAATATATGTAATATTTTATATGTAATTGCTTAAATGTAAGCATGTTGCTTGAAAGAATCACTGAAATCTGGAATAAAATTATTTGCTTATTATCATTATTATTAATTATTACATGGCTCTTCATAGTGCTGCAGAATGCTCCATTCACTTGAATGGGCCTTCCCAACGTTCGGCGGTCTGCTAATTCTGAATAACAGACCGTTGCTAAGTATAACAGACCGCTGTCAAGGAAAATGGGCTTTGTGCTTCTAAGTTTATTCTTTCATATCACTACGCAAGGATTGGAACTTCATTCAAAAGTGAAAGCAGACGGTTGATCAGCTGTTTTCTAAAGAATGTTTGATTCAAGTTCAGCGTGTGTTGTTGCGAACTATTTGTTTCTCAGCAAAAGCCATGATGAAACGGTAACAAATAGGCTATAGCCTAGGCTATGTAGGCTAAAGAGTCATATCGTGGGGAGTTTATTGTGTCGTTTTGGTAAGTAGCCGTGTAATAAGCGGGATAATGTATAGAACGCCGGTCATTGTCGGGAGATAGGTCCCTTCAGGGCGGAACAAGACCCCTCCCCTGTCGGGACCTATCTCCCGACAATGACCGCCGTTCTATACATTATCCCTTACTTATATTATTGGTATTATTTATTATATTATTGTTGTTGTTACTATTATTATTATTATTATTATTGTTAGTAGTAGTAGTAGTAGTAGTAGTAATGGAAGTGCATACGAAGTAGGGGGCAGGCCAGTCCAGGTCAAACTGAATGGACTCATATGACGGTGGTGCTCCGTGTCTATCCTCCACCACGTCACTGTCCTCCTCTCGTCCAGAAGCGTTCCTGTCCACGTCCAGCGAGATGGAGTAGAAAAGCACATCGGGGGGAGTATCCGGCTGCTGCTTCCTCTTGCAGACGCAACAGCAGAAGCTGTATCTCTTGCAGAGAGAAGACACCACTAAGAAGATGATAAAATATATGCAAATCTGCACAATATTCTGGAATCTGGGGGGGAGAACAGATGAATCAGACAAGCCCATGTGTGCAAATAATAAATAAGTTAAGTCAGCCTATTAATTATGTTAGTTAACTAAGCTTTAGCACTGTCCCACTGAAAGGCCATAATGTTACCTCTGCTTAATATATTTCAACACACACACACACACACACACATTTCAATCATGAAGGCAACAGTAGTTTCCACTACTGACCATTTATAAACTGTGAGAGGGCACTTTGACTTAGGCTGCACTCACTGTGATTTGGAAAATGGACAAAAATATGAAGAGTGGTCTTTGCCTTTGTGTAATGGAACTGGAGAGTCTTGAAGTCTTCAGTAATTTGTTTCCCTTAAACTAAGCATTTACATGAAGCACATGATAGGCTATGCCGATTGAAACGCATTCCACTGAGATAGCTAGTACCAGGCTCATAATTCACTTTTGATTGCAAACAGAAAATGTCTATCTAGCATCATCATTCCCAAAGGAATGAAGGCTGTTTATACCAACGCAATATTAGTAATACTGTGCTATAAATGTGACACAAAGTGACCCCCGGCCCATTTCAAAAACCCAATGAGGCGCCAAAACGTTTGCCCACCCCTGATCTAGGGGACGGCGGTACTGTCAATACTAGGGGCCTGTAGACATGTGACTGGTATGGTTCATGAGACCCATCTGCAAGTTGGACACCATTTCTCTCTGCCCCACCTGGGCCCATGTGTGAATAGCACACAACCTGTTTTTGTGAAGGTTATCGTGGAAGATGAAATAGTCAAATACTTACAGCGGGTCTGAATACATGACGTCAGAAGCAGCGGAAACGGGAATCTGTTCATGAGGCCAAAGAATTCCGTTTTTATGAAACATGATATGGAGACAGTTTTTATGAAACATGATATGGAGACAGTTTTTATAAAACATGATATGGAGACAGTTTTTATGAAACATGATATGGAGACAGTTTTTTTTTTTTACAGAGCATGTAATGGTGTGACAGAAACCGTTTCTACAGAACATTGTATGGTACAGCAGAGTTCAGATTTGTACAGAAAATATAATGATATTGTGCTGAAACTGTGCTGGTTTGGAGAGCCAACTTACATGGTCAGGAAGCGGCGCGACTCTCTAGTTGGACGGCTGTGACTGTGGCCTCAGATTTCTTTGTGCTGGTCCTTCAGCCCAGAGGTGTAGACTATAGGGCTGTCACTGCAGGGACTCACTGGATCTTTAGGTGCTTTTGAAAACCATTGAGGAGGACTTTGTACAACTTCTTTACGCTTGTCTGAGAGGAGGGGCCTATGTCACAACAGTATACTGCACAAGTTCATCATGATAAGTGGTACTAAATGATTATTGTGTTTTTGAATGAAACAAAACGTTATCAGGTGGGGTGTGGACTCTGTAAGGTTCTTCAGAGGGCAAGTGGTACGTCACCTGCGGTATAAGGAGTTGCACCATACGAACCCATGTTAGGAACGGGAAGGGTTTTGATCAGAGATGCATATGCTTCTGGGGCACATGTTTTTATACAATGGAAATGCAGGGCAGTTAATATACAGCGGAAATGCAGGGCAGTTAATAACATACACCGGAAATGCAGGGCAGTTGTGGATGAAGAGTTCAGGCGAAGAGAAAAGTTGGTAAAAAGTCATTTGGTGTACAAATATTACTCACAAAGCAAAACAACAGGTAGGACATGCACTTTCACATGTGACCTACAAAACAACAGGTAGGACATGCACTTTCACATGTGACCTACAAAACAACAGGTAGGACATGCACTTTCACATGTGACCTCAACACTGTAGCAGCACAGAAGCTGTTGGAGTTTGTACCAGGAACCACCACCAACAGAGCTGGACAGGAACGTGAAGAACGTTCAAGTGTTGGGAGTGAAGGATAGCAGAAGGTATAATAGGGGAAGCCATTACATGTCCTTTAAATATAACATCTGGTAGCTAACCCTTTAACTCTCCCTTAAAGGTACACTATGCAAGATGTTTACCCTAATATAACCTCTACGAAGCCAATTTGATGGTAAACAAACTTGTTTACTTAGCATAGCCATCGAGCATAGCCGTAGCGAGTCGCTAACGAGAGAACCAGCAATGCAACTTCAAGAATTGCCGACCCGGATACATCTTGCAAGAATCGTGAATCATAACCTTGTCAGTAGATATAGCTCTTTGGAAATAGTTTTTGCCTGTTGTTAGTCCTTCGCCTCCACAACAAAAGCATTTTCATTGCGTACAGAGGGAACAAGCCATGAGAAGTAGGCTATTTAAGTATAAGTATAAGTATATACTCTTTTGATCCCGTGAGGGAAATTTGGCCTCTGCATTTATCCCAATCCGTGAATTAGTGAAACACACTCAGCACACACACAGTGAGGTGAAGGACACACTAATCCCGGCCCAGTGAGCTGCCTGCAACAACAGCGGCGCTCGGGGAGCAGTGAGGGGTT
Organism: Alosa pseudoharengus; assembly: GCF_046254945.1. Classification (NCBI taxonomy): domain Eukaryota; kingdom Metazoa; phylum Chordata; class Actinopteri; order Clupeiformes; family Clupeidae; genus Alosa; species Alosa pseudoharengus. Next base: position 9,170,628 of record NW_027468774.1, read on the forward strand.
GGGTGCCTTGCTCAAGGGCACTTCAGCCATGCCTACTGGTTGGGGTTCGAACCGGCAACCTTCCACAGCTGCCCCTGATTACAATGGCAAAGTAAAATATAAATATATTGCAACTCTAGGGGGAGCTCTAGAGTCGGCAAAAATACCTGAAACTGCATAGGAGGCCTTTCAAGGTGCTGTCCATAATGTAAATATGAGGAAAGGTTGGTAATAAATATAAAGTTAAATTAAAATAAACAAAAAAAGATGGCGAACTGCAGAACAAAAATGAGAAATAATTTCAATCAAGTTTTCTTGAGCACACACACACACACACAGAGAGAGAGAGAAAGCTAGGAGCAGTTATTAGAGTATGACACAAATATAGGATTAGAAACTCACACCTTTAAAAAGTAGCCATGTCATAAGCCTAGTGGCTAAGGAACTGCTGGTATGCTGTAGCCAGAAAAGTTGGGGGTTAAATTACCTTCTATCATCATTGTGCCCTTAGCTTAACCTTAACCCCAGCTTGCTCTAGGATGACGACCATACTGTATAAAATACCCCAGCTTGCTCTAGTCTAGGGGGACTACCATAGACTGTATAAAATACCCCAGCTTGCTTTAGTCTAGGGGGACTACCATAGACTGTATAAAATACCCCAGCTTGCTCTAGTCTAGGGTGACGACCATAGACTGTATCAAATACCCCAGCTTGCTGTAGGGTGACGACCATAGACTGTATAAAATAGGTGACTACCCCTTGTAATAACTGTAAGACGCTTTGGATAAAAGTGTCAGCCAACTGAATAAGGCAGAGAGATAAAAACATTAGAAATGCAATACTGAGAGTATTTATTTACTGAATATATTTTCAGGAAGGGATAAAATGCCTCCTCAAATACAATAAGTTCTGATAAGTTATGTATACATATTACTATGTTTATCTAAAAAATACACATTTTAACCTGTCAGACTTAATAGGGTATGAATATTAAGTCATATGTAAAATATTAAAGGTGCTCTAAGCGATGCTGGGCTACGACACTTCTGTTGACTTTCAAACAAAACAGAGAGCTAGCTCGCTACTTCCTCCGCCTCCCTCCCGTGCTGCTCCCGTGCAATAGAGCTGCACAGTCCCGCCCACAGCCAAAACGCGGTTAGGTGCCGGATGTAAGATTCCCATTCATTTGTCCCATTGACGTTTGGAAAAATCCGTATCTAAAGAGTTTTACAGCATGTCTTAGGCTAACCAGCTACGGCATAACTCATAAGCATACAACATATCATTTCGAGTGAAAAAACGAAGAGAAAATCCAAAAAAAGTCAAAGGTACAAGACTGTGTACATATTTTCATTTCCGAGCGAAGGAACTACTCATCCCATAAACCACCGGGCCTCACTGAAAAATATATAAGCAGCACGAACGCGAAATCGATCATTTCCAACCGGCGACAGCAGCGAACCCTTTCCTCCAAACAGTGATTTTTATATAGTGAATGTGCAGTTAATAGCAGTTATTTCAGGAGTAATTGTGTAAAAAATAGTGTTTTGATATTGAATTTTATATTTATCATCGTGTATTTTATATCGTGTGTGTGAAAGCGGTTAACGTTAACGGCAGTGCTTTATAACGTTACCTGACTCATCCTATGCTGTCATCACTGCTCAGTCGGGCTGATGCATGGTCTGCTCTTGGACCACCATATTCAGTTTATTAATTTGCCGTGAATTATTACACAAAATGTTCATTAAATGTTAAATTAAATTAAATTAAATGTTCATTAACCTATTCCTAGGTTAATGATTAATATGAATCATACAGTATGAAGGCTACAGTAGCCTAGCTAATGTTAACTAGCACTGCTAGCAGCATTAACATAGACCTCTGAAGTTCGCCTACAAAAAAGCTGCCATCTTTGACATCCGGTATCTGGCGATTTTTCCTATGGGAAAATAACATGGGGATTTTGAATAATCGCACCTGTTAAAGTCTCGTGGGGATGAAAAAGTCTGAAATGCAGACGTTTTCCTGAACACACTTTTGTCCTCTGCCTTCGAGTGGATACTGTGATCTCCGGTAAGTGAAGGCGGCACACTTAGATTTTTGCTACTCCAGAGCTAACTTGCAATGCAATTTGCCATAGGTAGTTAGCTTCAATTAACAACCGGATCTCCTTATATGGGCAAAGATGGCCGTTTTGGATCTTTTTTGTAGGCGAACTTCAGAGGTCTATTACAACCTACCTGCTTAGCTAACTCACCACAACTTTGTAGGTCTCGTCCCTCATGCTGCTGACCCTTACAAAACCCACAAACTGACTCTCGGACACACAACAGTCAATAATGTGACCCGATTTAAAGTGGCTTTCACCCCTTTGGACACTCACTAAAACATAATATTCATACCTGTGTTGCAGCATGTAGGCTAATGTTAGCTGCATTATGTAATGACATACAATGTCGGAAATGCTAAAGGTTAGCCTGTCGGCTAGTGCTAGCCTACCTGAAAAGTTTGAGTGTTTAAACTAACATTTACAGTGGTCTATTTGATAGTGTATTGGCCCTGACTAAGTTCGTGTGATGTATAAACCCCAATCCTTGTTGATACAAGTACCAATATTCGTCAAGGAAGTTTTTAATCACATTAAGATTTTCGCCATAGGCAGTAAAAAACTCCTCCATCTTTGTCAATATTTTTCCGCTGAGAAAGTTTCAAACTATGACCATAACGGCCTTTCCACCAATCAGAGGCATCACTGTGGGATTGTGGGATTGTTCAGGATTGTGGGTAATGAAGTACTTATCCAAGAGATCGCGAATAAAAGGCATTCATCTCAAAACAAGGTTAGTGCCCCACGAACTCTTGGTGTCTATAGGAGCATATACAATCGCTCAGTACAACCGTAGCTGGTTTTAAGTCTACCACGTGCAGTTAAGTTTTTATGGCTTACACCACAATTGTCAATGGAGAAATTGCATTGACTTTTTACATCCGGCATCGGCTGTGGGCGGGACTGTGCAGCTCTATTGAAACTCTCCTAAACGCGCATCTCGTCTGTGATTTGCTGGAACAGTTTGTTATGTTTTTATGGGCTAGGTTTGCCCAGGTTGTTTTTGTTGCCGTTCTTGGAGCCTGGGCTGTCCACAGAGATCACGTTTTTTTACAGTGTATTCAGGACACAGACAGCTAGCGGGTTGGTTAGGTGCTGTCTGCTAGCCTGACGTTGTCATACTCAAATTCTAGTCAGAATATGAGTCTGATACTGCTCCATTGGGACGTAATTATGGGGCGTGTTTCAACCGATGCATAAAAAGTCATTTTACAGTCTAATTTTTACTGACTAGAACTCGGGGTCAAAGGTCATACAGAATCGATTAATCTGCACTAATTTTTTTAATCAGTTATTTTTTCTCAAATTAATTAATCAAAATTAATCAGTTATTTTGACAGTCCTAGTAGGAAGAAAACAAACGAACCATCCTTCTGCTCCTATATCCCCTCCGTTTTTAAAAATAATTCTGTTGAACAGCGATATGCTACAAACATGTTAAACAGCTGGGAAAGGCTGTCGCAAATCCCTCGAACAGGTGGTCAATCAGAGATTTCAAACGAACGAGGGAACATGTCGCAATGCAACTGCGCTGTTTTCCCTTGATGAAAGTGAAACCACCAGTTTTCCCACATCTCAACTTTGGCCAAAGTTTTCAGAAATAATCGTTTTCAGTGATACAAACTCATTAAATAATATGAATTTTCCATATGGGGTCTTAAAAGCCATGTATCCTTCTAGCCACAGCGTTTTTGTTTCAAACATAAGCCTAATCTAAGCGTGCTCAGATGACGTGATAGACCAGGCGCTGTTGCTCACCTGTCCATCATCGTAAAGCCTGATTTGATTGGTCCACCCGATTTAGGGCAAGCATACTTCCACCACAATGGAGCAATGCCAGACCAAACTTCCCGTGGGGCGGGACAAAGTTCGGACTGGCACCCAGGCTAGCTGTTTGCAGTAAGTGACATAAAATGTTTTAGCCTAAAAAACGCATGGCATCGCTTAGAGCACCTTTAAGTCATGTTAAATTTGGTGGTACAGTATGTATAGGTCAGACAGTTGCTATGGTTACACCAAGGAAACCTGTCCTGTCAACAGAATATTTCTCCACAGGTTAAGTAAGGATCCAATATTTCCATGGTGTTTTTCCTACAATACCTACATATAATTGTACAGGTGAAGACATTCCCTCGACAGTAAATTAAAAATTAAATAAGAACATGATATTTTACAAAACAGAAACCATAAACGTATCTGAATCCCACGCAGGCAATAACATTAAGTCTTATTTTAGTGATATGAAATACATGACATAAACGCTACATTAAATTTCTTATTTTAGCTATGGCACAAACAGACATAAACAAAGGCGAAATATTTTGCTATGCCTGGGCCTCATTCAGTGTCCATATTGAATAGTCTGCTATGTCTGGGCCTCATTGAGTGTCCATATTGAATAGTCTGCTTTGTCTGGCCCTCATTCAGTGTCCATATTGAATAGTCTGCTATGTCTGGGTGTCCATATTGTTGGTTATCCAAGAAAAAAAAAAAAAAAGCCTGATGTCGGCATTTCCTTATGGAATTTCAGACAAATGGCTCCTCCAGTTAGTTGGTCTGTGTGTGTGGCGCCCAGGGTTCCATTTCAGCCACACTTCAGAGAACCTAGAACCTGGTGCGTAGTACAGTGGGTGTTTGGAGGTAGGGCAGTTGCACTCGCGGGCCAGCAGGGGGGGCTGATGGTATGGGATGGCCTGGCACTGACAATGCTGTATGTGGTCGGTGATGGGCGAAAACGACCTCTGAATAGGAAGGTGGTGCCTCCTGTTGGCCAAAGCCTGCCGTTGCAGGCTGAAAGCCCTGGACAAACACAGACCAACACAAATGCATGAGACACAGTGCATTCTGGATCCACAGGAGACAAATGCATGAGACACAGTGCATTCTGGATCCACAGGGGACAAATGTTAGCCACATGTTGCCCCCCCCCCCCCCCCAGTCTATTGCATATCCATGTTTACCCCCTCAGTCAAGGTATTAGCTACATGTTGCCCCCCCCCCCCCCCCCACCCAGTCAACTGCAGGGAGTATTAGCTACATGCCCCCCCAGTCAACTGCAGGGAGTATTAGCTACATGACCCCCCCCCCCCAAGTCTACTACTCCCCAGTTAACACATTCTTTATACAAGGAGCAATGTTCAAATCCCCAATATATTCAATTATATAATCCATGACTGATCCATGACATTATTTTTCAGTTAAAACAACGCTGAAGAAGTAAGGTAAAATAATATGTGGAGCCTGCCTGTGGATAGGGAGGGGGCAGATGGAGAAGGAGAGAGCCGTATGACGGTGGAGGAAGATGCTCCATCTCTCTCTCGGCCACGTCAGGCACATCTGGAGCCGCCGGAGCAGCCAGACCCTCCGGAGCAGGCTGCGACCAGCCACGGACACCCTCACACTGAGACTCATGAGGTCTGGACACAGCATGATGGGAGAAAATAAGAAATGTTAAATCTGGGTCGAGGACAGTCTCAAATCTGAGTTGGAGAGGCTGAAATTGTTACAATCTTAACTTGATTGTAAAGTATTTAAAGAAGCCCTATGCAACAATTTTAGCAAAAATGACCTCAATTATGCAGGTTGAGAGTCTTTCTGATGGTTCTACAACACTTTCTGGGTTGTTTGGTGGGTGCTTCGTCTCCCCCTATCGTTTGTCCGTGGAAAAAACAAATATGCAACTTTCTGAACCCGGACCGGGTAAATCCGGATGTGACTCAGCGGAAGTATCTAATCGTGCCTCGAAAATGTAGTCAGATTGTAGTTTCTAAGAAGACTGCAAAACGGACGCCGACTTGGCTTTGTTGCTGTTGAAATTGTAAGTAGCCTACCCTTGGGCGAACTTCGTTTTTGTAATGTGGTTTGATAGTCTCTTGAACAATGTGTTTGCTCGATCGTTTTATTGTGAGCCCTGTATGTGTTTAGCTTGGTTTCTTGATGGCTAGTAGGGGTTTAGCGTAGCAGTCACTTGCTACCGAAGCTGCAGGGGGAGCTATGTCGTGAAAAATGCGAGCCCAAATCCGGCGAAAACCCAGAAACAGCGAAGGAATAACCAGACCTGCATAGGGCTTCTTTAATGGGGGGAAATCTTATTACTATTATTATATTTTATTGTTGTTGTTGAATTATAGAAAATGCAATCAATCATCCAAAACAAAGCACACTGCAGAAACCTTCTAATGTGACACGGGCTACATACATGCTAATGTGAAACGGGCTACATACATGCTAATGTGACACGGGCTACATACATGCTAATGTGAAACGGGCTACATACATGGTGAAACAGCTACATACATGCTAATGTGACACGGGCTACATACATGGTAGGCAGATCCACCGCCTCAGCTACATGTGGCTCGTCTGGTCCCAGCATACTCCGCTCCTCTAGAGGGCGCCAGGACAGGAGACGGACATGGCCGGTGAGTGGTGAGCGGTCAGGTACATGCAAAGGTCTGTAGAGGACAGGCAGGGAAGACAAGTAAGTCATGAGATAATCACATTAATTACCACAAATACTGAGAACACTGTTAACCTTATTATCATCATCATCATCTATATTATTATTATTATTGTTTTTGTTGTTGTTGTTATTGTTATTATTATGAAGTTATTTTGTTGTTGCTGCTGTTATTGTTGTTGTTATTTTGCTGTTATTATTGTTATATATTGTTATTGTTATGTTGTAAACTGCCAAAATGTACTTAATGTAATATTAGGTTGTTCCATTTCCTGCCAATTATCCCAAACTAAACTGAAATGACATTGTAGTGTGACAGCCTAATGCTGTGACCCAGGCATACACATACAGCATAACAGGGCATACCAGGGCATACACATACAGCATAACAGGACATACAGCATAACAGGGCATACACATACAGCATAACAGGGCATACACATACAGCATAACAGGGCATACTGTACACATACAGCATAACAGGGCACACACATACAGCATAACAGGGCATACTGTACACATACAGCATAACAGGGCAGCATAACAGGGCACACACATACAGCATAACAGAGCATACACATACATCATAACAGGGCATACACATACAGCATAACAGGGCATACTGTACACATACAGCATAACAGGGCACACACATACAGCATAACAGGGCATACACATACAGCATAACAGGGCAGCGTAACAGGGCATACTGTACACATACAGCATAACAGGGCATACACATACAGCATAACATACACATACAGCATAACAGGGCATACACATACAGCATAACAGGGCATACACATACAGCATAACATACACATACAGCATAACAGGGCATACACATACAGCGTAACAGGGCATACACATACAGCGTAACAGGGCGTACACATACAGCATAACAGGGCATACACATACTGCATAACAGGGCATACACATATTGTACAGCGTAACAGGGCGTACACATACTGCGTAACAGGGCATACACATACTGCGTAACAGGGCATACACATACAGCATAACAGGGCATACACATACAGCATAACATACACATACAGCATAACAGGGCATACACATACAGCGTAACAGGGCCTACACATACAGCGTAACAGGGCGTACACATACAGCATAACAGGGCAGCATAACAGGGCATACACATACAGCATAACAGGGCATACACATACTGTACAGCGTAACAGGGCATACACATACTGCGTAACAGGGCATACACATACAGCGTAACAGGGCATACACATACTGTACAGCGTAACAGGGCATACACATACAGCATAACAGGGCATACACATACAGCGTAACAGGGCGTACACATACAGCATAACAGGGCATACACATACTGCATAACAGGGCATACACATACTGTACAGCGTAACAGGGCGTACACATACTGCGTAACAGGGCATACACATACTGCGTAACAGGGCATACACATACAGCATAACAGGGCATACACATACAGCATAACATACACATACAGCATAACAGGGCATACACATACAGCATAACATACACATACAGCATAACAGGGCATACACATACAGCGTAACAGGGCCTACACATACAGCGTAACAGGGCGTACACATACAGCATAACAGGGCAGCATAACAGGGCATACACATACAGCATAACAGGGCATACACATACTGTACAGCGTAACAGGGCATACACATACTGCGTAACAGGGCATACACATACAGCGTAACAGGGCATACACATACTGTACAGTGTAACAGGGCATACACATACAGCATAACAGGGCATACACATACAGCGTAACAGGGCATACACATACAGCGTAACAGGGCGTGCACATACAGCGTAACAGGGCATACACATACAGCGTAACAGGGCGTACACATACAGCGTAACAGGGCGTACACATACTGCGTAACAGGGCGTACACATACAGCATAACAGGGCATACACATACAGCGTAACAGGGCGTACACATACTGCGTAACAGGGCATGGAGCTTCGCGGCCCCAGTCCTCCAAAGGGCGGCAGGAGAGCAGGCAGACTCCGAGCGCTGCTGAAGGATTGGGAAGGAACTGCTCAGGCTCATACAGAGGACTGCCAGAGACACACACACACAGGAATTACATTTTAAAAAGGCAATCTTATTACTACACTGATATATATAGTCACACTCTATACTTCCACCACAGCACAAAGAAGAACTATCTGAAGAGGACCCCCCCCCCTCCTCACATCAAGCTTGAATCTTGAACTTTAATTTAAAAAAATACCATGGCAGCTGGACAGTGAAAAACAAAACAATTGGTCACATGATAGATTTGGCACTATTGTTGTTACCTTTGACCATCTTTTTGAAGAGTCCTCCTGTCTGTGAGTGTGTGTGTGTGTGTGTTTGTTCTTACACTGTGTGTTAACTCCCGAGTACTGCTCTAAAGTATGGTAGGCCTACTCCATTTTTCAGACAAGGTCAAAGCTGACCATATTTCAGTCCTCAAACATGCTCTTCTGATCAGCATTCAGATGCTGTGATCTGGTTTCACATTGTGAATAAGATGTGAGTGTTTGCAGTTGTTATCATTGCTATTATTATGAGGTGTCTCAACATACTTGTTTTGATGTGTAGGTTCAGGCGACAGAACGTTCCTCCACATATTCTTCAAACTCAGATCGGAACAGATGCTGTTGGACCCTGTTGATGTCCTGACTTCCTGCCTTGAGTCTGGTACACTTGCAGTCACAACAGACGCAGTGTGGACACAATAGATACAATGATTCTGGAGAGAGAGAGAGGGAGAGAGAGAGAGCATGTTAGCCATGAGCATCATCGTCCTCATATAATTATTATTAGAGTGAATGAAAATGCATTCTACTGTTATCCGATTTCTTCTTATTATTTTTCACCATAGACTTAACATTTGCGATTATGGCATCACAATATGGCACTTAGAATCCTATGCCAAGTGTTCCGGCCACCTCGAGCAACTGTATGTCTCAGGACAGGGCTCGAATTATCTTTTTGTCTTTAAGGGGGTCTCTCTATCTCATAAAAAGTTGGCACACCCCGTGCATAGCCTAACAAGTCGATGAAATAGCCTAGGCGTACAATATATGCGCACGGTAGGCCTAGGCTTTACCTTGACACACGCACACAACAGACATAGAAATTGATTGCTTTTAATTAATTTCAACATATTATTGATTGTAATAGTCCATATTTCATTTCAATTTCACAATACAAAGAAATAGACTAAACGTTTTAGTCTGTGCCATTCTCAATTTCACAACGTGACTCATTTGAACCAGACCACCGTCTCAGGCTATCCTCAGTGTCAAACACAATAATGCATGTAGTATAACTTATACACAGGGAAAAAGCACTAACTGGCAGAAATTATAAGCCATTGCAGCCAAACTATGTTCTAGTATTTTTGAACCGTGGAAAATTAATAGACGAACAATTTTGGAGTTTGCACTGAGATGTTGTCGGGTAGCCATTGAATATTCCGACATCAGAGATTGCTAACAGGTGTATTCAAAATATCTGGGAACTTTCTGGAGCTCTGAATGGCAGAGGATAGCTACAGATCATCAGACAACACAATCATTGTAGGCTGCATTATGGGCCATAATTTATGGCTTTGTCAATCAACATAGAAGAGGTGAAGCGCAAGTTCAACAGCAAATAGGACTTTTCAGCACATATCAAACCATATAGGCTAGCCCAATGAACGCCTAGGCTATGTAAATAGACAAAACACTCGCATCAAAGCAGGGTGACTTCTTCAGATTTGCGAGTGCTGTCAAAACGATCGTATACGGTTTGCTCATATAGTTTAGTGGTGTGGTGGTGAAGTGTCATGCTGCGTTCAAGAGCGTAGGGTAGGTCTACGTCCCGTAGTAGCCTATATTTTAATTTAACGTCTTTAATGGTAAGAGATCGCACAGGGATGGATAATGAGCGGTTGTTTAAGATTAAATTGCAATGCCAGACACCTTCAGATATGAGAGACCCCCTCAGATTTTTGACTTTGTTGCTTTCATGGGAGCCAGTCCTCACTCTATGGGAGCTCGGCTCCCTCTGGCTCCCACGTAATTCGAGCACTGGTCTGGACAAATATCAGGGTATCGCAAATATTAACAATTGTCTCATGGCTTAACGGCAGCGCGTCAGTGCACTACGCGTTCGGCTGGAGTTCGCATTCTGTCTCTTCTTTTCACCTGTGACTAAGAGTAGGCCTACGAGACACAACAACAGGTTTTGACCATACATATTTATGTATATAGTTACTCTACATCGAGAGACCATAGGTACAAGACATCAGTCAAAAACAATTGAATCTATGTGTCATACTAGTTCATCTGCAGGTAGCGAGAAGCAAATCTCACATCATAAGAAAATCGAACCTACAACACTGGGATAACAAGTCACCTGTTTTAGCCACTACACCATTTATCACTGTGCTAATTTTAGGAGTCTGTGAAAATAATAATACTAGCTTATCAAGAAGCAAGCCAATACTCGAATTAACATAAATAGCAAGAATGAGCCAAGTAGGGGAGTCAGTCTCTTAATCAAAATAAAGCTACAGGATAGATCAATCATTGAGTCACGAGATAAACATCCACTTCTTTATTTTTGGTTAGGCGGTTGTGATTTTTGGTTAGGCTCTCCGGACACCAACAGGAACTACCAAGGAACGACACAAGTGCGACTGCCTAAGGGCAGTTCAAACGACCAAAGTTTGCATCCTTGTTTGCGATTGAGAGTTTGAACTAGCCTAAGTTTTTTTTTTCAAATTCCAGAGTTGACCAGGATATGTTTAAATATATTTGCTTAGTGTACCTTTAATTGAATCAATTTCACTGTGTTAATTCACATCTCCCATATTCTTGCAGGATGCTGACAGGTAAAAAAGAGAAGTAAAGGTTACACCTTTCCTGCATGTCTGCATTTTTCACATTTTATTCTAAACCAGATTGCCCTGATGCATTGACCTGACCCCACCAACTAGTGAATCCACTCATTTACTTTTCACTGAGATATATTCATCTGGCTCTTCTCAATGCGTTTACATTTCCACACATAACAATTGCCTTTTTGCAACATGCGCCTGACGTTTCATAACAAAACCACCTAAATGTATGAGCTATTTGCCAGTGGCCATGCATTTTAGATCGCTATAGATAGATCCCTAAATGTACTTGTTTGTTTTGTGTCAATCTGCCGGCAGCTTAAAATAAATACTTTTTCTGGACTGTACTGCAACCTTCTTGTCCTGGTGACTATCTCTACCTCCCTCAACACCCTACTTCACAATTTTTTACCCCCTTTGTAATATCATCCAACCTTTCATCTTCATGTTGACTAGGCTGAGGGGTTTATGGGATGGTTCTGTCACCAGTTAATATATAGTGTAGTATCAATCCTTGGGTTCTACTACTTACCACTAATGTTTCTTTGCCTGTATTATAAGTAATTGATTGTACAAGTCTTTTTTTCCATTGTAACATGACCCTGTGTGACTTTTTGAGGGATTTTTGGAATTTCTCAAGGCCTATTTATGTGCTACACACCCAGTTACGCCCCTATAGTACATGGAATGCAGTTTTGCTTCCTCTGTAGTGTATTTACATATCTTAGGAAATTAAATCTTTAAAGAAAGGTACACAGTAAACGTAGTTAGTAGCTTATTGAGATCGTCTACCTCCACAAGCAGCTGAAGGTATGTGTTTTGTTTTTCCATTGAAAGAATTGATATGAAGATGTGATTTACGTAATGACTTCCAGTAGTAATAATAGTAATTAGATGAGCTTTTATCCTGTCAGTTTTTGTTAACTTCCAAGACTGTGTTGGGACAGTGTGTCTGAATATAGCATGTTGAGAGCTGCTACTTCATGATCAGATGCAATGCAGTAATTTCAAACTGTTTATACATGCAATATTATTTTAAATGTAAAATTGTAAATTATTTTAAGATTCATCACAGATTACATATTTTTCCAGTTACCTCCAGAGGGCCATGGAAACGATTAAAGTCCTGAAAAAAATTGAAGACCTGAAATGTTCAGGATTTGGTTGGCCAAAGCCCAGGCATGGGCTACAGCTGTTGTTCTGGTTTGCCAAAGAGTACATTGGGTTTGACAACAACAAGCAGATTGTCATGAGATACAATCCAAAAGAGGGGAGATTTGGCTTCCATAAATTCCACAACAGAATTGATCAAGATGGTCGACTTCTACCCAGTCAGGGCAGCTCATACTATGAAGTGGGTAACTTAAACACGGCTGGAGCAAACGACCTACCTGAATGTGTCAGAGAGAATTACACACACCACATAGATACAAGTAACCGTGACCGCCTTATTATTGGCTTGGATTCAAATGGGAAAACAGTCTATGTGACACAGCATGAGAGACTGAGAGATTTTAGTCATGATCACACTTACCAGGTCAGCGAGAGCCTTCTATATGAGATTAATAACATCTCTAGCTGCGAGACTTTCATGGAACAGGTCCAAAGACCAGAGGTCCATATTGATATGGATCCCAACATTTGGACTACACAAGAGAGAGAGACATGCTGTACAATTCTTTAAATAGGCCTATATGATAAATCTTCTGGACTGCTTTATACACTCTTAAAACAAATGTGTTGTCCCTATCTAGACACAGAGATGTGTTAAAAAAACAATGAAAGTTTTGTTGTTTTCAACACAAGTTGTGTTATTTTCAACACATATTGTGTAACAAATAAAAAAGGAAACAACACAAACTGTGTTGTCCCTATCTGGACACAGAGATGTGTTAAAAACAACGCAAGTTGTGTTGTTTTCAACACTTTTGTTTTAAGACTGTAATTGGGGGCCTAGTAGCGAAGCTGCATTGTGTTTCTATGTTTTCTTCTCATTATTATTATTATTATTAAAAAATAAATTCAGTCCATGTTGTGAAAGCCATGTCCTGATCATGCTTATTTCTATAAAAGTTACTGATCTTGCAACTGATTTTTCTGTATATTTTCTTCTATGTTTTTCTCTTTGCTTAACATCTTCAACTATTAAATGTATATGTTTAATCGTTGTTGTTGTTTTTTTTTCTTTGTTTTCCTTAGTTAGTAAGTTTACATGTTACATGTCTGTTAAACATTTTGTATTAATGTTTTACAAACATAATCAAAAATGTCAGGTAAAATGGTTAAAAGGCAAAGTAACAGAAATGTTCAGCTATTCTTCATGGCCTATCACAAAAGTGCTTCCTTGAAACTCCTTCTTTCTGGTTAAACCTTTCAGATTCCTATGCATGCAAACTGTGAAAACACTCTTTTTGTGTGTTTCATTATTGGTGTATGTTTAACATTTACTTTTACTCATTGTAGTAATCATGGTCATCATGGTGTCAGTGGATTATAAATTCAGTATACCTGAACATTTAAATGTGGCCTAAATATTGTTACACTAGTATTTTCTTCATTTATTTTCTATTCTATTTCTTGTTATTTGTCCTGTTGGTCTATTATTATGACCGCGGTCATATAGGGATTGTCAAAGTTTTTTTTTTCTTTTTTCCGTCATCTACTTCCTGAATGTTTGGTCAACGGTACCCGGGACACCGAAACACCGGGACACATGACATTTGGTGGGTATGAAGCCCCACTAGACTTTTACGGAAAAACATTTTTGCCCCCCCAAACTGGGCCCCCCGAAAAAAAATAAATACAATATCTTTCTGCTTTAATTGCCCCTATCTTTAGTTAAGATGTTCAGAACTGCACCAATTTTTATGTGTAAGACATTCTCTGGGGGTGTGTCAAGTTTCGAAGAGTTTCATCCATGGGGGGGGGGGGGTCTAAAAAAATTAAGTTATGTGTACATTTAGTGACTGTACATTTATTGGCCTGTAGATGGTGGTGTTGAGCGAAGGGTTGCTGGAAGAGGCTCTTTCTTGCAAACATACATACATACATCAACACATACACACGCACATACACATGCACACATACACACACTCACATGCACAGACACATGCATCCACATACACAGACACACACAAACACACATACACACACGTACGCATGCACACATACACACACAGACAGAAACACACATCCACATACACACAGGGATCCCCCTTAGGGATCAATAAAGTATCTATCTATCTATCTATCTATCTATCGGTATCGGCAATTAGAACAGCCGATACATAATTACAAATTCAGCAGGATTAAAGGGAAACCAAATATTCATCATTATTTGGCTGCATTTCCAGTATTGGCGTTATGTAGTTTGTCCACCAGGTGGCGCATTTTAATGCACTCGTAATTCCCTGGAATTACATTCTCTAGTTATTATTATTGGTATTATTATTATTATTATTATTATAAACCCTAAGCAAACAAAAACACTGAGGTTAAAAGATGGCAGGTTTTTGATGAAAAAATGCTTGATAATATCCTGAAAATATATTCAAAATAATTAATGTGTAATACCCCAGTCCTATAGTTGTGATACCCCAGTCCTAGTTGTAATACCCAAGTCCTAGTTGTAAAACCCAAGTCCTAGTTGTAATATCCAAGTTCTAGTTGCAATACCCCAGTCCTAGTTGTAATGTCCCAGTCCTAGTTGTAATGTCCCAGAGTGGATACAATACTTACAGTGTGATGAGAAGAGGTGGCTCAACCAATATGAGTTCTTGATAAATTTCCAAAAGAATCAATAAATAGATCTATCTACTGTCTCCTTCCAAAAGAATCAATAAATATATCTATCTATCCTTCCAAAATAATCAATACATATATCTATCTATCCTTCCAAAATAATCAATAAATATATCTAGCCTTCTTCAATCCAAAAGGATCAATAATCTTATCTATCTATGTATCTATCGTTCTTTGAAAGCGTTTACTGCAGAGCCAGGCTTGATCTGAGAGATCTTATACTGAGTGCAGGGGACAGTGTGACATGTATCTGAGAGGAGGGACTCCTTTAGAGGTGTGTGTTGGTCTTATCAGGTGTTTAGGTTTCCATGCCAGTTTATAAGTACTCCACAAATGTCAGTAAATGGCATCACGTGTGTGTGTGTGTACATATGTGTGTAGGGCTATGCATATCTATCTATATAACTGTCTATAGTGACTTCCCCAGCCCAGCCTGCAGTGAGTTGAAGTGAAGGCCTTTTTTTTTAATGATACCTTCCCCCTTCTTCCTCAGAGTAAGGTGTGCGCACTCGTGACCTGCTTTATGATTGGTATTACCGTAAACATGGGATCGTCTTCAGAGAGCAGTGACCTAATCCTACATATCTACGGTCAAAAAGGTACGTGGGGTGGAAAGTTTTTTTTTATGAGTATATAGTAATGCTCTGGCTTCCCAGGTATTTTCCCATTACCATACTGCATGTAATGGACACAAACACAAGACAACCACAATCACCTTTAATATCTTCTCCGTTATTTCAAACAATTTACTCCTTTTCTGATTTTCTTTCATCAGCATAGGTTAAAATGTCATAACTCCTCAAATATTTATTATGTACATCTATATTTGTGTTTGTGACTTTTGATGATGCACACAGACCTTGTGCAATAAGCATGGTATCATTTGATGATAGAGAAGAAAAAACAATCTGGGTGGTTTAAACTCTGTGGTCATGGTGGAATCAGAACCCTCTGCTCTGGGATGAGAGATGGCTCATCACCATAGCAATGGAATGTTATAGCGAGGCACTAGCAGTGTTCAAGTTCAAGTTTATTTATATAACACATTATCATTCAATGTGCTTTACATTTTATGCATATGACACTATATCAATCAATATATACAATAATTATATATTGTATAAAAACAATTTAAACAGCACTACAGTTCAGTTTCGTTTAGGGGTTTGTATTTCTTTGTTTTCCTTAGTTAGTAAGTTTACATGTTACATGTCTGTTAAACATCTGTCCTTAATCAAAGATGTCCTGTTGCCTTAAAGTATAATTATACAGAATGTTTTCACCTTGTATTAATGTTTTACAAACATAATCAAAAATGTCAGGTAAAATGGTTAAAAGGCAAAGTAACAGAAATGTTCAGCTATTCTTCATGGCCTATCACCAAATTGCTTCCTTGAAACTCCTTCTTTCTGGTTAAACCTTTCAGATTCCTATGCATGCAAACTGTGAAAACACTCTATTTGTGTGTTTCATTATTGGTGTATGTTTAACATTTACTTTTACTCATTGTAGTAATCATGGTCATCATGGTGTCAGTGGATTATAAATTCAGTATACCTGAACATTTAAATGTGGCCTAAATATTGTTACCCTAGTATTTTCTTCATTTATTTTCTATTCTATTTCTTGTTATTTGTCCTGTTGGTCTATTATTATGACCGCGGTCATATAGGGATTGTCAAAGTTTTTTTTTTCTTTTTTCCGTCATCTACTTCCTGAATGTTTGGTCAACGGTACCCGGGACACCGAAACACCGGGACACATGACATTTGGTGGGTATGAAGCCCCACTAGACTTTTACGGAAAAACATTTTTGCCCCCCCAAACTGGGCCCCCCGAAAAAAATTAAATACAATATCTTTCTGCTTTAATTGCCCCTATCTTTAGTTAAGATGTTCAGAACTGCACCAATTTTTATGTGTAAGACATTCTCTGGGGGTGTGTCAAGTTTCGAAGAGTTTCATCCATGGGGGGGGGGGGGTCTAAAAAAATTAAGTTATGTGTACATTTAGTGACTGTACATTTATTGGCCTGTAGATGGTGGTGTTGAGCGAAGGGTTGCTGGAAGAGGCTCTTTCTTGCAAACATACATACATACATCAACACATACACACGCACATACACATGCACACATACACACACTCACATGCACAGACACATGCATCCACATACACAGACACACACAAACACACATACACACACGTACGCATGCACACATACACACACAGACAGAAACACACATCCACATACACACAGGGATCCCCCTTAGGGATCAATAAAGTATCTATCTATCTATCTATCTATCTATCGGTATCGGCAATTAGAACAGCCGATACATAATTACAAATTCAGCAGGATTAAAGGGAAACCAAATATTCATCATTATTTGGCTGCATTTCCAGTATTGGCGTTATGTAGTTTGTCCACCAGGTGGCGCATTTTAATGCACTCGTAATTCCCTGGAATTACATTCTCTAGTTATTATTATTGGTATTATTATTATTATTATTATTATAAACCCTAAGCAAACAAAAACACTGAGGTTAAAAGATGGCAGGTTTTTGATGAAAAAATGCTTGATAATATCCTGAAAATATATTCAAAATAATTAATGTGTAATACCCCAGTCCTATAGTTGTGATACCCCAGTCCTAGTTGTAATACCCAAGTCCTAGTTGTAAAACCCAAGTCCTAGTTGTAATATCCAAGTTCTAGTTGCAATACCCCAGTCCTAGTTGTAATGTCCCAGTCCTAGTTGTAATGTCCCAGAGTGGATACAATACTTACAGTGTGATGAGAAGAGGTGGCTCAACCAATATGAGTTCTTGATAAATTTCCAAAAGAATCAATAAATAGATCTATCTACTGTCTCCTTCCAAAAGAATCAATAAATATATCTATCTATCCTTCCAAAATAATCAATACATATATCTATCTATCCTTCCAAAATAATCAATAAATATATCTAGCCTTCTTCAATCCAAAAGGATCAATAATCTTATCTATCTATGTATCTATCGTTCTTTGAAAGCGTTTACTGCAGAGCCAGGCTTGATCTGAGAGATCTTATACTGAGTGCAGGGGACAGTGTGACATGTATCTGAGAGGAGGGACTCCTTTAGAGGTGTGTGTTGGTCTTATCAGGTGTTTAGGTTTCCATGCCAGTTTATAAGTACTCCACAAATGTCAGTAAATGGCATCACGTGTGTGTGTGTGTACATATGTGTGTAGGGCTATGCATATCTATCTATATAACTGTCTATAGTGACTTCCCCAGCCCAGCCTGCAGTGAGTTGAAGTGAAGGCCTTTTTTTTTAATGATACCTTCCCCCTTCTTCCTCAGAGTAAGGTGTGCGCACTCGTGACCTGCTTTATGATTGGTATTACCGTAAACATGGGATCGTCTTCAGAGAGCAGTGACCTAATCCTACATATCTACGGTCAAAAAGGTACGTGGGGTGGAAAGTTTTTTTTTATGAGTATATAGTAATGCTCTGGCTTCCCAGGTATTTTCCCATTACCATACTGCATGTAATGGACACAAACACAAGACAACCACAATCACCTTTAATATCTTCTCCGTTATTTCAAACAATTTACTCCTTTTCTGATTTTCTTTCATCAGCATAGGTTAAAATGTCATAACTCCTCAAATATTTATTATGTACATCTATATTTGTGTTTGTGACTTTTGATGATGCACACAGACCTTGTGCAATAAGCATGGTATCATTTGATGATAGAGAAGAAAAAACAATCTGGGTGGTTTAAACTCTGTGGTCATGGTGGAATCAGAACCCTCTGCTCTGGGATGAGAGATGGCTCATCACCATAGCAATGGAATGTTATAGCGAGGCACTAGCAGTGTTCAAGTTCAAGTTTATTTATATAACACATTATCATTCAATGTGCTTTACATTTTATGCATATGACACTATATCAATCAATATATACAATAATTATATATTGTATAAAAACAATTTAAACAGCACTACAGTTCAGTTTCGTTTAGGGGTTTGTATTTCTTTGTTTTCCTTAGTTAGTAAGTTTACATGTTACATGTCTGTTAAACATCTGTCCTTAATCAAAGATGTCCTGTTGCCTTAAAGTATAATTATACAGAATGTTTTCACCTTGTATTAATGTTTTACAAACATAATCAAAAATGTCAGGTAAAATGGTTAAAAGGCAAAGTAACAGAAATGTTCAGCTATTCTTCATGGCCTATCACCAAATTGCTTCCTTGAAACTCCTTCTTTCTGGTTAAACCTTTCAGATTCCTATGCATGCAAACTGTGAAAACACTCTATTTGTGTGTTTCATTATTGGTGTATGTTTAACATTTACTTTTACTCATTGTAGTAATCATGGTCATCATGGTGTCAGTGGATTATAAATTCAGTATACCTGAACATTTAAATGTGGCCTAAATATTGTTACCCTAGTATTTTCTTCATTTATTTTCTATTCTATTTCTTGTTATTTGTCCTGTTGGTCTATTATTATGACCGCGGTCATATAGGGATTGTCAAAGTTTTTTTTTTCTTTTTTCCGTCATCTACTTCCTGAATGTTTGGTCAACGGTACCCGGGATACCGAAACACCGGGACACATGACATTTGGTGGGTATGAAGCCCCACTAGACTTTTACGGAAAAACATTTTTGCCCCCCCAAACTGGGCCCCCCGAAAAAAATTAAATACAATATCTTTCTGCTTTAATTGCCCCTATCTTTAGTTAAGATGTTCAGAACTGCACCAATTTTTATGTGTAAGACATTCTCTGGGGGTGTGTCAAGTTTCGAAGAGTTTCAACCAATGGGGGGGGGGGGGTCTAAAAAAATTAAGTTATGTGTACATTTAGTGACTGTACATTTATTGGCCTGTAGATGGTGGTGTTGAGCGAAGGGTTGCTGGAAGAGGCTCTTTCTTGCAAACATACATACATACATCAACACATACACACGCACATACACATGCACACATACACACACTCACATGCACAGACACATGCATCCACATACACAGACACACACAAACACACATACACACACGTACGCATGCACACATACACACACAGACAGAAACACACATCCACATACACACAGGGATCGATCAATAAAGTATCTATCTATCTATCTATCTATCTATCGGTATCGGCAATTAGAACAGCCGATACATAATTACAAATTCAGCAGGATTAAAGGGAAACCAAATATTCATCATTATTTGGCTGCATTTCCAGTATTGGCGTTATGTAGTTTGTCCACCAGGTGGCGCATTTTAATGCACTCGTAATTCCCTGGAATTACATTCTCTAGTTATTATTATTGGTATTATTATTATTATTATTATTATAAACCCTAAGCAAACAAAAACACTGAGGTTAAAAGATGGCAGGTTTTTGATGAAAAAATGCTTGATAATATCCTGAAAATATATTCAAAATAATTAATGTGTAATACCCCAGTCCTATAGTTGTGATACCCCAGTCCTAGTTGTAATACCCAAGTCCTAGTTGTAAAACCCAAGTCCTAGTTGTAATATCCAAGTTCTAGTTGCAATACCCCAGTCCTAGTTGTAATGTCCCAGTCCTAGTTGTAATGTCCCAGAGTGGATACAATACTTACAGTGTGATGAGAAGAGGTGGCTCAACCAATATGAGTTCTTGATAAATTTCCAAAAGAATCAATAAATAGATCTATCTACTGTCTCCTTCCAAAAGAATCAATAAATATATCTATCTATCCTTCCAAAATAATCAATACATATATCTATCTATCCTTCCAAAATAATCAATAAATATATCTAGCCTTCTTCAATCCAAAAGGATCAATAATCTTATCTATCTATGTATCTATCGTTCTTTGAAAGCGTTTACTGCAGAGCCAGGCTTGATCTGAGAGATCTTATACTGAGTGCAGGGGACAGTGTGACATGTATCTGAGAGGAGGGACTCCTTTAGAGGTGTGTGTTGGTCTTATCAGGTGTTTAGGTTTCCATGCCAGTTTATAAGTACTCCACAAATGTCAGTAAATGGCATCACGTGTGTGTGTGTGTACATATGTGTGTAGGGCTATGCATATCTATCTATATAACTGTCTATAGTGACTTCCCCAGCCCAGCCTGCAGTGAGTTGAAGTGAAGGCCTTTTTTTTTAATGATACCTTCCCCCTTCTTCCTCAGAGTAAGGTGTGCGCACTCGTGACCTGCTTTATGATTGGTATTACCGTAAACATGGGATCGTCTTCAGAGAGCAGTGACCTAATCCTACATATCTACGGTCAAAAAGGTACGTGGGGTGGAAAGTTTTTTTTTATGAGTATATAGTAATGCTCTGGCTTCCCAGGTATTTTCCCATTACCATACTGCATGTAATGGACACAAACACAAGACAACCACAATCACCTTTAATATCTTCTCCGTTATTTCAAACAATTTACTCCTTTTCTGATTTTCTTTCATCAGCATAGGTTAAAATGTCATAACTCCTCAAATATTTATTATGTACATCTATATTTGTGTTTGTGACTTTTGATGATGCACACAGACCTTGTGCAATAAGCATGGTATCATTTGATGATAGAGAAGAAAAAACAATCTGGGTGTTTAAACTCTGTGGTCATGGTGGAATCAGAACCCTCTGCTCTGGGATGAGAGATGGCTCATCACCATAGCAATGGAATGTTATAGCGAGGCACTAGCAGTGTTCAAGTTCAAGTTTTATTTATATAACACATTATCATTCAATGTGCTTTACATTTTATGCATATGACACTATATCAATCAATATATACAATAATTATATATTGTATAAAACAATTTAAACAGCACTACAGTTCAGTTTCGTTTAATCTCTCTTATTTCTTTGTTTTCCTTAGTTAGTAAGTTTACATGTTACATGTCTGTTAAACATCTGTCCTTAATCAAAGATGTCCTGTTGCCTTAAAGTATAATTATACAGAATGTTTTCACCTTGTATTAATGTTTTACAAACATAATCAAAAATGTCAGGTAAAATGGTTAAAAGGCAAAGTAACAGAAATGTTCAGCTATTCTTCATGGCCTATCACCAAATTGCTTCCTTGAAACTCCTTCTTTCTGGTTAAACCTTTCAGATTCCTATGCATGCAAACTGTGAAAACACTCTATTTGTGTGTTTCATTATTGGTGTATGTTTAACATTTACTTTTACTCATTGTAGTAATCATGGTCATCATGGTGTCAGTGGATTATAAATTCAGTATACCTGAACATTTAAATGTGGCCTAAATATTGTTACCCTAGTATTTTCTTCATTTATTTTCTATTCTATTTCTTGTTATTTGTCCTGTTGGTCTATTATTATGACCGCGGTCATATAGGGATTGTCAAAGTTTTTTTTTTCTTTTTTCCGTCATCTACTTCCTGAATGTTTGGTCAACGGTACCCGGGATACCGAAACACCGGGACACATGACATTTGGTGGGTATGAAGCCCCACTAGACTTTTACGGAAAAACATTTTTGCCCCCCCAATCTGGGCCCCCCGAAAAAAATTAAATACAATATCTTTCTGCTTTAATTGCCCCTATCTTTAGTTAAGATGTTCAGAACTGCACCAATTTTTATGTGTAAGACATTCTCTGGGGGTGTGTCAAGTTTCGAAGAATTTCATCCATGGGGGGGGGGGGGGGGGGGGGTCTAAAAAAATTAAGTTATGTGTACATTTAGTGACTGTACATTTATTGGCCTGTAGATGGTGGTGTTGAGCGAAGGGTTGCTGGAAGAGGCTCTTTCTTGCAAACATACATACATACATCAACACACACACACGCACATACACATGCACACATACACACACTCACATGCACAGACACATGCATCCACATACACAGACACACACAAACACACATACACACACGTACGCATGCACACATACACACACAGACAGAAACACACATCCACATACACACAGGGATCCCCCTTAGGGATCAATAAAGTATCTATCTATCTATCTATCTATCTATCTATCTATCTATCGGTATCGGCAATTAGAACAGCCGATACATAATTACAAATTCAGCAGGATTAAAGGGAAACCAAATATTCATCATTATTTGGCTGCATTTCCAGTATTGGCGTTATGTAGTTTGTCCACCAGGTGGCGCATTTTAATGCACTCGTAATTCCCTGGAATTACATTCTCTAGTTATTATTATTGGTATTATTATTATTATTATTATTATAAACCCTAAGCAAACAAAAACACTGAGGTTAAAAGATGGCAGGTTTTTGATGAAAAAATGCTTGATAATATCCTGAAAATATATTCAAAATAATTAATGTGTAATACCCCAGTCCTATAGTTGTGATACCCCAGTCCTAGTTGTAATACCCAAGTCCTAGTTGTAAAACCCAAGTCCTAGTTGTAATATCCAAGTTCTAGTTGCAATACCCCAGTCCTAGTTGTAATGTCCCAGTCCTAGTTGTAATGTCCCAGAGTGGATACAATACTTACAGTGTGATGAGAAGAGGTGGCTCAACCAATATGAGTTCTTGATAAATTTCCAAAAGAATCAATAAATAGATCTATCTACTGTCTCCTTCCAAAAGAATCAATAAATATATCTATCTATCCTTCCAAAATAATCAATACATATATCTATCTATCCTTCCAAAATAATCAATAAATATATCTAGCCTTCTTCAATCCAAAAGGATCAATAAACTTATCTATCTATGTATCTATCGTTCTTTGAAAGCGTTTACTGCAGAGCCAGGCTTGATCTGAGAGATCTTATACTGAGTGCAGGGGACAGTGTGACATGTATCTGAGAGGAGGGACTCCTTTAGAGGTGTGTGTTGGTCTTATCAGGTGTTTAGGTTTCCATGCCAGTTTATAAGTACTCCACAAATGTCAGTAAATGGCATCACGTGTGTGTGTGTGTACATATGTGTGTAGGGCTATGCATATCTATCTATATAACTGTCTATAGTGACTTCCCCAGCCCAGCCTGCAGTGAGTTGAAGTGAAGGCCTTTTTTTTTAATGATACCTTCCCCCTTCTTCCTCAGAGTAAGGTGTGCGCACTCGTGACCTGCTTTATGATTGGTATTACCGTAAACATGGGATCGTCTTCAGAGAGCAGTGACCTAATCCTACATATCTACGGTCAAAAAGGTACGTGGGGTGGAAAGTTTTTTTTTATGAGTATATAGTAATGCTCTGGCTTCCCAGGTATTTTCCCATTACCATACTGCATGTAATGGACACAAACACAAGACAACCACATTCACCTTTAATATCTTCTCCGTTATTTCAAACAATTTACTCCTTTTCTGATTTTCTTTCATCAGCATAGGTTAAAATGTCATAACTCCTCAAATATTTATTATGTACATCTATATTTGTGTTTGTGACTTTTGATGATGCACACAGACCTTGTGCAATAAGCATGGTATCATTTGATGATAGAGAAGAAAAAACAAGCTGGGTGGTTTAAACTCTGTGGTCATGGTGGAATCAGAACCCTCTGCTCTGGGATGAGAGATGGCTCATCACCATAGCAATGGAATGTTATAGCGAGGCACTAGCAGTGTTCAAGTTCAAGTTTATTTATATAACACATTATCATTCAATGTGCTTTACATTTTATGCATATTACACTATATCAATCAATATATACAATAATTATATATTGTATAAAAACAATTTAAACAGCACTACAGTTCAGTTTCGTTTAGGGGTTTGTGAGTGAAACTCTTGTCTGCACCGACCCAGTGTTCAACAGAAAGAAGCAAACCCAGCCCTAATTGTGGAAACAAGCAAACCCAGCCCTAATTGCCAATGGAAATATTGTCTCAACTGTGACTGTCCAAAGAATATCCTTGTTTTCGGTCGTGTCCCATATAGCCAGTGATTGCTCCTTTCCAAAGGTACGAGCACGAATCACGAGATGCCAGCTGTCTTTGCCGTCCGTCCCACGAGCGTCCTATTGATACATCCAGTACACCAGCTGCTTATTGTTGAAGAAAAAACGCTTCCTTATGTTGGTGTACACACTGTGCATGGTGAGCAGTCTCCTGCCAGACAGATCTGGCAACCCTAGGGCCTGGTCACCTCTATGTGGACGACTGTGTGTGTGTTTGGGGGCAGGAGAGGGGTACAGGGGTGGAGCTGGAGGAGAGGGGTACGGGGGAGGGGCTGAGGGGTACAGGAGGAGCTGAGGGGTACGGGGGAGGAGCTATGAGGTATGGGGGAGGAGATGAGGGGTACGGGGGAGAAGCTGAGGGGTACGGGGGAGGGGCTGAGGGGTATGGGGGAGGGGGTGATGGGTACGGGGGAGGAGCTGACTAGACTCCCAAGAGAGCAGCAACTTCCGAGTCGACCTACTTCCTCACAGTAAGTAGTGCTAATGTCTAGTGTGAAGCCCGTTTGGACTTTGTAACGCGCACCTGCAATAAAACTGTGTTACGTTGAAGGTGAATGACTTCCAGTCACCAAAGGCAGGAAATGGGATGGACGCAGCATATGCCTCTCCTTTCCTTCTGTGTGTCCTCTTGCCCTGTAGGCCTCCAATACCTTCACTGCAAACTCCTCCGAGGTTTACCTGCATGTCTTACTGTAAGTTCAACACATGCAAAACACACCAGGAGGGAAGCTGGCTAGCAGAGTGACGTCAGGGTTTGGCTGAGGTTGTAGTCTAATCTGTTTCAACAGAAATGTTTTAATAATATAGGCTACTCTCTCTCTCTCTCTCTCTCTCTCTCTCTCTCTCTCTCTCTCTCTCCTCTGTGTGTGTGTACTGTTGTACTGTATGTGTTTGTGAGCATGAATACTCTACATCTCCATCCCAAACCTGCCCAGTCTGTGATGAAACACCAAAGTCAGCTGAGAAAGAAGCTCTCAGTTAAAAGCACTGCTGCAGACTGATGCCCCAGACACCAGGCTTGGGGAGAATCAGGAAAACCAAACTTTTATAAACATGTATGTATATGGATATATGGCTTTTCTCTGTATTGTCATTCATTTATCCATTGATCCACTATAACAGCAGGGAAACATGAGGGATCAGCTGGTATGTCTAGATCAGGGCATGAAATTGGCACACGCCAAATGCGGGTAACTTTTGTGATTGGCGGGTGAAACTGTCAATCTACCTGCCACGTTGGCGGGTAGCCAATAAGACAACACAACACTGAGCAAGGAGATGCACTGTCGGGATTGCCGTAGGAAATGTACTCTTTACTCCGCTACATTTTCAATGTAGAAAAGAAACAGGGCTTCAGAAAGCATTGCTACTTTTCCCCGCGATTATAAAAGTAATGGCTGGCCTATGTAGCCTACTACACAGAAGTAGATGTTCTATATAGCTAACAACTCAGTTAACGCAATGACGTCCTGCCAGTTGCAGCATCTCTGGTGAGGCTGCCAGAGTGCCAACGAGACTAGAGGTATGACATGACACGGAAACTTCCACATATATTCATTTCTGGCCAGCATCGTTCAACAAGCACATTGGACAAGGAAAGTAGGCCTACAACTTAATTTACAAGCAAAGCAAATGCACTGGAAATCGAGCATACAAGTTAGAAAAAGCCTAGCATTCAATTATGTAGCCTCAATGTTGCAGGACATGACATGAGACGGTCGGCTGAGAAAACAGATAGCCTGCTCTGTCGCTCTGCCCGAGTGGATATGCCTAGGCTATTATAGCCTAAATATAGGTCTACCCATAATATAGCCATTGTTTTTAGGTTACATTGTCTGTATGGTTAAGTTATAACCAGACTTCTAGCAATGCAAAGCAGAAGAATCAGCTGCAATGTATTGGAAGACTGCTTTTCAATCCATAGCCACGTAATGCTTATTCTGTCTATGACAAAGTATATTAAATAAAATATATTTGAATTGGGCTTTTAAAATATGTTTGACTATATGATTAGCCTACAGAGGAGGAGAAAAGCAAAATAGGCATAAAGGATACTTTTGTATCCCTTTAAAGGTCCATCAAAAATATAAAAATGTAGGCCTACAAAAAAAGTAACTTGTTAGGCCTACTTGAGTAATTTATTAACAAAGTACTTTTTTACTTTTACTTGAGTACTGTAATGTGTATTCTGTACAAGTTCAAGAACCATTCTTATGCATTTTCTGAGTCGTTCACCTTTATTTTGGGCACAAAATAATTTTGGCTGGTAAAAAACCACTGTGGCAGGTGGATTTCAAAATTCACCTGCCACAGTGGCTGGTGGCCAAATAGGTTAACTTCAGGCCCTGGTCTAGATTATTGTAAGACTTTATTGTTTTTTTTATGAGACAAGTAGAAATACAGTCACATATTCATATATTAATGAATAAACATATAATTACACATAATCAAGTTCTTATCTCAGTCACAACTCAAAATCATGTCTTGGACCCAAAACCAACCAAACACTGCTTTAACCCTTAGAACCCTAAGCTGTTTTTATGGCATTTTTTACTACCTTTATTCATAAGGATTTATTCTGGTCATTGTAAGTGCCACACACACATATTATATATTGTTTTTTCAGCAGAGGCTAGGCTATCATGTATTAGTACTAGCATTGATTTTATTTAGATTTTTAAAGAATTAAAATATAAAAAGCGTATTATAAAAATTCTTATATTTTGACATGTATCTCACCACAGCAAGCTCATAGCTCTACATGCATTTCATGTGTGTGTAGGGCAGACTGTCCTGAATCTGGCAATATCATTGCCATGGTGGAGGGATTCTCTGGGGCTGAGCAATTTACAGACATATGTGGTGTGCGCCTTACAGAAATAAATGCCATTTTTTATTTAGTGATTAAAAATGACCTTGCTGCGCTCTATATCTGTGACACGAACTGATCTGACCTGACTTGACCCGAGTTTACGTGTTAGCCTGTGTGTGCCTATGGTGTGTGCACTCATGATTCTCTACAACTTTTACTGCATTGCCATGAACAAAGTAAAAGCAAAAAAGGTGTTATTTAGACTAACACACACACGGATGTCCCCACAAAGCCTTATTTAGTCTAACACACACGGATGTCCTAACAAAGCCCTATTTAGTCTAACACACACAGATGACCCAACAAAGCCTTATTTAGTCTAACACACACAGATGTCCCCACAAAGCCTTATTTAGTCTAACACACACGGATGTCCCCACAAACCCTCACTTAGTCTAACATACACTGATGTTTCCACAATGGTTTACTTAGACTAACACACACTGATGTCTCCATAGGGCTTTACTTAGACTAACACACTGATATCCTCACAAAGCCTTATTCAGTCTAACACACACGGATGTCCCCACAAAGCCTTATTTAGTCTAACACACACAGATGTCCTAACAAAGCCTTATTCAGTCTAACACACACGGATGTCCCCACAAAACCTCACTTAGTCTAACACACACTGATGTTTCCACAGAGCTTTTCTCACACAATTTCTTTGTTTACACACACAGTTTATATACAACGAGGTGAAAAACCCCCACTTCTGTACAAAATCTTACTGCTTTGATTAGTCAGAATATGTTCAACAAAACATTCCCTCACTGATATTCCCACAATTCCTTACTCAGAGAAACACAACAAAAAACATTTAAAGTAATTCAATATATACCAATATTAATAACCAATAAAATAAAAAATGAATAGAAGATTATTTTGAGAATAACAAAAAACACACAAACACACACACACACACACAAACAGACAAACACACACACACACACACACACACACACACACACACACACACACACACACTCAAGATCACTCTGCTGGAGCTCCCTCCGTGTCCTGTCCAGCAGCCTCCTCCATCATTTGTTTGTACTGACTCTTAAAAAAGCCCGCCTACAATAAACAACAACAAAGCCATAAACAAAAACATTAATAAAGACAGAATGAAGCTGCCATGAGCTACTCTGAGATTTCACTGTACACATCTAATGGCAAACGACTCAGAGCCAGATCAGCGGCGGGTCTGGGCCGATGCTGACCCGGAGCCGAGGTTCGTCTCTCTCACCTTCACCAGGCCTGCAGTGATGAGCGCAAGCAGGATCAGCCCGCCAACTGTCCCCCCGATGATCTCCTTGGTGAAGTTGGGGACGTCGTACACCTCCACGATAGTCTTGATCTGCAGGAAGGAAACAGGAGCCACAGTCTCACATCTGTGTTCTACACATCATGAACACACAGAATACCCTGGAATTCCAGAGTTCTCGCGAGAGCACAATGGAATTGTCTCTGCAAGACACTCTGGCAATGAGCAATGATGCACGTTACTTTTTCCCCTTGCATTCCGGGGAACCAGTAAACTGATGAAGACAGTGCTGCAACGTTGGAGGACACTGAGGAATTGGTGTGTTACCTTGGAGACAGGGGGCTGCTTCCTGGAGTCTGAGAAGTAGATGTATTTGTTTTGGTCGTACTCCATCGTCGCCTCGGTGATCAGTGCCAGCTGAGCTTCTCTGAGCCCAGTCTGTTTGAGAAGAGGAAGAGGAGGGGAAAGTGTTTGTTGTTTGTACATAGTATGTACATTCGGAAAAAATTAGACCAGTCCTCTAAAACTATTTCTACGCTACGCGGGTGAAGCGTTTGTTTGATACTATGTACATTCGGAAAAAACTAGACCAGCCTTCAAAACTATTTCTATGCTATGCGGGTGAAGCGCTTCAGTTGCTGACCCGGTGTAGCCCGGGCCTAATGTGTGATTTAGTAGTAAAGTATGTACTATTGTGCTGACACATGTGGCTGGAGATTTCTAAACCAATCGAAACACGTCCTGTATGCCTCCTAGCCTTGTGTGCCTCCTAGCCTTCACTGTGCCTCCTAGCCTTGTGTGCCTCCTAGCCTTCACTGTGCCTCCTAGCCTTGTGTGCCTCCTAGCCTTGTATGTCTCCTAGCCTTGTATGTCTCCTAGCAGTGATGTAGTATTCGAGTCCGGTCTCGGACTCGAGTCCGGTCTCGAGACCGATTTCTGCTTTCTCGGACTCGACTCGGACTTGTTCCTTCAAAGACTCGGTCTTGACTCGGTCTCGGACCACAGTGGGAGGAGAAGGACTCGTAATTTCAGACCGAGTCCTCGAGACCAACGCATTTTTTTTATGTTCATATAAAAAAAAAAATCAAAATGAAATTTCACGGCGGCCACGTCTTTGCCCCTTGTTGGCCTTGGTGCCCCCTTCTTTCAATATTCTGCTTTGCGTCCGTTTAATAGCGATTTTTATTTAGCCTATAGCCTGTCAAAATAATCTTAGCATCACAGCGCAAACTAATTCAGTTTTACACAGTGCATGGCAAGACAGAAAGTGCGTCCAAATTCACCCATTCTTCTCAGTTGAAATACTCGCAATCGCTAAGCCTACTCATCACACAGGCACATGTATCACATCACATGAAAGAACTTTTTCTCAGCTTTTACACAATGTTAGCCGCTAATTGCTGTGGTGAACGGTTCGTGAGAAAAGTAAATAATATAATTACATTTAATCATTACGTCTACATAAGGTGCTACACCCATCTCCCTACCCATTCATCTCGGTGGAATACTTCACGAACCCTTTGTTCAACACATGACCATATATCAGAATAAACAGCAGACCTTACCGAACACAAAGGTGTAAAGCAGTCCCCTGTACAGTAAGCCGTTCCAGAGTGTTCCGGTTAAATTAAAAATGTAATCTGCAGCAAGGTCTACATTCATGTCTCCAACTTTGGTCTTTAGGTTTCAAAATGTGTTTAAATCGTTCTTCATGATTTCATAACAGGCCAAATACAAAATAAATGTTACAAATATTGCCTAGATATAGGTAAATATTAAAATCAGAGGATATACAGCTGAGTAAGAGTTTGTGAAAGGAGTCTTAATGATCAAAAAATGCTAAGCATGCATCTAGGTTGCATCAGTTTCTTAAAGCTGAGCTGTGCTTAAATTGTTCAATACATGATTCCATAACAGGCCAAATATAAAATAAATATAAATATTAAATATAGCCTATACATCTAAATATTAGATGATCAGATGATTTACAGTTCTATGCAATATGTAATATGTCATGTTTCATGTTTTTGTAATGTTTCATACAGTGATTCAGGTCTACTGCTGTGAATAGGCTAAATACAACTTTGATTATTTTTATAGCCTACTACTGTATAGTTAACTTTGACCTTGGTGCCCTGACATGTGGCCTTTGTGCCCCCCACCAAATATGCCCAACTGAAGACCAAGTGGCCTTGCCCCTAAAATGGTGAAATTCCAAGCCTGGGCCTAACTGTTGATTATTAATTGGGGTGATATTAAATCATATGAAAACTGACATGTTTTTATGGTCTTGGTCTCGACTCGGTCTCGACTCCTAAAGGACTCGGTCTCGACTCGGACTTGCTTCCTCAAAGACTCGGTCTTGACTCGGACTCGACTGTATTTGAAAACCAACGGACTCGGTCTCGACTAGGTCTTGACCCTTCAAAGACTCGGTCTTGTCTCGGACTCGGCATAGGCGGTCTCGTCCCCATCACTATCTCCTAGCCTTCACTAGCCTTGTGTGCCTCCTAGCCTTCACTGTGCCTCCTAGCCTTGTGTGCCTCCTAGCCTTGTGTGCGTCCTATCCTTCACTGTGCCTCCTAGCCTTGTGTGCCTCCTAGCCTTGTGTGCCTCCTAGCCTTGTATGTCTCCTAGCCTTCACTAGCCTTGTGTGTCTCCTAGCCTTGTGTGCCCCCTAGCCTTGTGTGCCTCCTAGCCTTCACTAGCCTTGTGTGCCTCCTAGCCTTGTGTGCCTCCTAGCCTTCACTAGCCTTGTGTGCCTCCTAGCCTTCACTAGCCTTGTGTGCCTCCTAGCCTTGTGTGCCTCCTAGCCTTCACTAGCCTTGTGTGCCTCCTAGCCTTCACTAGCCTTGTGTGCCTCCTAGCCTTCACTGTGCCTCCTAGCCTTGTGTGCCTCCTAGCCTTGTGTGCCTTCACTAGCCTTGTGTGCCTTCACTAGCCTTGTGTGCCTCCTAGCCTTATGTGTCTTTGGGGGAGGATTTAGAGACAAATCCGTTGCTACAGTGTAGCCTTGTAGGATTCTGCTTCGGTGGGGTCAAGGCCTCCTGACTGTGAACTCTGTCCCATTGTGCCAGACTAATAGCTTCACCCAACTAAGGAACATGATGTGGAGTCTTCCTGTAAGGCCATGGTAGGCATTCCTGAAACCTAATCATTCATGCATGAAATAATAACAGGGTTCCCACGGGTCATGGAATTTCTGGAATATCATGGAATTTTGGAAAGTCTATTCCAGACATGGAAAGTCAGGGAATTTTATTGTAGCAGTTTAAAATTTACTTGCCAAAATACATTTATACAAATATTTCTACGCAGAACTGGTGTATATTGGTTATTTGCTTCACTGCTTCCTTGAGTATCCCAACTGTGTTTATTCAATGGGCATTTATTTATCTCCCACTCTAAAAAGTAAAATATTCTTGAATGCTATACGTTAGTAAATACTACAGTAAGTCATGGACATTCTTTTTTTGTCAGGGAAAGTCAGAGAGAAGTCATGGAATGTTACATTAGACTTAAGAGTGGGAACCCTGTAATAAGACTCGGTTGGAAAAGAGGGTGTGATTTCTTTACCTTCTCAATCCAGGTAGAGCTCACATTTCCCGAGATGTTGAGGAAGCGCTGACTGTTCTCCGTCAGATCGATGTCACATGTAAACACTCTACACTCGGCCACTGAACAGTCCTGATGAGAGAGAGAGACAGAGGGCCGTGGAGAGAGAGAGAGAGAGAGAACAGTGGAGATAGAGAGAGAGAGAACAGTGGAGAGAAAGAGAGAGAGAACAGTGGAGAGAGAGAGAGAGAACAGTGGAGAGAGAGAGAGAGCAGTGGAGAGAGAGAGAGAACAGTGGAGAGAGAGAGAGAGAACAGTGGAGAGAAAGAGAGAGAGAACAGTGGAGAGAAAGAGAGAGAACAGTGGAGAGAGAGAGAGAGAGAGAGAGAGAGAACAGTGGAGAGAGAGAGAGAGAGCAGTGGAGAGAGAGAGAGAGAGAACAGTGGAGAGAAAGAGAGAGAGAGAACAGTGGAGAGAGAGAGAGAACAGTGGAGAGAGAGAGAGAGAGCAGTGGAGAGAGAGAGAGAGAGAGCAGTGGAGAGAGAGAGAGAACAGTGGAGAGAAAGAGAGAGAGAACAGTGGAGAGAGAGAGGAAGGGGAAAGGGGGAAGAGATGAAGAGGGAGGACATCAACACCTAGACACCTTCACACACATGAACAATTCTCTCTCTCACACACACACACACACACACACATCAACACCTAGACACCTTCACACACATCAACACCTAGACACCTTCACACACATGAACACTTCTCACACACACTAACACACACACCAACACCTAGACACCTTCACACACATCAACACCTAGACACCTTCACATACATGAACACTTCTCACACACAAACACACACACACACACACACACACACACATCAACACCTAGACACCTTCACACACATCAACACCTAGACACCTTCACACTAAGGCTGTCACTTTACGTTCGAAAATCGATTGCACAATCGATTGGACCAACCAACACAAGTTTCGAAAACTAAAATAGGGAATCGATTTTAACCAAATATGTACACTATTAATTTTAAACGAATTAAACAAATGAAAAAGATAGATGTAACAAAACTCAGGAACAAGCAGAAAAATAACAAAGAATTCCAAAGTGCAGTTAGCATTGCGAAAGCTAAAAAAAAAAAATTCCCACCAATTTTACGCACCGGAAACAGCTTTTTCAATTGGCTGCTGTGCTGCTGGTGTTTTGCCAAAAAAGTGAGGACAACGCGATCAACCTGTGCGACATGAGAGATATGAGTGATAGGCCCTAACAACTTGAGGAGTTCGATATGGAAGCACTTCGGGGTTTGGGTATATCAAACTATGGAGAAGGACAAAGCGGTATGCAAACTGTGCAGTTGTGAGTTCTACGTATATTGTTTGACATTTTTAATTGTAAACGCAGCCACGTTGAATCCTGCAGTAATGTTTTTCACTGATGTTATGGCAGTCCACTCTGCTTATTGTTTTTCGAGAATGTTGCACTTCTGTTTGTCATTGTGCACGAAACTTCACGCCATTGTGCGTCTTCAAGCGCCCCCTTTACGTTCGTCCTAATGCCTGTTAGTTGTTCGTGGATTGTCCTATATTTGGCGTTGAAAATTGAAACGTCTTTAGACATGAAAATGAACAATTCAATGAACAATTATGTCTCAAGAATCGAACAGGATTTTTTCACAAAAGTGACAGCCCTACTTCACACACATCAACACTTCTCACACACACACACACACACACACATCAACACCTAGACACCTTCACACACATCAACACTTCTCACACACATCGACATTTCATACACACATCAAAACATCACACATGAAAACTACAAACAAACATGAACACCAAGCTGTTACACACACACACACACACACACACACACAGGTCTGTGTGGTCCTAAAGCATTCCAGAGTTGAAAAACATACAGTAAAAGCATTTGAGGATATGAGAATAATGCATAGGAACACATGGAAGGAAAGCAATGGTAAACTTACCAGGGTGAGATCTTTTTGCAATTTCTTTATGACATCTCCCACAGGCTTCATGTCTTTATAAGTACGACATCCATTAATCATCTAAAACAAAACACATTTATCTAACTTAGATATGTGCATGTGGTCTATAAAACACACATTGTCTTAATGCAGATTAGAGCTCAGGGTCTTCAGGTCTCTCTTCTTGGGGTGGGCTATAGACCTACCATGGTAGCAGCCAGCTGAGCAGGAAAACGAATGTGTAATGACACTGTGAAATGTAATGATGTATCACTTGTAGTACTTGTAAATGTCAATAATGAAAAGTTGTGGTAGGTTGGGAGCTTTAGACTTTGAGGGCTGAACAGGCAAACAGCCACTATTTCTGACACCATCAGGTAGCTGATGAGACACAAGGCAACTATTTGGTTCTGGCTCCGTTTTGGCCCAGAGGCTCTGACCTGGTGCTGTGCCACTCTGTGGCTGTCTCTGGTTCTGGACTGGTTCTGTTTTGGCCCAGAGGCTCAGCCCGGTCGTCTGCTGCTCTGTGGCGATCTGTCATACTGATACTTTCTGCTCTCAGTGGACTGTGTTCCTGTTTCTGTCTTTGTTCCCCTCACCTCTAAGCTGTCCAGATACCCCCCTCACCTCTAAACTGTCCAGATAATCCCCCCCTCACCTCTAAACTGTCCAGATAATCACCCCCCTTACCTCTAAACTGTCCAGATAATCACCCTCCTTACCTCTAAACTGTCCAGATAATCACCCCCCTCACCTCTAAACTGTCCAGATAATCACCCACCTCACCTCTATGGGAGAGCACTAGGTAAGTTGTGTCCAGATATTCTCTTCCTCACCTTTAAACTGTCCAGATCTGTCCAGATGTTCTCCTCCTGCAGCTTGATTGGCACCTTCACAAACACAGTCACTGTCAGGTCCCTCCACGCATTCACCACCTGAAGTACAGAGAAGAGGAGGATGATGGAGGAGGAGGGAGAGAGAAGAGAGAATGAGATGGAGTGAAATAAACAAATGTTAGGAAAAGGACAGGGAGATAGAGAACAGAGAGAGAGAGATAGAGGAGAGGGCAGAGAGGGGGTGGGTAGAGGGTCACTATTATCCAAAATCACAACTGGAGGGGTGCTGCAAACTGCCACCCACAGACCCAGTGAGTTGACATGAACAATACCTGTAGATTCTGCTGCACTGGTTTGGCCAAGTTGTTCTCCCCAGCAGTGAAGTTAATGTAGTTTGTGGAGTCATCAGACCTTGAGGGAGAGCGCTCTGAATCAGTGACTTATGTATGTGTTTGCCTATTTATATAATGTGCATAGAGACAGACGACTGGACGACGTGGAATTTGGATATATTATACCACAATATTCATATCCATTTACCGGTATATAATTAAACATTTTCCTCCCAAAATATTCCTGTAAAAGCATACAGTCACCTTTTGATGACAATGTAGATGCTGTACTTGACTCTGATATCTTTGGTTATGGATGTTATGCTGTCTGGGGCATGCTCTCCATTACCACTGTGGGGCAGTAGAGAGCTTGGGTCAGTGCTCATTACAACATTACAGTAAGCCAACACTTCCCCCTTTCACAACATTTACACCATTGTTGCCCTGGCAACATCATGAGAAACAAACCCATTTGGTTTAGTGGCTCTTTAAAATGTCTCTGTTCTAGACAATGTCATTTTACGTAATATGGGAAGCATTTATAAGGCTGCTCATGTGTGCAGTGAAGTGTTTATTAGCAACATATGTCTGAGATATTAACCCACTGAGAAATGAATACCTGTCAGCTTTTGCTGTGAAGTTCACCCGCTGGCCTAAACGTCCACTGCTGTCAATGCCATACTGAATCACAAACACTGCCTGGAATCAGAAGAGCTAGCGTCAGCATGGACATCTACTCGTTTACAGTTTTTTACAATTGTTTACACACGTTTTCAAAACTCTGTGTCTATTTTTCAAAACTCCACACACAAAACCCACAACTGCTCACACAAAATGCAAAATGCCTCAAATCTCCAGCAAAATGACACACAACATTCAAAATGTCAAAAACACATGTTTAAATCAAACATTCGCCTCACATTACAAACACTTTTGTCATAATATGACATTTTGGATACATCATGTACACACTGTTGCTCAAAACCTAAAGCTCTTCTGTCTTAGGCTTTCTATATGTATTTCCATACAAGAGTGAAAGTTACGGTATCAACAAAGAGAAGTTGAAATACACAGTAAAAATGCAAGCAATATTGAAACCAAAAATAGTGATTTTTCCCAAATAATTTGCTGTTGTGAATACAGTATTTTACAGCAAACAAGAAAAAAAGCAAAGAAGAATACAGTGACCACCAGATGTACATGTAGTTTTGAAAACACTGATTTTTTTTTTCTTCTAAAGACAAGTGTGTGTGTGTGTGTGTGTGTGTGTGTGTGTGTGTGTGTGGGAGGTGGGGGGGGTGGTCGTGTACAGTATGTATTCATAGGCCTATAAACCCTTTCAACTGCAGAAACAAACAATTGTACAATTTTCTGGAGGCACAGAAAAATGTATTGAGCTAATGGTACTGTAACATGGGGACAAACAAAAATAGAGTAAAAATACAAATTTTACATAAAGTTACATGTAACTTTTTGTAGAACATTACTGTAAGCTGTAAGTCCGATTACTGTATTTTCTCTATTTTTAAAGTATCTGCATTGGTTCTGAATATTTCAACCGGAAATCCTCTAGGAGCAGATTGAAAGGGTCTATACCTATATAGAGAGTATATCTATTCATAGACCTATACTAAGGCAATGATTGGATGGTGTTCAGTAAAGTAAAGAGTGTTTGCACATGTGAAGAGAA
This sequence comes from Alosa pseudoharengus, assembly GCF_046254945.1. Classification (NCBI taxonomy): domain Eukaryota; kingdom Metazoa; phylum Chordata; class Actinopteri; order Clupeiformes; family Clupeidae; genus Alosa; species Alosa pseudoharengus. The sequence goes on from NW_027468774.1 coordinate 9,208,354, forward strand.
AGAGTGAAGCACTGGTGATTTAATGTGGCATTTTGATAGGTTGTGTTTAAAGAACGAAATCAAGTTACTTCCTGTTAGATTTTTGTGTGTTAGGTAGAAAATTGTGTGTGGTGTTTTGCAAAATGTGTTTTAGTCAATTGAAAACTGAGTCAAACACTGAGAATTAGTGTATGGTTTTGCAGATATGGTGTCAGGTTATGATGTTTGGAGAACATGTTTAGAAAATTGTGTGACAAGCAAAGATTTAGTGTGTAAGCAGTTGAAAAAAACTGTATGTGTGTATGGGTATGTGTGTGTTTTTGTGTGTATAGGTATATGGATATCTCTCTCTGGCTGTGTTTCTGTTTGTGTGGTTGTGTATGTATTTATTTCTATGTGTTTATCTCTGTCTGTGTTTGTGTGTCTGTGAACTCGACCTTATCGCCGGCTTTGAAGACAGGCCTGCTGACATCACAGGTGGTCAGTCCAGGAGTGACTCTATCCTCACTGTCTCGAGACGTGCACTCCACCCGACCCTGCACCACAAACACACAGCAACCAGCTGCATGACTCAATATTTACGTGTGAGTGTGTGTTTGAAAGTAGCTGACAGCCATGCGTTAAATGGATATATGACTCATCATTGCACAGGATAATTCCGGTATTTAGCACTTTGAGTCCCTTTTATGGTTTGTTTTGGATGAACTAGAGTGGTGGACACCGAAATTTTGACGATGTGTCCCGTCTCGACTTTCTGACTCGTTTTGAATCGCCTTTGACTGTTTCAGAGTGGCTGGCTACAGGGATGCACAAACATGTCCTTAAAGGAGAATTCTGGTGTGATTTTGACCTAAACTGTGTTGAAACATGATACCGAGTGTGAACGTATGTCTCATAGCTTACCTCGGCTTGTCCCCTGCACTCAGAAATCTGGCGCTAGTTAGCCAATGCTACCAACAGTTTTTCGTTGCGGTGCCTCGGGCATCGGCCTAGCCATGCAAATAAATCACTGTTTTACACCATTTACGAGGCTCAAAGTAGCTCCATACTTCATTGGTAGACTTCCGAGGGCCTTGACATTTAAAACGAGACATTGAGAACTTTGAAAAAGCACTGGTAGTTTATTTACAAGACGATTTATACAGACAGTACCTTAAGGAATTTTACCGTTCAACGCCATCTTGAATTTAGTCACGATAAGTCGAGCGACGAGTACGAACAGGTATGATAAATGGATCAGATTCCAAAAAGGGGACAATCCGAGGTAAGCTATGAGACATACGTTCACACTCGGTATCATGTTTCAACACACTTTAGGTCAAAATCACACTGGAATCACACTTCTCCTTTAAAACAACCCTTAACGTTCGTTTTTAAAACTGTGCAACTCACCGAGTGGTTAGTGGTGTTTGTTGATTATTGAAAACAAATATATCGGCGCAATGTGTGATTTCAATCCGTGTTATTTGCTATTGTGGAACTATTTTTCAGATACCTCACAACCGCGTATAAACTTCCGCTCAATATTTGAGTCTGAAGCATATACAGTACAAGAAGGTCTCGCAGGGGAAAGACTGTCAGTACACGATCCGTACCGCCTGCCAGATCCATTCTGCGCATGCGCATAATCTTGCGCATGTGCTGAAGTTCAACGTCTTTTACGATGGTTTACGACACTACATGATCGGTTCTACACTTGCGCGATTGTCAGTATTACCTATCCAGAGAAAACAAAGACTACAACCAAATGTAAACAGACCCCCTTTCCGTTTCCGGTAGCACAGTAATATCAATGAGCAATGAGTCTTCCAACAGAAATCAATGGGATTTTACAAAATGCCAGACAGAAACTGTATTTCAAAATGCCAGACAGAAACTGTATTTCGCTACACTACTTGTTTTGGAACATCAACGAACATCACTAACCACTCGGTGAGTTGCACAGTTTTAAAGGGTTGTTTTAAGGACATGTTTGTGCATGCCCAAAGCCAGCCACTCTGAAACTGTGAAACGAGTCAAAATTTCGGTTTCCACCACTTTAGTTCATCCAAAACAAACCAGAAAAGGGACTCAAAGTGCTAAATACCAGAATTATCCTTTAACTGTTTTGAGAATGTGATGTCAGAGTTGACACAAGCATCAAAACGATCGAGAAAAACTGTAATTTAACTCATTGAATGCCAAGCTGTTTTCGGAAGCTTTGTCCTAGAGTGCCAGCAATCTAGACCATTGTTGATGATTGATGATGAGCTATGAACACATACAATGGCTCGTTTAAAAGGTGAGACTTTAAGCTCTCGGTGGGTGCAAACCGTGTATTTCTACACGCCTCTGTTCCTGAGAAATCCCAAGCTAAACAGTGGCTAGTTTTCATCAAAATCGCTGTTTTTTTCTAGAAATGGAGATAACATCTTTAATGAAATATGAAGTGTTGCCTGTAAACTTTCCGGGAAGTAATCAGCGAGACCTGGCGAGACTGCCACCTAGTGATAGACCCACGAAAATGGCCTGGTTTTGACCTGACGTGCATGCGTCACTGATTCGACCCAAAGCGGCAACCGAGTTATGATAAAATGTCCAGATTGTGCGTTTTCATGAGTTTTCGATCGTCATATATTTAATTTCCATTCATCACAGAGTTCCCAAAATCACATATAAGGTGTGTTAGAGTGCCTAGTTTCGTAATTTAAAAAAAAAGCTAAAAACGTAATATTTTATATTAGTTTTTTGGCACTCAACGCATGGGAAGGAAAAACGTAATATTACGTTTTTGGCACTCAATGAGTTAAATAGTTCATTTTTATGTTAATGTTATGTTTATTGATTGATGTCATTGTAAGTCACTTTCGACAAAACCATCGGCTATTCATTAACTTACTCACTAACACCCCCCCCACACACACACACACACACCTTGTTCTTTTTGAATGTCCTGTATGAGAGCCCAGGGGGGTAGGTGAAGTAGATGTGGGTATTGTAGGAGTTCTCCCCCGTGTTCTCCAGCATCACAGTCACGTTCAGCTCCTGGGTGATGCCCACCTCGAT
>NW_027468774.1:9218877-9241377 GCF_046254945.1 Alosa pseudoharengus
AAACCAATAGAACTATGGGCTGTATTTTGGGCCACCAGCGCATGGCGTAATACTCGTTATTCACCCGCGGAAAGTTGAATTCGGTATTTTGCACGTTTATTTTTTAAGCATTGCGCGCAGGGGTGTGGCAATTAACCCTTAGAACCCTAAGCTGTTTTTAGGGCATTTTCACTATCTTTATTCATAAGGATTTATTCTGGTCATTGTAAGTGCCACACACATATATTATATATTGTTTCTTTCAGGAGAGTTTAGGCTATTCAGATCTGCCATCATTTCATGTATTAATACTAGCATTGATTTTATTTTGATTTTTAAAGAATTAAAATATAAAAAGTGTATTATAAAAATTCTTATATTTCGACATGTATCTCACCACAGCAAGCTCACAGCTCTACATGCATTTCATGTGTGTGTAGGGCAGACTGTCCTGAATCGGGCAATATAATTGCCATGTTGGAGGGATACTCTGGGGCTGAGCAATTTACAGAAATATTTGCTGTGTGATTTACGGAAATAAATGCCATTTTTTATTTAGTGATGAAAAATGACCTTTCTGCGCTCCATATCTGTGACACGAACTGATCTGACCTGACTTGACCCGAGGTTGCGTGTTAGCCTGCGTGCCTGTGTGTATGCAGTCATAATAATTCTCAACTCTTTACTGCATTGCCATGAACAAAGTAAAGGCAAAAAAGGTGTTTATTTGTTGAAATTGGGATGCAATGTGAGCCTTGAATTGGATGCCATGCAGGAATTTGCTAGGATCTCAAAACCGGAATATGAACATGCTTTGCCATAGAGAAACACATGATAGCATTGGATTATAAACATGCTTTGCCACAAGAACAGACAAAAACGTGGGGTAAGTCCAGCTATATGAAGTTATTATTTTGCTGTCACTTCGTCTGTTTTATAACCCAGAAGGATGTACTTGGTATCAAATGATAGCTCTGAGTCTCCTCTTTCATCTGACATGCGTGGCATATCTATGCGATCACGGGTCCGCGAGTAATTCAAACGAGAGTAATGAGTGTGCAGCGTTGGTTTGTGTACATGACGTTATTATTTTGCAGTCACTTCGTCTGGTTTTATAAGCCAGAAGGATCGATAAACATGGTACCAATGGATAGCCCTGTGCCCCCTCTTTCATCTGATATGCTTGCCATATCGATGCGATCACGGGTTCGCGAGTAATTCAAACTAGAGTAATGTGTGTGCAGGTGAATGCAGAGAAGTATAGACTGTAAATATGATGCAATTTGATTTAATTTCATGATTTTTTTTAATTTTCATACTTGATCGTACAGACAAGTGTGTAGTCTCGTTGGAAAGCCCCACTTCTGCTCTGTCGTGCAATAAAGGTTTCATCTCGCTGCGATGAACCGTTCCGGAGCAATGTAACAGAGAAGAAAGGGTGTGTTTTTTGACGCACTTTGCGTCAATCGGGTTCTAAGGGTTAACAACCTAGGGAGGGGACTAGCGCGTTGTCTAAAAATCGCTATCATACGCCACCTAAACCTGGTCAGAAGTCAATGGCGAGTTGTTCATATGCTATTTTAAGAGCGCATGTGAACAGTCATATTGGCAGCTGCACGCACCATCCTTCTATCATTCATGAACGCACACCAGCGCACGTCCATGCAAAGCATTACAAATTGCACGATTTCAATGGGAAACATAATTAGAACAAAGATATTACGAAATACTGTGCATCTCATAATGAGTAGTTATTCACCATCATTTGCAAATTGGTAATGACGGTTAAAAGTGATTAGGGGAGAGGCGAGAGACATGTATGGAGCACAGCTGAAGACGCACTGTCACGAGATATAAGCAACTCCTCTGCAGAATAAATGTTGTTTTATTCAGTCATTTGAGCAATATTAGGGTAAGTGTTGCTTTTTTCAGCCTATGTTTTCGGTGGTAACCCATTGTCAGTCAATAGTGAAAGTAACTGCATACAACTGTCTTGTCGTTGACTGTCACTTTGTCACTTTGCCAATGAGTTCAAATAGACGAGTGCAAATGCGTGAAGGCTATGCTAGGTTTTAGTAAAGCATGGTTTAAGAATGACTATTCCACGGTCTCACAAGCAGCCTCCTTCAAATGCGCCTTTGAATGCCAAAATACCGATGCATTTATTTGACATATCGCGCGTTGCGCTGTTAAAGGGAATGACAGATGTCATTCTCATTGGTTTAAAATGATGTTACGCCCCAAACACACCCATATGACCTGATTAAAAGACCTAGGAACACATTGTTACGCCATGCGCTCCACTTTTGATAGCGAAACCCCTCCCAATGTGAACTGGACATCCTACTAAATTTGAATAGACTTTTGACTAGTGACGATGCACTTTAGAATGTCATGATAGGGCCCTATGTGTTGATGTACTTGCCTTTGTTAATATTTTAAGTAGCACTCAGTATATTAAAATGTATCTGTGTATCTGTTACACATTGCTATGCCTAATTCTACAGCCCTGTTTCCACAAAACCTGGGACACTGTAAAATGTAAATAAAAACAGAATGTGATGATCTGCAAATCACATAAAGCTATATTTATTTGCAAAAAAACCCATAGAAAACATAACAGATAAAATTAAATTTGATACCAGCAGTGTTGCCACAGTTACCTTGAAAAAGTAATCTGATTACTGATTACTGATTACTCCTTTAAAAAGTAACTTAGTTACTTTACTGATTACTTGATTTTAAAGTTAGATTACAAGTTACTTTATTAGTTACTTTCAGCAGCTGCCACAACACCCCCACCGCCTCAACATAAAAATGATAACCGGTTTTGCCAATACTCACTATACTGGAAGTGCATTTTAACAGTAATGTCAGCCATGTATAGCAGACATCCCAACCTAACCTACTTAGATACTGAAATTCAGATGTTTGTTCAATAATACCAACACCAAAATAAGGAAGGCCTATTGATAGAAATTGTTATAGTAAAATATGTAGATTTTTTTGTAGATTTTTTTTTCATGTAGCCTTGGCAACTAACCATCTTGTATAGGCCTGAGTAATATGCAAATGAAATTACACTTGTTAAACTTACCTCAACAAGTCTTTTGCAATCATTTAACCGCTGTGAGCAATGCTAAAGTCGCTGTTACAAACAGTGCAGTGTGCAAGACTATCATTATGTGTTAATCTTAAGAGACAATTGGGTACACTTTTGTGTAGTCTGATGTGAAATGGGTCTTAAATCTTCCTTTTTGAGGGGCGCTGACGCTGCCATGACGCTCCTGTTCCTAGATACACTGACTGAACTGATTAATTAAGTTTGGGAGAAAAGAGATATAAGCACACTTACACTGAAAACTGATTGGTTGATTTAGCAAAACAGACCAGGATGCTCTCTGTCTTGGATGCGCTTCAGGCACAAACGCACCACTCCTCTCTCTCTCCCTCTCCGTTGTGTGCGCGTTAAACTCATATGCACACGCGATTTTAAGTCCGGTCTGGCTTGCGTGCTCTTGTTCGCTCTAGGTTCCGGGAGATTTTATGTAATTTGCAGGCGTCAGGAAGCCGCTATCAATATGTGGGAGACTCCCAAAACTTCGGGAGACTTGGGACGTCTAGCTAGACAGCACTTTGTCGCCAGTACAGAATGTCTCTCTCTCCCTCCATTGTTGTTTACGTTTGTGTTGCTGCATGGTTTTACACGTGAATTGCTGAAAACGTGAGCAGCCTACATGACATTAATCCCCAAGACAAGAAGAAAGCAAAGAATATATCTTTTTACTAAGGAAAATAAAAAAATAGTAACGCACAGTAACTTAGATAAGTAACTTTAATCTGATTACTGGTTTGTAAATAGTAGCGCGTTAGATTACTCCTTACCGAAAAAAGTGGTCAAAATAGACTAACGCGTTACTGGCATCACTGGATACCAGCAACACATCTCAAAAACATTTGGACAGGGACAACAAAAGGCTAGAAAAGCTATGTATTGCCAAAGACAACACCAGGAGGAACATTTCACAACTAACTACTGTAGGTTAACTGACAACATGATTGGGTATGAAAAAAAAGTCTAAGAGTCCATTCAGAGTTCTAAGAGTTCCGTAAAAGTAGCATAACTCTGTTATAGACATCACCCTGTTAAAAACTTTGTGGGCAAATAATGCAACAATATAAGAATAATGCATACATTTGTGAAGGATATGAGGATGAGGGGGGAAAATCCCTCTTTATGCAGACCAGAGTAAACCCTCGCTGCACTAATGTCAAAGGAGACTTGTGGAATTTTACCAATAAATTGGTCATTATGTCTTTCTGGATTTGTTGAAGGTTTTTTGGGAAATTGTGTCAAAATCTGTAAGTGTTTGGGATTATTTCAAGCCTAAAAGTGTAATTTTTTAGCGTTCGGATTTGTAATAAAATAACTTAATATCAGACCATGCTGCTGCCAGTTACTGTCCGGTTGTTAGCATGCTAGCTAGCTTCTTAGCTAAGGTAACATTTTAAACGGAGAAGTGTAATTTCTTTGAAATGACAACTAGCTGAATTAGTTAGGGAAAGTTAGACTTTTTTTCCGCCAATCTGCAAAAAAATTTCTTACCAATAGCTTTTTTTACTATGTGTTCCTATAGGTGTCTAGTAACACCGCCCAATTTATCCACAGCCAAATCCTCGGGGAAACACCTGGAGAGCCCATCAAGTTTGGGGTGCCCAGAGGGACTGGGCAAAAATAATGAAAAAATTTTGTTGACCAATATTAGCTTTTGAGATGTCTAACTAGGTGTTTTTAGGGGTGCTGAATCTATCCCAGCCATAAGTTTTGAGTAAAAATTACTCCAAGTCCATAAAAAATCCATAACAAGTGGTTTTATTGAACAATTACAAAACAAAACTTTCTTAATCAGTTTAAAATATAACAAACCTCATCCCTCAACTCCCCTGCACTTCCTCACTCCTGTTATCTTCTGGCTAGTTGATGTTCTGGCAAGAGTTACCATGACAGTTCCAACAAGCAGAAATACACTTGACACTTGCTTTTTACAGCAGCACCTGAGAGTGTCACAGACGCCTGCACAGTTGCAACTGACAAACTTCAGAAGGTAGTCTGGTGCAATGGGATCTGGTGTGACTGCTGCATAATCATGTTCTCCTTGTTTCTATCCACACTCAAGAACATCTATGGATGGATGGATTTTGTAGCAGTAGCCAATCTCTGGTCTGGAGATATGCCCGCAGAGTGCTACAGTGTATGCTGCACCTCCTGTAGTCGGAGGTTTCTAATGCTTGACACTAGTTATGTTGTCCTCATGAGTTTCACATGTTGCTCACTGTCCACCCTCAACGTTGGACACTTTTCTCTCTCTATCTATCTATCTACACATTCACAACCACACACCCACACATCTATGCACATCGACTCTCTCACAAACACATTCACAACCACACACCCACACATCTATGCACATTGACTCTCTCACAAACACATTCACAACCACCCACACCCACACAAACACATATGCACACACTTACAAATAAAGTTCACACCTTCACTGATACTGTCTCTCTCTGTGTCTCTCTCTCACACACACACACACACACACACACGCGAGAGAGAGAGAGAGAGAGAGAGAGAGAGAGAGAGAGAGTCAGTCCAATGAGGAGAGTGTATGGTGATTCACCAGAGCTTCACAGGTTGCCACTGGAATCCTCTTCCACTCCATGGCGACATCATGGAGCTGGTGGATGTTAGAGACCTTGCACTCCTCCACCTTCCATTTGAGGATGCCCCACAGATGCTCAATAGGGTTTAGGTCTGGAATAATGCTTGGCCAGTTCATCACCTTTACCCTCAGCTTCTTTAGCAAGGTAGTGGTCGTCTTGGAGGTGTGTTTGGGGTCGTTATCATTCTGGAATACTGCCCTACGGCCCAGTTTCCGAGGGAGGGGATCATGTTCTGCTTCAGTATGTCACAGTATGTTGGCATTCATAGTTTCCTCAATGAACTGTAGCTCCCCAGTGCAGCACTAATGCAGCCCCAGACCATGACACTCCCACCACCATTCTTGACTGTAGGCAAGACACACTTGTCTTTGTACTTCTCACCTGGTTCCCGCCACACACACTTGACACCATCTGAATCAAATAAGTTTATCTTGGTCTCATCAGACCACAGGACATGGTTACAGTTATCCATGTCCTTAGTCTTCTTGTCTTCAGCAAACTGTTTGCGGGCTTTCTTGTGCATCAGGCTTCCTTCTGGGACGACAGCCATGCAGACCAATTTGATGCAGTGTGCGGTGTATGATCTGAGCACTGACAGGCTGACCCCCACCCCTTCAACCTCTGCAGCAATGCTGGCATCACTCATACGTCTATTTTCCAAAGACAACATCTGGATATGACGCTGAGCATGTGCACTCAACTTCTTTGGTCGGCCATGGCGAGGCCTGTTCTGAGTGGAACCTGTCCCGTTAAACCGCTGTATGGTCTTGGCCACCATGCTGCAGCTCAGCTTCAGGGTGTTGGCAATCTTCTAATATCCTAGCCATCTTTATGTAGAGCAACAATTATTTTTTTCAGAACCTCAGAGAGTTCTTTGCCATGAGGTGCCATGTTGAATTTCCAGTGACCAGTATGAGCGTGTGAGAGCGATAACACCACATTTAACACTGCTTAATTCACACCTGAGAACTTGTAACACTAACGAGTCACATGACACCGGGGAGGGAAAATGGCTAATTGGGCCCAATTTGGACCTTCACTTCAGCGGTTTAGACATTAATGGCTGCTTGTTGTGTTATTTTGAGGGGACAGTAAATTTACACTGTTATACAAGCTGTACACTGACTACTTTACATTCTAGCAAAGCATCATCTCTTCAGTGTTGCCCCATGAAAAGATATAATAACACAGTGGTTCCCAAACTTTTAACAGGCATGTACCCCCTGAGACATTATGATCTTCCGGAGTACCCCCAACACCACCAATTGTTAACAAGTTTTTTTTTTTAAATTGTTTTATTAATATTTATTTTTATCAATTTTGTCGAGAATAGTGAATAGTATCATAAACATATGATACAAATCTCATCAATAGTAGACATATGATAGGCCTACAAATGTGCTGAATATAATGATTTTAAATAGATCTGCACCTAATCTCACACACAATCGTCTTGTTGAATGCAGTGATCTTTTCTGCTAGGTGCTTGTCTTTGCCTTGTAACTGTGTCCTATGTCCTATGATTTAACTCATTGAACTTTCCAAATATATCGCTAAGATAGGCCAGCTTCGTCAAGAAATGTTCATTAGTGAACGTGCTTGCAGATTCAAACATGCGCTCCCCCTCCAAGAAGAGGCGACTCGGAGCTCAAACACGCGACAGCACTTTACCTCGGGAAAGCCACCTTGCCTCGCTGTGAAACAGTAGGCCTACAGCCTTTTGGTCAGCTCCCATCTCCTCTCAAAGTGCGGAGAATAGACACGCTTTTAAGGGCCGGGTCTTGATGAAATTCACCAGTCTCACAACCTCGTTCAAAATCTCATTCAGTTCGAGACTAACTAAGCTGCCTTGACACGAGCGCTTCCCTATGAATAACACAGTGCGTCCATTGCGCATCGGGTGCTACCTGGGCCTAGGCTACAGATTAAAAAAAATAATAAAAAAAACTCCTGTTCGTCAGTTCGCGCCCCACTGGCATGTTTACGCGACCCACAGTTTGAGAAACGCTGTTTTACCTCTGTCTCCACTCTCGAATATTTTGTTAATGCAGAGAAAATACGTGTTTAATGTGCAGTGCAAATGCGGAAGTTAAGTTAACAACGTGGGATAGAGAAAACGTTTGAAAAGGCATATAACTTAGATTTTTTTTCGTGTACCCCCTGAAATCAGTCCACGTACCCCTGGGGGTACACGTACCCCAGTTTGATAACCGTGGATAACATATTTACAAAAATATTAACTCAGTTAATCCTCATGAGTTTTACATTTTGTTGGTCAACGTCCACTCTCCGCATGGACTCTCTCTCTCACACACACACTCACACACACACACTTTGCGTGTAACACACTGGTACTATAATCACAGATATTTTTGTCTCAACATGGTGTGTGTGAGAAAGGACATTTTGCGTGTGTGTGTATTTGTGCGTGTGTGTGTGTGTGTGAGAGAGAGAGAGACAGAGAGAGACAGTATCAGTGAAGGTGTGAACTTTATTTGTAAGTGTGTGCATATGTGTATGTGTTTGTGTGGGTGTGGGTGGTTGTGAATGTGTTTGTGAGAGTCAATGTGCATAGATGTGTGGGTGTGTGGTTATGAATGTGTTTGTGAGAGAGTCAATGTGCATAAATGTGTGTGTGTGTGTGAGAGAGAGAGATAGATAGAGAGAGAAAAGAGTGTCCAACGTTGAGGGTGGACAGTGAGCAACATGTAAAACTCATGAGGACAACATAACTAGTGTCAAGCATTAGAAACCTCCGACTACAGGAGGTGCAGCATACACTGTAGCACTCTGCGGGCATATCTCCAGACCAGAGATTGGCTACTGCTACAAAATCCATCCATCCATAGATGTTCTTGAGTGTGGATAGAAACAAGGAGAACATGATTATGCTGCAGTCACACCAGATCCCATTGCACCAGACTACCTTCTGAAGTTTGTCAGCTGCAACTGTGCAGGCGTCTGTGACACTCTCAGGTGCTGCTGTAAAAAGCAAGGAGTCAAGTGTATTTCTGCTTGTTGGAACTGTCATGGTAACTCTTGCCAGAACATCAACCAGCCAGAAGATAACAGGAGTGAGGAAGTGCAGGGGAGTTGAGGGATGAGGTTTGTTAAATTTGAAACTGATTAAGAAATTTTTGTATTTTGTATGTTTTGTAATTGTTCAATAAAAACACTTGTTATGGATTTTTTATGGACTTGGGAGTAATTTTTACTCAAAACTAATGGCTGGGATAGATTCAGCACCCCTAAAAAACCCTAGTTAGACATCTCAAAAGCTAATATTGGTCAACAAAATGTTTTCATTATTTTCGCCCAGTCTCTCTGGGCACCCCAAACTTGATGGAATCTCCAGGTGTTTCCCCGAGGATTTGGCCGTGGATAAATTGGGAGGTGTTACTAGACACCTATAGGAACACATAGTAAAAAAAGCTATTGGTAAGAACATTTTTTGCAGATTGGCGAAAAAAAGCCTAACTTTCCCTAACTAAATAACATTACTGACATTAGTTAAAGTGGATAGTTTATAGTCAAGTGAATTTGCAACAGTATATTAAGTTTAAGCGAAGTCCTTCAACTACTAGTCACTTGTTAGCGCATAGCTGTATTGCCATAGCTACTCCCATCCACTTGTATAGCATTTTAAGCTAGCCTTAGCTAGCTAGCTAGCTCGGTCCATCATGGCGGACAATGAGTATAAATTAATCTTTTGTTAATCTTTGTTTAAACTGGATTAACTAATCCAGGGTTAAAATTAAGATGTGCAACGAGTCTCTGGATAATTTAAACCCTTATTTAAACCTAGATTTACTAAACCTAGTTTAGGCCTAAACTAGGATTCATTTAAACCACGTTGGTGCAACCCGCCCTACAGTAGGTGTTCCAATGAACCTGTCTGCAGTCTGAACCTATCACATTTGGTGTATCATGAAACAAAAAAACAAAAAAAATGACCCTGGACCGCAGCAACTGAGATCACATATCAGGCAAGAATGGGGCATTTCGATTAGATTAGATTAAATTAGATTAAATTTAAATGAAATCTAATTGAAATGTCCCTATTTTGCCTGATATGTGATTTAATTTGCTCAGTGGTCCAGGGTCTTCATCCTCAAAATAACAGCAACTGGTCACCTCAGGTCCCACATGTTTAGAGATTGTTGTTAAAAGATATGAAGCTGTACAGTGGTAAACATGCTCTTGTCCCAACCTTTTTGAAACATGTTGCTGGCATCAAATTAAACATGAACACACATAAAAAAAAAAAAAAAACAATGGAATTTCTCTGTTTAAACAATTTATATGTTGTCTTCACACTATTCTCAGTTAAATATAGAGTTGACATGTTTTGGAAATCACAACATTCTGTGTTTAACTCACCTCTTGTAACAGGTTTATTATAAGACAACTGTAATGAGAAATTAATTGAAACAAAAACATTGATAATATAACAAGCTCTTACTGTAAACAATTTCTCTGGTAAAACATTTGCTGCCTTACCCCTATGGCGTATCGGATAATATTCTTAGCATCAGCCCGCGCTATCACGGAGGGAAGATAATAGCCATCCTGGGACTCCCCGTCTGTGATGACGATGAGGATCTTGTTGGCATTGGGCCGTGCTCCTCCAGAGGCTACAAACAGACTGTTTCTGCAGACAGCCAGACAAACAGACTCTCAGACTGGGTTAGACTACATGAGGGATGAGGAAGACAGGGGGCGCTAGAGCTAAACGAGATACTAGATTCTGTTATTCGTGTCACCAAGAAAGGAAGATTGAGCCAAATCAACAACTGCAAGGTAGACCCTTTCTTTTACTGTCTATGGATAGACCATCTAATCCAGTTAAGTTGCTCACTTCAACGCTGCTATAGGCTACTGCATAATGCTAAACCAGTTAAGTGTCTCACTTGAACGCTGCTATAATATACTGCATAATGCTAAACCAGTTAAGTCGCTCACTTCAACGCTGCTATACTGCATAATGCTAAACCAGTTAAGTTGCTCACTTCAACGCTGCTATTCTGCATAATGCTAAACCAGTTAAGTTGCTCACTTCAACGCTGCTATACTATACTGCATAACGCTAAAGCAGTTAAGTCGCTCACTTCAACGCTGCTATACTGCATAACGCTAAAGCAGTTAAGTCGCTCACTTCAACGCTGCTATACTATACTGCATAAGTCGCTCACTTCAACGCTGCTATACTGCATAATGCTAAACCAGTTAAGTTGCTCACTTCAATGCTGCTATACTACATAACGCTAAACCAGTTAAGTCGCTCACTTCAACGCTGCTATACTGCATAACGCTAAACCAGTTAAGTCACTCACTTCAACGCTGCTATACTGCATAATGCTAAACCAGTTAAGTTGCTCACTTCAACGCTGCTATACTATACTGCATAACGCTAAAGCAGTTAAGTCGCTCACTTCAACGCTGCTATACTGCATAACGCTAAAGCAGTTAAGTCGCTCACTTCAACGCTGCTATACTATACTGCATAAGTCGCTCACTTCAACGCTGCTATACTGCATAATGCTAAACCAGTTAAGTTGCTCACTTCAATGCTGCTATACTACATAACGCTAAACCAGTTAAGTCGCTCACTTCAACGCTGCTATACTGCATAACGCTGAAGCAGTTAAGCCGCTCACTTCAACGCTGCTATACTGCATAATGCTAAACCAGTTAAGTCGCTCACTTCAACGCTGCTATACTGCATAATGCTAAACCAGTTAAGTCGCTCACTTCAACGCTGCTATACTATACTGGATAACGCTACTGTAAATGAATCAACGCAAATGTAGTAAATAAAGAGTGAACAATAAATTAATCACAGTTACTGTAGATCTCATGAGTGACCCCAGGTGTGGTCCTCTAAAAAGACTATAGCATATAATATATAGTATAATAATTATATATATGAAGAGTTTGGTTCCAAAACGCTAGGTTTATATCTCCATTTTTAAAGACATTGTTATTTATGGCATCATGTTATTTAATTGTGCATTTCAGGTAATATCAATAATCAGTTGTGTTGTTTTGATTGAGTAAAGATAAATCAAATAGTCCTAGCAATAATACAATTACAGTTCCACTGAAGAGGCAGTTCATTAGCAGTGCTTTTCTAGTGTAGCCGCCAGAGCAGCCCTGCCTTTTGGACTCACAAGAGTTTGTCGATCGCTCCGGCAGTATTAGTTCCTCCCTGTTGCTGCTGGATGCTATTCACCTGGTATTCCCACCGCCCTGTGCTCCTGAACTGGTTGAAGTTCACATGGATTTGGCAGGCACTGGAATACTGGGAAATGGCAAACTGGAAAGAAAAAGTGTTAATAGCATTACATGTTCAATCCAATTCAATCTGGTTTGGTTATTTTCCAGTAAATACAGTTGAATTCAATGCAGTTCAGATCAATTCAGTTCAATCCAGTTAATTCTTAGTTGTATGATCTTGGCATAAACAGGGGCCTGAATTCCTGGTGCTAGCAGGGCATCATGGAAACAACATGGCCCTGAAGTTATGTTTTGTAGCTATAGTCCTAACAGCTGAAGGGTGCTGTCTTCTCTTAATTTCAACTGATACCCCAGTTGTTATTATGACCGCCGCGCAGCTAAGTGGCGGTCATATAGAGATTTTTTTTTTTTTCGCATGCCCAAATTTCCGTCAAGGATTCCCGGGACACTGAAAGACCGAGATACACAAAACTTGGTGGGCATGTAGCCCCACATGGATAGCATGGAACCATCGTTTTTTGTTTTGATCTGTAGCCCCCCCGCTGGACTGGACCCCCCGAAAGGAGGGTAGGGCAGACACAGTTTTCTGTGAATATCTCGAGAACTGTAGGGTTTAGGAAGACCACCTTTTTTTTGTATGTTGATCTTAAGGGGCCATGTCAACCCATTCCATAACCACTCATTTCCTGTATAGCGCCACCTAGTTAAAAACAAAAAAAGTTAAGATGAGGTGTTGTAATCGCAGGTATCTGTGACCTAAAATGGTCAAAACTGCACAAAATTGTAAGTGTAGGATCATTATGACACCTTCTGAAGGCACGCCAAGTTTCGTGGAGTTCCGTTCATGGGCGGCCATACAATAAATTAAATTATGTTACTGTACACCAACTGGCCTGTAGGTGGCCGGACACAGTTTTCTGTAAATATCTCGAGAACCGTAGGGCCTAGGAGGACCACCTTTTTTTTGTATGTCGGTCTTAAGGGGCCATGTCAACCCATCCCATTACCACTCAATTCATGTATAGCGCCACCTAGTTAAAAATTAAAAAGCAAAAAATTAGGTGTTGTAATCACAATATCTCTGGCTGACATGGTCAAAACTGCACGAAATTGAAAGTGTAGGATCATTATGACACTCTCTGAATGCATGCCAAGTTTTGTGTAGTTTCGTTCATGGGGGGCTATACAATAAATTAATTTATGTGTACATTTAGTGACCGTACACCAACAGAGTTTTCTGTGAATATCTTGAGAACCGTAGGGCCTAGGATGACCAATTTTTTGCATATGTTTGCCTCCAGGGTTCATGTTAACCAATTCCATATGCACACATGCGCATAAACAGATATTCACACACACACATACATTCACAGTAATCATACGTATGACACATACACACACAGTAGATATATGTACACATGCATGCACACGCACACACACACACACATAAACACGTACACACACAAATGCACACAATTCAACAATTTCTCAGAATTATGAACAGGCAAGATGGGGGTGGGGTTGTATAAAATGTATTTTACATGTGAAATCTATGAACTAATCATGTTTTGGTACTTGTTGTCTAGCAGATACCAGTGAGAATTGAGTGTGCATAATGCAATTCAGTGAGACAGTTAGAATCATATATGCCTTTCACCTTTTGTTTTTAGCCAGCAGCCAGACCAGCAAGCAGGAAGCTAAGCAGGAACAAAGTAGGAAATGAACACAATTTGACAAGTGTGTCTTGTGGCGGACTGGGCGGACTGGGCGGACTGGGCGGCGGTCATATTGTGTACCGCTCTGCGTTACAGTTCTTGTTTTCTCTGTCCTCAGATAACCTATGTTCTTTTGTTTTGCTTAGTTTTCACACACACACACACACACACCTGTAACACCCACCAACGTAATAACTTCCCATCAACGTAATAAACCACCAACGCAATAAAAATCTGCATGATTTAAACCCACCAACTTAATAACTGCCCACCAACATAATAACTGCCCACCAATGTAATAAACCACATATTTAGTGAAATGATATCTGTTTTATCAATTGTAAGGGTATTAGTTGTCAACAATCATCACCATCTAAACCAATCTCATGACCATAAAGCTTTCTACCCCCCCCCCCTTTTACTTTCTACCTTTACCTATTATTCAATAGTGAAGCATTGAACTGTCCAATAGTGAAGCATTGAACTGTCCAATAGTGAAGCATTGAACTGTCCAAAAATACTAAATAGGAGAGATACTGTAGACTTCTCTGCATAGTCTTTCTGCCCCTCCACCCTCTCCATGTTTGTGTACTGACTGTCCACTAGCCTACTGTTTTACTGCTACACTGTTTACATGCTATATTAGCACACCAATGGCTGTAACCCTATTACCTTAACCTATTCTTGCACTGATATAGTTTATATTACCTTGTCTACATTATACATTATTCTCTTATACGTCCATATTTATTTTATGCTGGTCTCTAGACCTTATTCTTGCACTGTTGGACTTACTTATTGCACCTTCACCATGACACTCACTCTCATAGAGCACCTTACCATGCATACAGAATTACAGGCCCAGTCCCTGCCCTGTCACTGCAAGGGCCTCATGCTTGATCATCCTTAAGCACACTATGTGGACTTTTTGATTTAGTTTATATAGTATATTTAGAATTTAGTATTTTAGAATTTCCTTATCTTTTACTGTCTCTATTGAACAGTGGAGTTTTTATATATAATACTTATATTTACTTTTTCTGCTGTAAGTGCATGTTGTGTGTGATGTCTGTATGCTACTATGGAATTTGTTGTTGCCCGAGTGGCATAACCACGTGTCTTAACTAGATGTACCGCATAGCGGTACAAAATATGACCGCCGCTCAGTCCTGTACATCCGTTCCGCGAAAATAAAGCACACTTCAATTTGTCTCCATATTTTACTCCATCCCCCACTCTTGAAACTTTTGTGTATGCTTGTTTGGCATGCCTGAGTGTGTGTGTGCGGCTGCACAGAAAGTAGCCTACTGGTGCTGAAAAGGTGAATAGATTGTAGAATAGCCAAAGAAGATGTAGCATTGTTATAAAACCTTTAAAATCTCTAAACAATCACAAGTAGGGCAGTTCATCACAGTTCATCCATTGCAACTGGATTGAGGAAAGGTCACTTACACCTGTAGGCTACATTGTATTTGGGAAAAGCAAAAGGTATCAGCATAATGTTATTTATTTATTTATTTGTTTATTTATTTATTTATTTACAAAAACATCTCAGCCGTTTTCAACAGCTATCAAAAACAAAGGTCATTTTTGGATGGATGGATTTTTTTGTGAATGTTTCTTCTTCTACATAAGATTTTAGTCATCTTTAGTTCATGTAATACTTTATTGTCAATGCACAAATTAAGTAACAGTAGTCTGAAACGTTATTGTTAATGCACAAATTAAGTAACAGTAGTCTGAAACGAAATGCTGTTTTACTAGTGGTGCAAATAACTGACATGTCCAAATGGGCCTTGATGAAATGCGTCGCTAGACTGTTCATACACATTTTAACGGGCCAAAGTAGAAGAGCTGTTGTCCGTTATTGTTCGTGCAAATATAGGCTGATTCATGTTCCCTTGCATTGTGTAACTGAGGTCCATGGCTAGTCTGGCTTTCACCAGACCAAGCTCAATCTTTTAAGAAATCAAAAAATAAATAGCGGGCAGATCAGGCTGGGTTCACCAAGCGAGCCTAGTCCATAGGCACCCGATATTGTTCACGCTCTGGCTATTCTAAATGCAAAAATGCATCAGGGAGTTATGACAAAACTGTAACTAACAAACTAGATCCTAATAGAAAGCTGTTAGCTTCCTTAAGCTACAGGTAGGCTTATAAGGTAGGCCTATTTACAACATAAATTGTCAATAAGCTATGCTGGCGACACAAATAAAATCTCCTTTGGAAACCAATGGCTTAAGCCTTACAGTATCAAGCGGACTTAAATTGCCATATCGTGGCGAAAAGTTGTAATAAAATTCACGCAGCTCCATGAGTCAAGGAAAGCGCGAATGAAGTAGCCACCTCTAAATGGGACCCACTAGCCTACACAGTAGCTTATGGTGTGTTGCTAAAGCAGCCATAATGAAATGAAGGTGTCATTGTTTGGATACTTCACACACACGTGCTTTTTAATTTCACAGACTACAACTACCAAGCTGGAATCAAAGCACATCGATTCCCCTCTCACACCCTGCACGCACTTCAAACAAAATAAACAGGCGTCTCAGTCTCACGCATGTAGGCAAAACTGTATCAGATCGGTGTAACGTTGGTAAATCTTCCATTGCACAGAATGATTTTTGTAGCACGTGCAACAAATGACAGTCGAAAGATACAATTACAGTGCTGTTATCAATTTGCTTGGTATAACCGCATTTATAGTTTTCTACAAATGCAATCAATCAAATTGGCCTCCATCACTCAACCAACGCTAACGGTAACATTGCCTAGGTCCTTATTGATATTATAAGATTAACGTACCTGCAGTAAAAAGCAAGCATGTCCGATAAACATCCTCAGATTTATTTCGGCTTCAAGAAGAAATGGGAATTACATTTCATGTGAACATCATCCTATCCTTATTAGACGTTCTCTGCGGTAAACTATAGTCCTTGTAGGAAGCGGCCATTGTATTCCAACCCACGTTTAACTTCCAACAAAATTACGTCTCACTGCAACGATGCGCCATCTAGTGGACAAACGACTACTTATCGCCAATACTGGAAATGCAGCCATGATGATGATGATGATGAATATTTATTTTGGCTTTCTTTTAATCCTACTGAATTTGTAATTATGTATCAGCCATTCTAATACCGATAGTATGTGGGTGCCTGTGTGTGTGTGCATGTGTATATGTGTGCACCGCCATCTACAGGCCAATGAGTGTACAGTCACTAAATGTACACATAATCTATTTTTTTAAAGACCCCCCCATGGATGAAATTCTACGAAACTTGGCATACCCCCAGAGAATGCCAGGTCAATCATACACATAAAATTTGGTGCAGTTCTGAACATCTTAACTGAAGATAGGGACGATTAAAGCAGAATAATATTGCATTTTCATTTTTTACCGGGGGGGTGCAAATCACAAATGAGTGATTATGGGCCAGATTGATGTGGGCCCTTGAGACCAACATACCATAAAAGATTCTTCATCCTCGGTGCCACGGTTCAGGTAGTTATTTAGGAAAAACTGCTTTTTTTGCGGTTCGGGGGGCCCAGCACGGGGGGGGAGTGGACCCCGGGGACGAAACGAAATTTTTCCGTAAAAGTCTAGTGGGGCTACATACCCACCAAATTTCATGTGCCCCGGTGGTTCGGTGTCCCGGGTATCGTTGACCAAAAATTCAGGAAGTAGATGACGGGAAAAAAAAATTAAATAAAATAAAAAATAAAATAAAACTTTGACAATCCCTATATGACCGCTTCGCTAGCTTCGCTAGCGGCGGTCATAATAATGTTGTTACGTTTGTGTGGAAATTTTCTCTTTTAACAATAAACTACACATTTGAAATAATTGTAGGCCTATTTAATTAATTATTATTATGACCGCCGCTAGCGAAGCTAGCGAAGCGGTCATATAGGGATTGTCAAAGTTTTTTTTTTTTTTTTTTTTTTTTTTTCCCCGTCATCTACTTCCTGAAATTTTGGTCAACGATACCCGGGGCACCGAAACACCAGGGCACATGAAATTTGGTGGGTATGTAGCCCCACTAGACTTTTACGGAAAAATTTCGTTTGGTCCCCGGGGGCCACTCCCCCTCCGCGCTGGGCCCCCCGAAACCCAAAAAATGCAGTTTTTCCTCAATAACTACCTGAACCGTGGCACCGAGGATGAAGAAATTTTTATGGTATGTTGGTCTCAAGGGCCCACATCAACTTAGCCCATAATCACTCATTTGTGATTTGCACCCCCCCGGTAAAAAATGAAAATGCAATATCATTCTGCTTTAATCGCCCCTCTCTTCAGTAAAGACGTTCAGAACTGCACCAAATTTTATGTGTATGATTAACCTGACATTCTCTGGGGGTATGCCAAGTTTCGTAGAATTTCATCCATGGGGGGGTCTAAAAAATTAAGTTATGTGTACATTTAGTGACTCTACACTCATTGGCCTGTAGATGGTGGTGCACACATATACACATGCACACACACACACAGGCACCCACATACTATCGGTATTAGAACGGCCGATACATAATTACAAATTCAGTAGGATTAAAAGAAAGCCAAAATAAATATTCATCATCATCATCATCATGGCTGCATTTCCAGTATTGGCGATAAGTAGTCGTTTGTCCACTAGATGGCGCATCGTTGCAGTGAGACGTAATTTTGTTGGAAGTTAATCTTAAATGGGTTGGAAAGACACTATGCTTCCTACAAGGACAAGACTGTAGGCTACAGTAGTTTACCGCAGAGAACGTCTAAGGGTAGGATGATTTCTGCATGACATGTAATTCCCATTTCCTCTTGAAGCCGAAATAAATCTGAGAATGTTTATCGGACATGCTTGTTTTTTACTGCAGGTAGGCTACGTTAATCCTATCAATAGCAGAACGTAGGTAAAATAATGTTACCGTTAGCATGGTTGAGTGATGGAGGCCAATTTGATTATTGATGTATTTGTAGAAAACCATAAATGCGTTTATAAGCTACCAAGCAAATCGATAACAGCACTAATTGTATCTTTCGACTGTCATCTCATTTGCTTATGACCATAACCTAGGCTACTAACAGGAGCTAAGTGAGTTAGCCACAACACGTTCGCTATGTGATGGTTTTTTAATGGAAAATATATAGGCTACCTGAAAGATAACCTGTCTATGATCCCGTGATGATCTACAATCTCCATTTAAACCAGATGTTTTAGAGCGCACGTTGAGATGTATTCAGGGCAGGGCTGTACCTACACATATTTGTTGCACGTGCTACAAAAATCATTCTTTGCGATGAATGATTTAGTACCAACGTTACAAGGGTCAGATACAGTTTTGCCTATGGCTATTCCGTGAGACTGAGGCGCTTTTTGTTTGTTCGAAGTGCGTGTTTAGGGTGTGAGAGGGGAGTCGATGTGCTTTGATTCCAGCTTGGTAGTTGTAGTCTATGCGATTAAAAAACACGTGTGTGTGAAGTATCCAAACAATGATAACGCTTTCATTATGGCTGCTTTAGCCACAGACCTTGAGCTACTGTACAGTGGGTTGGGTTCCGTTTAGAAGTGTCCACTTCATTCGCCCTTTCCGTGATTCACAGCTACGTGAAATGTATTACTACTGATATGCAAAACTATTAACTTTTTCGCCAAGAGGTGGCAGCTTGATACTGTAAGGTGTAAGCCATTGGTTCCAACGGAGATTTTATTTGGGTCGCCAGCATAGCCTAGCGACAATTTGTGTTGTGTAATAGGCCTAGCATAGGGCCTACCTTATATAGCTTATAGTTTGTTAACAGTCACGGTTTTGTCATAACTCCCTCTATGCATTTTTGCATTTAGAATAGCTCTAAAACCGGGGGGCGAACACGTCGCAGGGGGGGCGCCAGTGCGTGGATATCTCAATCGCAAAATTAAACAATATTTCTATCGGGCGCCTACCATGGACTAGGCTGGGTGAAAATCAAAAGATTGCGTCAAAAGATTGAGCTTAACCATTGACCTCATGGTTGCAAAATGCAAGGGAACATGAATCAGCATATTATTTGCACAAACAATAACGGAGAGTAGCTCTTCAACTTTGCCCGTTAAAATGTGTATGAACAGTCTCGCAACGCATTTCATGAAGGCCCTTTGGACATGTCAGTTATTTGCACCACTGGGAAAAACGGCATTTTGTTTTAGACTACTGGTATTTCATTTGTGCATTGACAATAAAGCTGAATATCATTTGAACTAGATGACTAAACTTATGCATATGTAGAAGAAGAAACATTCACAAAAATCCATGACATGACCTCTCTTCTTGATAGCTGTTGAAAACTGCATGGAACTGACAGGGATTGTTTTGTTTAATAATAAATAAATAAATACATTATGCTGCTACCTTCTGCTTTTCCCAAATACAATGTAGCCTACAGGTGTACCTTTCATCAGTCCAGTTGCAATGGATGGACTGTGATGAACTGCCCTACTTGTGATTGTTTAGAGATTTTAAAGGTTTTATAACAATGTTACAGATTTTTTGGCCCAGAAACAAATCTATTCACCTTTGCAGCGCCAGTAGGCTACTTTGTGTGCGGAATGTGTGCAAACACACATTTCAAACAAGCATACACAAAAGTTTCAAGAGTGGGGAATGGAGTAGAAGATGGAGACAAATTCATTAATATGATTTATTTTCGCGGAATGGATGTGCAGGACTGAGCGGCGGTCATATTTTGTACCGCTACGCGGTACATCTAGTTATTAATAATATAATTATTATTATGTAATAATGGTTGCAATATTATTACATTTGGTTTAAGCTGGATGAGAAAGATGTGACATAATTCTATAGCATTAAACAGCTGACAGGAACGAAATTAACCGTTCCGGGAACAGTATTTTTTTGTTCTAACCGGTTCGGGAACGTCAATTTATTGGTGGAACTCATAACCGGAAACGTTATAATTCCGTTTCTGTTCGGAACGAACCGATTGGAAAAAAAAATCGGTTCAAAGCCCTGGTTAGAGAGGTGGTGGAATCCACTCCAGCAAGGCTTCAGTTAGAGAGGTGGTGGAATCCACTGCAGCAAGGCTTCAGTTAGAGAGTGGTGGGATCCATAGATATATATAATAAAGGCTAGATGTCTCGTCCGCGCTGCTGGCCAATGGAGGTCGACGTCCGCACCTCGCGGCCATCTTGCCACAGTCAGCTCGCTAACTCATAACATTGTGTTTCAATGGTGCACTGTAATGACAAGTAGTGACTGAAGGTGTCATTGTTATAGCCTGGGGGCATTGTTCTGCCTTTAGTAGAAGAAGAGATATACCTTACATCAGGTACCACAGAGCCCACCAGATAGCTTGCCTGTGACAAGATGGCCGCCGGTGATGCCGTTAGAGACTCCGCCATAAGACATCTAGCCTTTATTATGTATATCTATGGTGGAATCCACCACTGCAGCAAGGCCGCAGGGCCTTTCCACAGCAGTCAGTCTGTTATCCAGGGCAGCGGACACTACACGCAAGCTCTCACATGCATCTGTTTGAGTTTCGAGCGTCTTTTTTCATTAAATCACGAAATAGTAGAATAGTAGAATTAAAAAGGAAATAGGCCTGATAGTCTTTCGTCAACTGACATGAGTGTTGCTGTGTGTGGTTAAGAACATGCTCCTGATAGTCACTTGATGGTCTTTTGGGCCCACAGTCGACTTCAAGGCAGTCCTGCCACCGTCGACTTCAAGGCACCTAACCCTAACCTTAACCCTAACCCTGACCCTAACCCTAGCCCTAACACTTACCGTAACCCTTGACTAAAAAGGAGAACATGGCAAGCGTTGTGCAAATTAATTTTCTAACCTTCAGTTGGGTTCCCATGGGTCCTTAAAAGCCATGAGAATTTATGAAAATAAGGGCTGGAATCAAGGCCTTGAAAATATTTGAAAATAGACAGAAATAGACATAGGTAATTATAATGGTCATTTGGGCCCACACCATCGACAAGGCACCTAAACTTAACCCTAGTCCTAACCCTTACTGTAACCCTTGCCTAACCCTAGTGCCTTCCAGGCAGCGCTGCCTTGAAGTCGACGGTGGGGGCCCAAAAGACCATAGATCCTGATGGTCTTTTGTCAACTGAAATGAACGTTGCTGTGTGGTTAAGAACGCTCTCCTAACTTTTGAATCCATCATATTTATTTTTTTCTGTCAACCTCAACCCTAAATGACATGGATACAATCACAAGTGCTCGACTGAATGTTTACTGGGCACACAGGAAAACTTCAGCATAGGTATTTCCATTTAAGGCAAGCATCGCTGAGTAGGAACACTTGACCTTTGACCTCCATATGTTAATATGCAGCATCAGGTTTGTGTGTCTCAATGTTGTTAAAAAGGAGAACATGGCAAGCGTTGTGCAAATGAACTTTCTAACCTTCGGTTGGGCTCCCACGGCTCCTTAGAAGCCATGAGAATTTATGAAAATAAGGGGTGGAATCAAGACCTTGAAAATATTTGAAAATAGACATAAATGCACATGCACACACACACACACACACAAACACACACCAGCACACATAGACACACACACACACACACACACACACAAACACACACACCAACATACACCAGCACACACACCAACACACACACACACCAATACCAACATACACAAACCAGGGCACATAGACACACACAAACACACACCAGCACACACACATAACAAAACACACACACACACCAGCACACACACATACCAACATACACACACCAGCACACACACACACACACCAACAAACACACAGCAGCACACATAGACACACACACACACACACACACACACACACACACACACACACACACATACTGTACCA
>NW_027468774.1:9246377-9268877 GCF_046254945.1 Alosa pseudoharengus
TCATGCACTGAACAATTTAAGCACAGCTCAGCTTTAAGAAATGTAATAGGCATGCTTAGCATTTTGTGAAACTACATTGGAAAAACTCTGGTTGTACAGTTATCTAGGCGATATTGTTAACATTTATTTTGTATTTGGCCTTATCATATATGACAAAAGCCCAACGTTGGAGACCGTGTAGACATTTGCTTCAATTTCAAAACCGGATTACTCGGGAACGGCTATAACTTGTATAAGGGAATGCTTTACACCTTTGCGTTCGTATAAGTTCTGCTGTTTATTCTGATACGGTTTGTAATTTATTTGAATGAAAAGTTTGTGAGATATTCACGACGAATGGGTGTGGAGATGTCCGTCTGTCTGCCTCATAGGTCTAAATAGCAGCGTGTAGCGGGCCGGATTAAAATACCTAGGCCTACGGGCCAATTCAAAAGAGAACTATTTACGTGAGAATATTAGCCTGTGAAGATATAACGCAGATCCACAGATCTCACTAGATATGTCTATGCAGTCATCCTGAAATAATCTAGCAGTGGCACATGAAAGCATAGTGACAGTTTCTTAATGGTAGTGAAGTGAAAGTGAAGCGTTGCACCAGTGCCTATAGGCTATGCTGCGGTGGCGGCTCACTACGAGTTGTAGAACTTCAAATCAGCGCGATTTACCCTTATAGGCTGGTAACGTTAGGCTACATGATCCCTACAGACACTTTCTTACTTTTAACCGTCAATAAGTATGAAAATTAGATCGGATCTGACTATTTGTGGTACGCTAGCTCTTCCCGCCACAGTGGCTGGTAAATTGACCAAATTCACCCGCCAGCGCAAAAAAACTACCCGCATTTGGCGGGGGGCGGGTGGTTAATTTCCATCCCTGTACTGTAGTAGACTATACTATCTTGAATTTCCCCTTGGGGATCAATAAAGTATCTATCTATACTCAATAGTCAACTGTACATATCTGTCTATACTGTTAATACTGAACATACACTTTTTTTGCTAAGTTACTGTTGTATGTCATATACTGCTTATACTGCACTACCTGTCTATAGTGTTCACATTGCACTTTTTTGCACTTCTTCTTTTTTGCACTTCTGGTTAGACGCTAACTGCATTTTGTTGTCCTTGTACTTATACTCTGCACAATGACAATAAAGTTGAATCTAATCTAATCTAATCTAATCGATGGATCGATGGATGTATGTATGTATGTATGGATGTATGGATGGATAGATCATTACCGTTGATGTTTACAGGTGAACAGGAGCCAGCAGGAAGCTGACACTTGTAAACACGTCCTCTCATGTTCCCGTACTGCTCTAGTGGAGCGCTCACCAACACACTGGACACAGCAACACATAGTCACCAACACACTGGACACAGCAACACATAATCACCAACACACTAGACACACACAGCAACACATAGTCACCAACACACTGGACACAAACAGCAACACAGTCCGCAGTAGTCATAGTCACCAAGACACTGGACACACACAGCAACACATAGTCACCAACTCACTGGAAACACACAGCAACACATAGTCACCAACACACTGGACACAAACAGCAACACAGTCTGCAGTAGTCACCAAGACACTGGACACACAGCAACACAGTCTGAAGTAGTCAAATACCTAAAGAAGGTCTAAAACATGCACATCATTACAGTTTTTCTCAGTCGCTTTGTTGATCTCTTTAATTATCATTAGGTACACTATGCAAGGTTTTCACCATAATATAACCTTTACGAAGCCAATTTGATGGTAAACGAACTTGTAATAGGGGAATTGTTCACCTAGCATAGCCAAACAGCATAGCCACAGCGAATCAACGAGAGAACCAGCCATGCAACTTCAAGAATAGTGGCCTGAAGACATCTCGCCAGAATCATGAAACATTATCTTGTCAGTATATATACATGTAGCTCTTTTGGAGATAGTTTTTACCTGTTAATCCTTCACCTCCACAACAAAAGCAATTGCATTGTGTACAGAGGGAACAAGCCACGAGAAGTAGGCTATTTACAACTGCAGAGTAAAAAAAATGTCTCAAATATTTATGCTAATCAACATTAGTGCCATAAGTTCATGTGTTACTATACAAAGTTTGTACTGCAGTTTGTTTCCGGACCATGTAACATATTGTCATGCAGGGAAAAAGACTAGACTGTTTAACAGTAGACCTACAGCAGTTCTTTCCAAAAAGTGCATATAATGACTCAATAAATGTCTGACTAGCATGACATCAGCATTAGCATTGATAATGTAATAAAAACAATTGCATGGATGTGTGAAAGTGTTTACTGTTTGTTTAAAGTCATTATAAATTGATTTTATGATTTGCACAAGTGACTAGATGATGTGGGGATTGAACAAGTCGTTTTGAGAATTTCAATTCGTATCTAAGAAATGCTAGCCTGACGAGCCAGACCCACATTAAAATGTAGGGTCTGGGCACTCACCGTTCGCAGTGCTCAGTCCGAGGGGCGGGATAATCGGTTGTCTTTCAAATTCCTTCTGCACGCAATAGGGCAGCACTGAGTCCCATGCGTTGTCCCACCAGCGGAGCTAGTTGGCTAGTTCAAACTTTTGCCAACTTAAAACAAGCTTAACTCGTGTCACACTGTTGGCCAACAGCAACATCCATCTTCTTTGTTTTCAAGTAGCAGGGAATTCAAGCCAAACCGTTGCAACTCTGCCATCAATCATTATGTTAAGCCTGCCTAACGACTCTACACAATTTGATTGGCCTGATAGAAGTTTCATTTTTCGAGCTCACAAGCCAACGGAGAGTTGCTAGACTAGCCCTGGAAGCAAATGTAATTTGCTGCCGCTAGGGTGCGTCTATGGAGACTCATGGCACATTATGGTATCCCGGAGAAGTTCATAACTGTAAAGAATTCAATGTCCACGCAGTCTTAGAATTCTTAAAAGATTATTATTTTGTACCTTTATAGAACCAGTAGTACAGACAGGTAAGTGGTAACTTAACTTCACTCTAGCAACGTTCGACTAACATAAGGCCCCTCGCGCATTGCTACCCATGCGCACTACATGCCACATAACCATTAAACCATAGAGCCATATTTCACTATTCACCTTATATGACATCTCCCCTTTTCAGGATTTTTGTTTTTCTCTATCCAAACAAACAAAACACACATTGCTTTAGCACTGTTGAACATTCAAAGTATTCTGCATTCAACACTTAGTATTAACCTTTTAAACACCTTGAACAGTAATCTTTGTGGGTATTATCACATCACATAACCTATTATGTTATTAACTCTCCCTCTTTTCCCCCACCCCACAGTATATGGCCCATCTCTTAAACAAAATAGCCAGTTTTACCTTAAACATACACAAACATATGTACAGCACATATATATTTTTTTTTTCACAAATTCATTCTTTCAGCAGGTTTACTCAGTCTGCCAGACCGGGTATGCAGTGGTCCAGTCTGCTTGTCTGTTGATGCGACACTGGGCGTCGGCAAGACAGTGTCAGGCTGATGTGTGGCATCCCCTTGCTGATGGTCATCAGGAATGCAAGGGATTGCGGTTGTCACAGGAACACGTTGCAGATGACGGCGGTTGCGTCTCAATCTGTCCCCCTGGGGTGTTTCAATGACGTAGGAACGTGGTGTGGTGCTTTCTCCTCTGACGATAGCAGGTGTCTGCCAGGTCCAGCTTAACGACAATGGGATCACCTGGCTTTAGTGAAGGTAGGGGTCTTGCACCATGGCGCGTCCTTTTTTTTGACGACTTCTAGATCAGGCCATCGTGGCTGCAGATTTGCTTCCAGTGTAGGAAGAGTTGTTTTGATCTTACGGCCCATAAGGAGCTCTGCTGGGCTCACGCCTGTGGTGGCGCAAGGTGTTGACCTATAGCAAGCATGAGGGCAAGCAGAGTGTCTTTCTGTTTCAAAATTCTTTTTGCAATCTGAACTCCACGCTCTGCATGTCCATTCCCTTGGGGATTGTGTGGACTCGAGGTAATGTGCACAAAGTCAAATTTCACAGCAAAGTCTTTAAACTCCTGACAATTAAGGTCCGTTGTCTGACACCACCTCATCCGGACAGCCAAATCTTGCAAACACTGCCTTCAGCTTTAGGATAACTTGTAAAGCAGTGGTTGTTGGCATGTGGAGTATTTCAAGGAACCGCGAGAAGTAATCTGACACAACTAGGTAAGTGTGTTTGTTATACTCACATAAATCAGTGGCAAGTCTTTTCCAAGGTCGCTCAGGCAGAGGAGTTGAGATCAAGGGTTCTTTCCGCTGAGTAGGTTTCATCTCCCGACAGACCTGACAGGACAGGACTTTCTGCTTGATTTCGGATGAGATGCCAGGCCACCATACAGCCGTATGGGCGCGCTCCCTACACTTGGTCAGACCTTGATGTCCATCATGAATGCGCTCCAGAGTGTCTGGTCTCAACACGTCTGGTATCACCATTCGGCTCCCTCTGGTGACAATGCCATTGAATTCAGACAATTCGGTTTTTATTGCATAGTACTCTCTTATTGCTACTGGTACATTACCTATGTACTCTGGCCACCCAGTCTTGATGTACTGCAACACCAGCTGTAGATTGAGATCAGCCGCTGTAGCTGTTTTAATGGCCTCTAGCCTTATTGGAGTTGCAGGCATGTTGTCCACAATGGCTGCTATGTAACAAGCCACATCGGTGTGAGAGTCACTCTCATTTTCCGGACACTGAAGTGGACTACGCGAGAGGGTGTCAGCCACCGTCAACGTCTTTCCAGGCGCATATTCAGCAGTTGGTTTAAATCTCATTAATCTCATGAGTAGCCTTTGACATCGAATAGGCACATTGTTTAAGTCCTTTTTGTTCATGAGGGGAACTAATGGTTTATGGTCTGTGACCAACTTGAAGTCTTCGAGACCGCACAGATACTTTTCAAATCTCTCCCAGGCCCACACACTTGCTAAACATTCCTTCTCAATCTGTGCATATCTGGTCTCTGCATCAGACAGCCGACGAGAGCAGTACGCTACTGGTTTCCAGTCTTTATCATGCAGCTGTAGAAGCACCCGCCAATGCCATAACTGCTGGCATCAGCTGAGACAGCAGTGGGTCTGTTCACGTCGTAGAATTTCAGAACTGGAGAAGTAGAGAGGCATTCTGTCATCTTTTGAAACGCTTCCTGCTGGGTGTGGTCCCATGTCCAGACTGACTTTGACTTGAGCAGTTCATACAACGGCTGGCCTATTGTCGATAGATTTGGTATAAATTTTCCAAGATAGTTGAACATCCCCAGCACACGTCTCAGCTCCTGGACGTTTTGTGATGCCGGGAGCTCACGGATTGCTTTGACCTTATCAGGGTCGGGTCTCACACCTGATTTGTCAATAACCTGTCCCAGGAAGTGAAGCTGGCTTTGTCTGAACTTACATTTTTCCTTGTTAAGCTTCAGACCTGCTGACTCAATTCGCTCCAACACTTTGCTGAGACATTGGTCATGCTTTTCTGGACTATCTCCATATACCAGCACATCATCCATAAAGATAGCCACGCCCTATGAGAGTCTCCGTCATCTTCCGTTGAAAAATTTCTGGGGCACTTGTAATCCCAAATGGGAGTCGTTTAAAAGCGTATCTCCCAAAGGGCGTTATGAAGGTGGTTAACTTGCTGCTTTCAGGGTGAAGAGGAATCTGCCAAAATCCAGACGCTGCGTCTAATGACGTGAATGTAGTTGCGCCACTGAGTTTTGTGGTAAATTCCTCTGCAGTAGGAAGTATGTATCTCTCCCTTCTTACAGATTCGTTTACAGTTTTTTACAATTGTTTACACACGTTTTCAAAACTCTGTGTCTATTTTTCAAAACTCCACACACAAAACCCACAACTGCTCACACAAAATGCAAAATGCCCCAAATCTCCAGCAAAATGACACACAACATTCAAAATGTCAAAAACACATGTTTAAAGCAAACATTCGCCTCACATTACAAACACTTTTGTCATAATATGACATTTTGGATACATCATGTACACACTGTTACTCAAAACCTAAAGCTTTTCTGTCTTAGGCTTTCTATATGTATTTCCATACAAGAGTGAAAGTTACGGTATCAACAAAGAGAAGTTGAAATACACAGTAAAAATGCAAGCAATATTGAAACCAAAATTAGTGATTTTTCCCAAATAATTTGCTGTTGTGAATACAGTATTTTACAGCAAACAAGAAAAAAAGCAAAGAAGAATACAGTGACCACCAGATGTACATGGAGTTTTGAAAACACTGATTTTGTTTTTTTCTAAAGACAAGTGTGTGTGTGTGTGTGTGGGGGGGGGGTCATGTACAGTATGCATTCATAGGCCTATAGACCCTTTCAACTGCAGAAACAAATAATTCTACAGTAAGCATTCCTAAGGCATTTCTGGAGGCACAGAAAAATGTATTGAGCTAATGGTACTGTAACATGGGGGCAAACAAAAATAGAGTAAAAAGACAAATTTTACATAAAGTCAACTTTTTGTAGAACATTACTGTAAGCTAAAGTCCGATTACTGTAATTTTCAAAGTATCTGAATATTTGTATTCAAAGTATCTGAATTCTGAATACAGTATTTCAACCGGAAATCCTCTAGGAGCAGATTGAAAGGGTCTATACCTATATAGAGAGTATATCTATTCATAGACCTATACTAAGGCAATGATTGGATGGTGTTCAGTAAAGTAAAGAGTGTTTGCACATGTGAAGAGAAAGAGTGAAGCACTGGTGATTTAGTGTGGCATTTTGATGGGTTGTGTTTGAAGAACGAAATCAAGTTACTTCCTGTTAGATGTTTGTGTGTTAGGTAGAAAATTGTGTGTGGTGTTTTGCAAAATGTGTTTTAGTCAATTGAAAACTGAGTCAAACACTGAGAATTAGTGTATGGTTTTGCAGATTTGGTGTCGGGTTATGATGTTTGGAGGACATGTTTAGAAAATTGTGTGACAAACAAAGATTTAGTGTGTAAGCAGTTGAAAAAAACTGTAACCTCTTCAAATCTACGCAAATGCGCACCTTTTCATTTTTCTTCGGAACAGGCACCATTGGTGCACACCAGTCTGTAGGTTCCGTTACGGGCTCTATCACTTCATTCTCCTCCATTCGTTTGAATTCCTCCTGGACTTGTTTCAAAAGGGGCAGAGGAACACGGTGGGCGGTATGCACTGTGTATGGCTGAGCGTTCTCTTTTAACCGGATTTTTACTGGATCTGTTTTAAGAGTTCCCTGCTCACCAAATGCTTTGTGCACTTCTTCAACCCGTTTCACCAGTCCCATCATCGTTGCGGTGTCTCTACTCAGCAGACTGTTTGCATTTTGGCCACTGATGACACACACAGGAAAAGAGTATGGTTTCCCCTTGTACCTTGTGCTGGCCTCAAACTTCCCCAGACAGTTCAACTGACCACCTGGGCTGCAGAGTGTGACATTAGATGACTCTAATTTCTTCTCTGGAACTAAATTGTTGAATGTCTCCTCTCCCATAACGTTTGCATCAGCCCCCGTGTCATTTTTGAATTTGACCGGCGTTGCTCCAATTGTGAACTGTACTGACC
This sequence comes from Alosa pseudoharengus, assembly GCF_046254945.1. NCBI lineage: Eukaryota > Metazoa > Chordata > Actinopteri > Clupeiformes > Clupeidae > Alosa > Alosa pseudoharengus. Next base: position 9,253,954 of record NW_027468774.1, read on the forward strand.
ATTGCTCATCATTTTTGTTTGCATTTGTTACAGCACCTAGGAAATATTGTGCCTCCTCTGTTTCTTCAGTCACTTCAGACACTTTCTTTCCCAGTGACCCACTTTTCCACATTTGTTGCATGTAGAATTCTTAGCTGGGCACATTTCAGGATCTTTGTGTTTTATCTACCACATTTTGGATCCCCTTTATCTCCATTTTCGTTTCTTTTAGGTAGCCATTTTGGCTTTCCCCTGTCTGCTACTTTCCCGCGTATCTCCTGTACCGCGGCGTATGCCCCCCCCTGCTGGTGCACTTGCAATGCGACCTCCTAGGACTGGCGAACAGTTTGAATAGTTTGGGCAAGTGTAAGGTCAGCCATCAGTTGCAGCTTACGTGATACTTCTTTATCTACAATGCCCACAACAATACGGTCACGTATATGTTCTTCTCTGGTCATGCCAAAGTCACAATGTTCTGACATCTCTTAAAGAGCTCTGATAAACATTTCAGCCTTTTCCCCGGGCCGCTGCACTCTTTGGTAAAAACAGACGCGCTCGTAGATCACATTTCGTTTGGGATAAAAGTACTCGTCATATTTTCCTAACACAACGTCGAGCTTCTTCCTATCCCCAGCCTCAGCAAATGTGAAGGACTTGAAAATGTTCTCAGCCTCAGGGCCCATAGCATATATCAGTGAACTGACCTGAACTTCGCCGTCCTCTTTGCTCAGTTTCGTTGCCAATCGAAACCGCTGGAATCGTTGCTTCCAGTCAGACCATTCATTCGGACGTTCGAAAGCAAAACTCTCCGGTGGATTAAATTTGGCCATCTCTCCAAACAGAAACGAAGTGTCCGTTGAACTCTTCTGACACCATGTAAAGAATTCAATATCCACGCAGTCTTAGAATTCTTAGAAGATTATTATTTTTTACCTTTATAGAACCAGTAGTACAGACAGGTAAGTGGTAGCTTAACTTCACTCTAGCAACGCTCAACTAACATAAGGCCCCTCATGCATTGCTACGCATGCGCACTACATGCCACATAACCATTAAAGGGATTAGAGCTATATTTCACTATTCACCTTATAACAATTTTACCAAATTGAAACCCAAATCAAACGCAGGAAATGGGGCTGGATCGGGCACACCTTAAGAAAACCATCCTCTAACACGACCAGACAGGCCTTATCCTGGAACCCACAAGGGAAAAGAAAGCCAGGAAGACCAAGAAACAGCTGGAAAGGGACTGTTGAGGCAGAACTCAAGAAAGCAACATCATCTTGGAAGGAAGTAGAGAAGATCGCTCAACACCGAACCACCTGGAGGAAGTTCATGAATGACCTATGCTCCCCAAAGAGCAAAAGGGTTTAAGTCAAGTAAGTCAGGGTGCGTCTAGATTTCTAGGCTAAAGAAATGCCTCAAAGTGACTGAAAAAACTGTAAGGTGATCGTACGTAATCATCATCATCATCATCATCAAAATCATTACCATGAGCATCCTTATAATCACATAATCAATGTTCATAGCAAGGAAAGGTGAAGAAAACAGTGATGATGATGATGATGATGATGATGGCCTGGCCTATATTGGCTGTCAGAGAGAGAGAACAGATCTATAATGATGGTGACGATTATGACAAGGACGTTGATGATGATGGTGATGATGATGATGGCAACCCCTCAAGGTCGTGGCATCTTACCTTGATTTGTCCTCCTGAATAACTCTGTAGCCAAATGAGGATGCCGGCATGCTCATCTGTTTCCATGCTGATTCATCGATGTTAAATGCTGTCACCATTGGTAACGCTAGGGAGGAGGAGGGAGAGGAAAGATCAGAGATTGTGACAAAGATCTCATAAAGGAAACTAAAGAAAACGACTGAACTAGGCTCTACTTCGCTAAGTAGACACACACACACACACACACACACACACACACACACACACACACACACACACACTTTTTTGTGTCCCAAGGATTTCTCCTCTGAACTGAACTTGAACTGGATTTTTTTCAGACTTAAAGGAGAATTCCCGCGATTTTTCACATAGATATCTCAAGGCCAAGGATTTCTCAAGGTCACAGAGTACTGTCGGTACCAAAAAAATCCCGAAAACAATTCGTTTTATCTAGCTCGAGTTGCTGCAGCCAACAGCTGAAGTAGCCAGGCAGCTGCAGCGCTACACTTGGGGCCATGAACATGGGGGCTCATGAACTCTGGTACTCCAAGGTCTCGTTTTTGCACTGTATGTCAGTTCTCATTTGTAAGTCACTTTGGCTAAAAGCGTGAGTTAAATGAATAAAAGCGTGAGCTAATTGAACAAAAGCATGAGCTAAATCAATAAAAGCGTGAGTTAAATGAGCTAAATTAATAAATTAATGAATGTAAATGCCAGAGTTTTCATGTTGCGTGTCCATGCTGACACCCTTTTTTGCATCTGAAACGATGTGCTGCTGAATTGGGTTGCTATGTGATGCTGGACTGGGTTGCTATGTGATGCTGGACTGGGTTGCTTTGTGCTGCTGGACTGGGTTGCTATGTGATGCTGGACTGGGTTGCTATGTGATGACTGGGTTGCTATGTGCTGCTGGACTGGGTTGCTATGTGATGACTGGGTTGCTATGTGATGCTGGACTGGGTTGCTATGAGCTGCTGGACTGGCTTGCTATGTGCTGCTAGACTGGGATGCTATGTGATGCTGGACTGGGTTGCTATGTGATGCTGGACTGGGTTGCTATGTGATGACTGGGTTGCTACAATATGTGCTGCTGGACACCCTCACATCCCCTTGCCCCAGATCAGGGGTCTTCAACTAGTGGCCCACGCCCCCTGGTGGTCCGTGATGGTATTGCTGGTGGTCCCTGGCCATGCATAACAGTTTTTTTTCAACTGCTTACACACATTTTCAAAGCTATGTGTATTTTTTTTAAACTCGACACACAAATCCAACTATTGCTCACACAAAATGCAAAATGCCTCATATGTGCTGCAAAATTAAGCACAGCTTTCAAAATATTGCAAACACATCTCAAAAGCAAGCATTTGCCTCACATTATAAACACTGTTGTCATAATATGACATTTTGGATACATCATGTACACACTGTTGCTCAAAACCTAAAGCTCTTCTGTCTTGGGCTTTTATGTACAGTATATGAATGTCATCTGCATAAAGAAATATACAAATTGGGGGGGGAAAATCCCAAATAATTTGCTGTGGTGAATACAGCATTTTACAGCACACACACACACACACACACACACACACACACACACACAAAACAAAATATAACAACCACCACATGTAGTTGAACAGAAACCAAAAAGCTCTCTCACAATTGCATGGATGTGTGGGTGTGTATGTATTCATATGCCTGTACTAAGACAATGATTGGATGGTGATCAGTAAAGTAATGAGTGTTTGTACATGTGAAGGGTATGTGTGAATGAGTGTGGAAAAAGTGGTGAATAAGTGTGCCATTTTATATTTGATCTAACTTCCTGTTATGTTTGTGTGTTAGTTGTGTGTGTTTCTCAAAAACTGTTTTATGAAATTGAAAACTCGGTCAAAGGCTGTGTAGTTTTGCAGACATGGTATGGGGTTATGGTATGCGGTTATGGTGTTTAAGTGACAGGTTTCAAAAATAGTGTGACACCCAAAGATTTTGTGTGTAAGCAGTTTTAAAAAATCACCATGGTTAAGTCAATGGGGGTCTCAGGCTGCTCCTTTTGTAAGAATGTTGGTCAGGTTGATTTAGAATTGACCTCCAAGCATGAGTTACGTAAAACTGTTCTAGAACCATGCAGCGGTGATTTAACATGATAAACACTTTGCAGCAGCTTGCAATGGGCATTTTCAAAACTCTAAACACAAAACACACAGCTGTGCACACAAAATGCAAAATGCCTCAAATCTCTAAACAAAAAACACTCAACTGCGCACACAAAATGCAAAATGCCTCAAATCTCCAGCAAAAGATCACAAGTGTAGTAGTTGAAAATTTTTTTTAGTGTACTTCACAATGTAAAGAGAAAAAGGTCCTCATTTTGCAAAAGAGCAAAGGCATTCTGCTAATTGGGTGTAGAATTGTGTTACAGTTTTTCTCGATCGTTTTGATACCTGTATCAACTCTGACATCACATTCTCAAAACAGTTAACACCTGTGTCTGAACAAAAGCACTCTGGACAAAATGACACATTTTGCTTAAAACACTTAAAACATGCTGCAAAAGCAAATCTTGCTCTCAAACACTACAACTTTGGTCAAGAAGTGTCTGCTAAATGTAACGTGTTGCCAATTCAAAAACACTCAAAATGCAAAATCTAGTTCTCAAAATTAGCATTTTTGCTATATCTGTTCCATTACTTTCTCATTTTTCTGGTATCAGAAAAAACTGTGAAAAGACAAAATGTACTGAATAAAAAAATAATTTACTCATTCCTCCCAAGATGTAACTGTCATTGACATGTAAGACATACAGTAAACACCTAGCAAGATACAGTAAATTTCATTGAACTACAACTTGTAATTTTTCATCGAAATAGACCTACAGTAAACACCTTTTGTACTGTTTTCTCTAACCAAATAGGCAATACAGTACTTTGTCTAAATGTGCATTAGATCCATACTTGCAAATAGCAACACAGAACAGACATCTCTTATGTATAAAGAATTGTGCAAAGGAGTTTCACACAGGTGTATCAGAGATTCAGACTTATGCAAGGAATCTATACCACCTGTGAAAAGATGTTTTCCTTTTGTTTAGCATGGGAAAACCAATAGAGTTTTGGGTTTTTGAATGACACCTGCAGTTTTTCAATTGCTTACACACTAAATCTTTGCTTTTCACACAATTTTCTAAACATGTCTTCCAAACATCATAACCCCACACCAAAACTGCAAAACCATACACTAATTCTCAATGTTTGACTCAATTTTCAATTTACTAAAACACATTTTGCAAAACACCACACACAATTTTCTACTTAACACACAATTTCGTTTTTCAAAGACAACCCATCAAAATGCCATACTAAATCACCAGTGCTTCACTCTCTCTCTTCACATGTGTAAACACTCATTACTTTACAGAACACCATTCAATCATTGCCTTAGTATAGGCCTATGAATAGATATACTCTATATGTAGGTATGGACCCTTTCAATCTGGCCCTAGAGGATTTCCGGTTGAAATGTTCAGAACCAATGCAGATACTTTGAAAGGAATGTTCTACAAAAAGTTGACTTTATGTACAGTAAAACTTGTTTTACTATATTTTTGTGTCTCCCCAAGTTACCATTAGCTCAATACATTTTTCTATAGACCTACCCCACACACACACACACACACACACACACACACACACATACATAAACACACCCACACACACACACATTTCTTTGGAAACAGCAACAGCTGTTTCGCAACAGCAAATTATTTGGGAAAAATCACTATTTTTTGGTTTCAATATTGCTTGCATTTTTACTGTGTATTTCTCTCTGTAGATACCGTAACTTTCACTCTTGTATGGAAATACATAAAGCCTATGAAAGACAAAAGAGCATTTTTGAGCAACAGTGTGTACATGATGTATCCAAAATGTCATATTATGACAAAAGTGTTTGTAATGTGAGGCGAATGTTTGATTTAAATATGTGTTTATGACATTTTGAATGTTGTGTGTCATGTAGCTGGAGATTTGAGGCATTTTGCATTTTGTGTGAGCAATTGTTAGTTTTGTGTGTGGAGTTTTGAAAAATATACACAGAGTTTTGAAAACGTGTGTAAACAGTTGTAAAAAACTGTAACTGTTTTGCAAAAGGTGTGAGAAATGTGTGAACCCAATGAAAATGTGTGAACACATTCGCAAGAGGTAACTTCTGCTGTGCAAAGAAAGTGTTCATGAAGACCAAGTGGATCCCAGTTTCCTTCAGCAGGTAAAAGCAATCGAGAAAAACTGTAATTGTGTGAAAATGGTGCTTAATCAATTGAAAAAAACTGTAATCATTGTGTGTGTGTGTGTGTGTGTGTGTGTGTGACAACCTGAATGAGGTTGATGGCATGGCATGTCTCTTTGGCGTCCTTTAGTTAGTTCCTCTATTCTAAAATAACATACGCACGAGGCCACAAGACCAACTGCTTGTTTCCGTGGTTTATTAAAGTGAACCCAGACAAATGTGTTAGCACATATGAATTAGCTCTGCAGGTCCGTCTGGAAAGGATTCCATTGATGCCCGCTTCCGAATTTCCTGTTTTTTGACTTCCAGGGGCATGACCAGCATTGAAATTCAACTTAAATTGGTGCAATAAACTCTTACGTGTTCCTGGGTTTTTGCTGATTCGGATGCGGACGTCATTGGGATATTTCTGGTATCCATGACACACTGTCTGTCAGTCTCTCTGTTTGTGGTTTGTCCTCCTAGTGTTTTGTCTATTTGTCCCCCTCTGCAGGAGCTGTTGTTCTATTTGTCCCCCTCTGCAGGAGATGTTGTTCTATTTGTCCCCCTCTGCAGGAGCTGTTGTTCTATTTGTCCCCCTCTGCAGGAGCTGTTGTGTACCACTGCTGTCGGTCTGAGTCTCCGGCCTTCCTCTGTCTGCTCCTGGTTCTCACCTGCTTCCACTGGTGTCTCTGATCTGCCTACCAATCAGCGTCAATCAGCCTGCATCTGATTGCAATTTCAGCTTTAAAATCCCCATTACCAGTCTGCCTCCCTGTCAGAACGTTCCGTCTTCTCGTAGCAGTTCTGGAGTGCGACCTGCCTGCCTGACTACTAGCCTACTGCCGTGAAGGAGGATTGCCTTTTGTGTTTCACCTGCACCCTCTCTGGAGTGTCCAGTTGCCTGTGCCCTGTTCTCCTGCTGGGGTTTTGCCTTCTACGACTTTTTTCGAAACTGTTTTTTGTGCTTTTTCTGAAGACTGCTTTCTGTTGAAGATTGGTCCAGTGTGTTCCCTGTGGATTACTCTGACGACTGTGGAAGCTCTGTTTTTTGTCTCTGTTAATAAATCTCCTCTGAGTCAATTCTGGGTGTTTGTCATATCTGAACCTGAGTCCCATCTCTGAAAACGTGACACTGTCTTATGATAGAGAATGTCACTGTGTGTCCTTTGCACTTTATCTGTCCTGGAGGACATTTTTCTTCTGCATTCTAACCCATCTGGGGGTAGTGTACAAACATACACACACACACAGACACATACACACACACACACAAAGACTTGGAGCAGTGAGCTTACCAGGAGCACACACACTATAGTGCACACATTTACAGTGTGTATGTATTCATAGGCCTGTATGGACCCTTTCAACTGCAGAAACAAACATGTGCATTCCTAAGGCGCTTCCGGAGGAACAGAAAGCAACATTGATATAATGGTAACTCAACAAACAAAAACAAAAAAGAAAAATGTTACAAAAAATGTCTAAATTGTTATATAAAGCCTACATTGCGCTATACAGTGTGTTTCAGGGTCATAGGGTATATATATTCATAGGCCAACAATCGGATGGAGCTCAGTAAGTAATGAGTGTTTGTACATTGAGGACTGAGTGTGAATAAGTGTGTCATTTTCATAGGTTGTGTTTGAAAAATGAAATCAAGTTACTTCCTGTTAGATTTGTGTGTGTTAGGTAAAAAAAAATATGTGTGGTGTTTTGCAAAATGTGTTTTAGGAAATTGTAAATTGTACATTTAAAAGACATGTTTAGAAAATTGTGTGACAAGCAAAGATTTAGTGTATAAGCAATTGAAAAAGTCAAATTCATTCTTATTTGTGCTAATTCTACCTTACAGCAAGAGCACATAGTCTGTCCCTATGATAATCAGTATCACATAGTCTGTCCCTATAAACAGTATAAGCACATAGTCTGTCCCTATGATAAACTGTATAAGCATATAGTCTGTCCCTATGATAAACTGTAAAAACACATAGTCTGTCCCTATGATAAACTGTATAAGCACATAGTATGTCCCTATGATAAACAGTAAAAGCACATACTGTAGTCTGTCCCTATGATAATCAGTAAAAACACATAGTCTGTCCCTATGATAAACAGTAAAAGCACATAGTATGTCCCTATGATAATCAGTAAAAGCACATACTGTAGTCTGTCCCTATGATAATCAGTAAAAGCACATAGTCTGTCCCTATGATAATCAGTAGAAGCACATAGTCTGTCCCTATGATAAACAGTAAAAGCACATAGTATGTCCCTATGATAAACAGTAAAAGCACATACTGTAGTCTGTCCCTATGATAATCAGTAAAAGCACATAGTCTGTCCCTATGATAAACAGTAAAAGCACATAGTCTGTCCCTATGATAAACAGTAAGGGTGGGACCCTCACCTGGGTGTCACTCATAGTGATGAACACACCAGTTCTGTAGAGGAGGACTAGTCATCAGCATACATCATCCTCTTAGGTAAACTCAGCAGAACAACCACACATACCCTTAAAAGGACATACTGATTCCATTTTCTGACGATTTCCTGACGAGTGGGCAATTGGAGATAATTTTAACTATGTCACATAGCCTATTTCATGCGTAATCTACTTCATGGTCTGTCATTATCAGCCTATTCCTGTCTAAATGTCACACACACACACACACACACAGACACAGACACACACACACACACACACACAGTCAAATCTACATTGACATCTGTGCAATGATCTGTACTGTCATGAGTATTTCAAATATATGATGGACAACAGTATGTTGTTATATTGTGACTATGATGGACAACAGTATGTTGTTATATTGTGACTATGATGGACAACAGTATGTTGTTATATGACTTATGAGTGCTTTGACAAAAAGAAGAGAAAGAAAATCATCTTTCAGTCATTTTCATTCAGATGTATGAACTAAAACATTTTAAAAGAACTACAAACACACACACACACACACACACCAACTATTTCAACTTGCACTTCAGGTTGCATCTGGTCTGGTGAAGCCAATAGAAACCATTTGATGAAACTCTGGGATTTGCGTTATACTTCTGGATGGTGAGCTCCAGTCTTGTGTTTGTAACAGTCTTGTGTTTGGGGCCCACACACCAGCACAGAGGACAGCCACTGTGAAAGGCACAGCCTTTTTCTTTGGGTATCTAATCATTTTAAAACTACACTTAAAGGAGATTTACGGTGATTTTTCACATAGATCTCTGTGATCTCGGGTTCACCCAGAGTGTAACCTTATACTTATATGAACCAAAAAACTACATGTTTTATACATGTCCACTCCACAGCACATTTAGCATGGGAAGTACAGTATACATATCTAAGAATTGTCAATGACCAGTTGCCATTTTTCAATAATAATAATAGTAATAATAATAATAATAATAATAATAATAATAATACCTTTAATTTTATAGTGATTTTCAAGACACGCAAAGGTACAGAGGTACTACACAAACAGGGGAGGTTGCATAAACAGACACAAAATAAGACACAGGGACAGAAAACAAAACTAGAGGAGCGGGCTGAATGTTACGTTTGTACGCCTCATGAAACAAAGCGCTTACCGTGATTGTGAAACTATCCATGTGTATTCATGCTTACCGTTAAACAGGCAGAAGATGATGCTTACCGTTAAACAGGCAGAAGATGGTGCTTACCGTTAAACAGGCAGAAGATGATGCTTACCGTTAAACAGGCAGAAGATGATGCTTACCGTTAAACAGGCAGAAGATGATGCTGGGGGTCCATTCAGGAAGTGCCATGGCGGGCTCACAACACAGCGGAACACGGAGTGAGTGAGTGAAGGAAGCCGTGAGAGAAGGAGAGAGAGCTGAAGTGAGAGAGACAGAGCGGTAACTTCATTATCCGCTGTGGCAACTGTTTGGGTAATAGAGCAGGAGAGAGGAAGACAGAGGGAAGTGTGTGTGTGTGTGTGTGTGTGTGTGTGGGGGGGGGGGGGTAATTGTTGATGACTCAGGAAATAAGGAGGAGTAAAGAAGTGTTGTTACTTGAAATATAGCAAGACAAGTAAATTAATGAGGAAATGCCACACTTTTATTTAGTTTCACACATTTAGTTACTATGAAATACAAGGTATGCACACACACACACACCTTTGAAACTGTCATTCACTCTCTTTAAGCTAAATCCTCTACACACACCCAACACACACATTATTTCAAACACTTATTTATTCAAACAAAGTATGATATACAAAACACATTTCAATCCTTTTTCCAAGGCCTCCTGGGAACTCTCTCTCTCTCACACAGACACAAAACTGTAAAACTGCATATGCTCAAAGACTGCTTTTGCTTTTGGTTTTTACTCACACACAAAACTGCATGCTCAAAGACTCAGATGCTTTTGACACACACACAAACACACACACACACACAGTCATTTCAGTAAAGATGTGTGGTGCCTGGCATTAAAGGTGTGATCACTCTCCCCGCAGAGATCCCACCACACAGCGTACACACACACACACACACACACACACACACACACACACACACACACACACACACACACACACTACATGGTCTGTTAACCCACACAGATACACACAGTCAGGCATGCACATACGGCCACAAGCACACACACACACATACACAGTCCAGCAAGAACATACATGCACTTACTGTACACAAATGATAAAGGTCACTTCACTACAGGGTGTATTTCCAATGCCATGTGTATACATTACACAAGATGAACTGAAATATAACTTAATGAAATATGTGGGAGATATAACACAAACACACACACACACACACACACACATACACACACACACACGCATGCACGCGCACACATACACGCACACAGAGAACTGTGACACCCCAACTTTTTTTTACACCAGGGCGACCTTTGCTAAGCAACCCTTGCCATTAGGCCAAGGTTCCCGAGAGGTCGCTCAAAGGTCAAGATCTGCTTCAAAAGGTGCAAGAGCAGGATTGGGTTTCTGATGGCCGGTCAGCCATGTTGTCACATGTGTCTCTCTGCCCATCTGTCTGTCTTTGTACACAATGTTCAAGTAATTTCTTTTAAATTGTAAATGTTTTGTTTCTTGGTGTAGAAGGTCTGGGCAGAGTTTGTAGAGGCAAGCCTGAGAGGAGAGTTTTGAATGACCACTGATTCAGCCTTCTGCATCCATGTGAGTAGCAGGAGAATCATTTATGTAGAAACTGAATATTACATTCTAAAAACACTAAAAAAAGTTTCTCATTCACACCCCTGCTATTCCCAGAAAACATTTTAGAACCAACTTATATTTAGAGGATACTTTATTTTACAACCTCTCTCTCTTTATCTATCTATCTATCTATCTGTCTATCTATCTGTCTGTCTGTCTGCCTGCCTGCTTACCTGCCTGCCTACTATCTGTGTGTGTGTGTGTGTGTGTGTTTATCTATCTTTCTTTTTCCATGTACATCATTTTTAATTTCTTCATCAGTAGGCCTCATTTATCTGACTAACCCCTTTTCCCCGACAGCGCTGCCTTATCACGGGTAGGCTTATGAGTCTGTGGGGCTTTTTGCCGCCGCCCTTCTCGGGTTGCGGGGTTGGCGCTAAGAATAGCCCGGCTGCTGAAATGTGAGGGGTCACAAACACTGGATAAAAAGGCTGGTCGGACGTGCAGTAGGCGTCGCGGAACTAAACCGGATCCTCTCCTCTAAATCTCTCCTCTTCCCCAGCGGATCTCCACAAACACAGAGGTAACTAGCCACGCAACTCTTTATCGCGTAGACATGCATGGGAGACGCACATTATAGGCCTACATGTATTCATGTCGAATTTACATTATTCCGCCGATTGATTAAACGTATGCAGATATTTGCAGTTTATAGTGCATGTGGTGCTTTATACTAGCCTGAGGTCACTGTCCTGCAGAAATGTTGTAGTGCAATTATATCTCTGCTATTACGGCTACAGTGTGTCATTTTTACGAGGTGTCCGTTTAATACAGGGGCCAGGCTAAGTAAGTGGTATAGTGAAACAGTCAGTTTATGAATTAATGCTTCAACTGTATCTACAGCTAATATGGCTACAACAAGTGGTGCATGTCAGCTGTCATGAGGGAGAGATAGCACTGGTCGTTAGGGCTCATGAATAGTTTATTTCACATGAAGCTATGGTGAGCTTCTCTAGTTTGTCAGACAGTTCAGGGAACGTTTGGCACTGTTGCACTTTTTGTCTTTGGAAATACACAAAGGCTGTGTTGAGGAATAGGCTTTAGCCTACCAAAGGAGAGGTGAGAGGCTCTTAGAGGCCATTGGGTTGTTGGGTTGTCAGACATATTTCACATTGCTTATTTGTTGAACACAAAATCTTAACCGGGCAGAGGTTGCAGTTGCCTGGCTTTTGTATTTGATAAAAGACATACACAACACACACACACACACACATTCATCACAGTGCTGAAAGAACAAAGTTGGCTATTTGAATGCGTACCCTCGCTGCAAGTCTAGAGAGCTTGCATTTTGATATGCAGGCGTGTCCTTCTCTTCGGGACCTGTCATAGCGATGTGCTCACCGCCAGCTCAGGAGATTAGTGCAATAGAAACTTCCTCTCTGTGACACACAGACATACACCACACACACACACACACACACACACACACACACACAGAGCAGAGAGATAGAGACGTGTCTGTGTGTGTATGTGAGGGCTTATTTATAACTCAGATCCACTCCTCCATACACTGGCTCTGTCTCCAGCTGACTTGTGCAAACAGGAACAGACGCCCTTGAGAGTATGGTGAAGGTCATACCACCAGCAGGAAGGTCAGCATCTGTGGGTGTAGCATAGTTACAGAATGTTTGCTGGCCTTGGTCTAGTGATTAAGAACGCTTGTTGTGAACCAGTACAAACTGATGAAATACTCCTCTCAAGACAGACCTTCATTTCATATATACCTATGTTAGTGCAGTGTACTTAATTTCCTATATACCTATGTTAGTGCAGTGTACTTCATTTCATATATACCTATGTTAGTGCATGGTAGTGTACTTCATTTCATAAATACCTATGTTAGTGCACGGTAGTGTACTTCATTTCATATATACCTATGTTAGTGCATGGTAGTGTACTCAAAGTGTAGTATTTGCACACTCCCGAACATCATATTTAGCTAAATATTCATACAATGACGTGGGCCAGTGCAAGCAACACAAAAAGACATGGTCAAGACATGGTGTGACTCCTGGGCTCATATGTTCATATTGTTAAAGCACTAGCAGGCTTTTTACCCTGGAGAGTTAGAGGACATGCAGAAGTGTGTTTGTGAGTGTGTGTGACTGTGTGTGAGGGCACGAGGCTTCCTGTTGTGGGCTGCATGGCGAGCGATACGAGCAGACCAGCAGCTGCTGTTGGGAGAGATAGAGAGAGAGAGAGAGGGATAGAGAGGGGGATAGAGAGAGAGAGAGAAAGAGAGAGAGGTATATTTAGAGTGACCTACAGATAGAGTGAATGGAGGAGCGGAGAGAGCTGGCAGAGAGGAAAGAAAGAGAGAGATAGAGAGAGAGAGGGAGGGGGTTACAGTAAAGGCCAAGGATAACAGGGTCCTCAGAACAAGGAAAGGTCAGGAGCATGCCAACCATTGCTCTGGGTACAAGAGATTACATGAGGAGGGAGAGGGGCGGAGAGGGGGGGACTGAGAATGAGAGAGAGAGAGAGAGAGATATACCAATACTTATGTAAAGTTGATTATTAACATGTTATACTTGTAGCTTTGGCAACAGTGACTTTACTCATTCATGCCAATAAAGCACCATTTGATTTGATTTGATTTGAGAGAGAAATAAAGAAAGGGAGGGGGACTGAGAATGAGAGAGAGAGAGAGAGAGAGAGAGAGAGAAATAAAGAAAGGGAGGGGGACTGAGAATGAGAGAGAGAGAGAGAGAAATAAAGAAAGGGAGGGGGGACTGAGAATGAGAGAGGGGGAGGAGGGGAGAGATTGACAATGAGCAAGAGAGAGAGAGAGAGAGAAAGAAAGGGAGGGGGACTGAGAATGGGGGGGGGTTGGGGGAGATGACACACACACACACACACACACGAGTGATGCACACACAGACTGTGGAAAAACACGCCCTCTGGGTCATTTTGTCCGTCAGTAGCACTTCTACCACACGTACCACACGGGGCGTGTCTCTGACTCGTTGTTCTGTGAGTCCAGCCGTGTCTCCATGCGGTGCTGGCAGTCTGGACCGGTCTGGACAGAGGCGTCACTCATGGGTCTCTCATGCCGCACAGAGCACTCAAATACCCACTGAAGTGAAACAGTTTTTATTAGAGAAAACAGAAGTGGGAACATGCTAGCATACTCTTTCACAATATTAACTTATTCTCTCTCTCTCCTTCATTTTTTCTTTCTCTCTCCCCATCCCATTTTTGTTACTTTCTCTCCACTTCTTTCATTCTCTCCCTCTCTCTCTTCTCTCTCTCCCTCATCCCTCTCTTCTCTCTCCCTCTCTCTCTTCTCTCTCTCCCTCCCTCTCTTTTCTCTCTCCCTCTCTCTCTCTTCTCTCTCCCTCTCTCTTCTCTCCCTCCCTCTCTCTCTTCTCTCTCTCTCTCTTCTCTTCCTCCCTATCTCTCTCTCTTTTCTCCCTCCCTCTCTCTCTTCTTTCTCTCTCTCTTCTCTTCTCCCCCTCTCTCCCTCTCTCTTCTCTCTCTTCTCCTCCTCCCTCTCTTCTCTCTCTTCTCCCTCTCTCTCCTCCCTCTCTTCTCCCTCCCTCTCTCTCTTCTCCCTCCCTCTCTCTCTTCTCTCTCTCTTCTCTCTCTTCTCCCCCTCTCTTCTCCCTGTCCCTTGGTCAGTCACCATGCCTCACGCCTACCCTTTCCTGAGCCCTGAGCAGAAGAAGGAGCTCTCTGACATTGCTAAGAAGATCGTTGCCCCTGGCAAGGGCATCCTCGCTGCCGATGAGTCCACAGGTACACACACACACACACACACACACACACAC
>NW_027468774.1:9273877-9333877 GCF_046254945.1 Alosa pseudoharengus
CTTACATATCTGTCTATTTAATCTATTCCTTCATCACTACACTGACTGTGTTGATAAAGTGGACAGTGTTTGAGAGCAACAGCTTTTCTCTCTCTACGAGACATGCCATTGATCTGCACACAGTCAACAGATCAACTATGCTGACCTGCCTACTGTATCAGAGATGCAGTGTTGGGAAAGTTACTGAAAATTAGTAATTAGTTACAGTTACTAGTTACTTCTTTCAAAAGTAATTGAATTACCTTACCAATTACTGTATATCAAAAGTAATTAGTTACTAGAGAAAGTAACTTTTGAGTTACTTTTAAGTCTGCTTTTAAAATGTCAATATGAACAGTACTGAAGTCACACACACAATAAACCTAATTTTTAGACCTATTTATTGTAGTTTCAACGGGCCTTCAAATCAATAGCCTTGTGCATGAGTTCTCAAACTTTTTCCGACCACAAAACATTCTACAATGCATGAAGGCTTCCCTGACCTTGTTTTGTGCCACCCTCACCATCTAGGTGGTTTGATAGATATGTACAGCACACTGCCTACTGCTTGCCTTCTACTACTACTAGTATGCATGGTGGTGCACTGACACTGAATTCTGCAATATAGTAAGTTATTATTATCATTATTATTGCTATCCTAAAGGGCTACATGGAATGAGTTCAATGGGATGCAGGGTAGGAATTTCACGGCGGCCACGACCCTTGCGTTGGCCGTGACGCCCCTTTGAAAATCAGAGGTTTACAGGGCACGGCCAGGGGTGCCCCCTTCTTTAAATATTCTGCTTTGCGTCCTATTAATAGCGATACATATTTAGCCTATGGCCTGTCAAAATAATCTTAGCATTCACAGCGCAAATTACGCAGTGGAGAAAGTGACAGCGCAAGAAAGAAAGTGTGTCCAAATTAACCCATTCTTCTCAGTTGAACTACTCGCGAAGTAGCCTACTCATCACACAGACATCACAATTATCACATGAAAGAGCTTTTTTCTCAGCCTTTAAACGATGTTAGCCGCTAATTGCTGTGGTGAACGGTTCGCGAGAAAAGTAAATAATATCATTCAATTTAATCATAAATTCTACTGAAGGTTTTGCGTCCATCTCCCTACCCATTCATCTGGGTGGAATACTTCACGAACCCTTCGTTTAACATATGACAAACCATATATCAGAATAAACAGCAGACCTTACCGAACAGAAAGGTGTAAAGCAGTCCCCTGTACAGTTAGCCGTTCCGGACTAATCCCGTTTTGAATTTGCAGTAAATTTCAACATACATGGATGTCTCCAAATTTGGGATTTAAGTTTTACACTGTGTTTAAATTGTTCCACATTATTTCATAACGGGCCAAATACAAAATAAATATTACAAATGTCGCCTAGATATCGGTAAATCAGAGGACAGCTGACTATAAGAGTTTGTGAAAGTAGCCTTAATGATCACAAAATACTAAGCATGCATCTAGGCTATTTGAGTTTCTTAAAGCTGAGCTGTGCTTAAATTGTTCAATACATGATTTCATAACAGGCCAAATATAAAATAAATGTTAAATATAGCCTAGATATCTGAAAATATTAGATGATCAATTTACAGTTATATGTAATATGTTATGTCTTATGTTTTTGTAATGTTTCATACAGTGATGCAGGTCTACTGCAGTGAATACAACTTTGATCATTTTTATAGCATACTACTGTATAGTTAACTTTGGCCTTGGTGCCCTGACATGTGGCCTTTGTGCCCCCCACCAAATATGCCCAACTGAAGGCCAAGTGGCCTTGCCCCTAAAATGGTGAAATTCCAAGCCTGATGGGATGTAATGTGAAACAATGTTAAATGGCTTATTTTCAAAGCAGTTATTGTCTGCTCACACACAACCTTAGGTTATCCTCATCCTGCTTTGAACGCAGTTGTATTATATAGCATTTTAAGCACCACCAGTTTGGGAAAAGCCTGCGCTTCACAAGTGCTGACCTACCGAAATAAGTTCTAATGCGCATCCGAGGGTTTGGGGTTGTCGCGCACTATGCAGAAGGTTACTCTTCGGCTGATAAGGTGTTCCAGAGAGAAGTTGCATGTTCTGTCGCAGACAAATGAATCCATAACACCACGGACGTCAATTCCGATGTAAACATACTGTGCAAATAACTCAAGTCGCTGTAGTATGTACGGTAGGCTATTTGGAGGTTTCTTTATCTGGTAAGTGAAATCTGCATTTTCCTCTCGAGTTAAACGTGTGCTTGCTTGTGCCAAGGCTATGGGCTATATGTAGGCCTATTGGTGTTGTGGCGTGGCTATGTTGTAAGAATGAGAAATTGAAATAACGAGGCTTTTGCGCAATAGGCGAAAAAGAGCAGAGATAAAATAAACAACATTGCGCTTTTACTGTAGTGGAGCTTACGAGATGGAAACGAAAGGGAAAAGGCTTTTAAGATGCCCATTTAAATTGTAGCCTAATGCACTCGTGTGTATTTTAGCATAAATACGAAATAAGGAGGAATGTGAGGAGGCTCCTATTAACTGTAAAGAATGCATCTGCAATCTAAACATGTACACAATCGCTGGAAACACAGCTAATGTCGGGAGACGTTAGATCAGAAGCAGCAAATGTGCATCTGTCATCTTGTCTGCAGTCGTTCATTCAAGATCAACAAAGTAACGCAAATAACGAACTCGTTGAAATTTCAGTAATTGTAATTGCGTTACTTGATTTACAAAAATACTTCGTTACATGCTCGTTACCACTAAAAGTAGTGGAATTACAGTAACAGTACTTTGTAACGCATTACTCCCAACACTGCAGAGATGTACTCAAGAAGTCACAACTGAACTTGTCAAGTGGTACAATTTAACCACCAATCTTACTGAGTGCCACAGGGCTTAAAGCAACCCAATGCAGTTCTATTCAGCTCTATTACCTTAAAATAACGGCTTCAAACCCATGGTACACTAACATATAATATGAAGAATGAAGTCTGGCATCGTCAGTACATGCCCAGAATGAAACTGCACTGTGTAAAGCTATTTAAAAGCTAAATCAGGACGTTCTTAGTTGTTTTTTTTTAACTAACTGGGAACTGTGTAAGCGCTAAATGGGGTAATGTTGATGCCAAGGGCGCACATAGGGGTGATGCACAAGCAATGTTGCAGGGGAACCACATACTGGGCTCCATGTGTTCTGATGATTAAAGTTGATCAAAAAATCCAGTGGAAACTACATGGCAGAAGTGTGTAGGCCAAATGGTCCACCATTTTTTACTACTTCGCCACCTACAGATCTTTGACAGGTATGATATTCCGAAACGCCATGTTATTTCCCATAGACATTCGACGCCCGGAAGTTGGGTGAACATGGCTGTTTCGGAGGCGGGACTTATTCCGGAGAGGTTTATTAGACATTCGCTGGCATGACACGGAAAAGCGCATTTTGATATTCTCAGTTAACGCGACAGGCAGTCATTTTTCCCCCTCAGTGCAGCCTGTTTGTACATACCTCACCATGTTTTTACGCGCACGTTGCAATAGCCTACAAATACGCCTGAAGTGGGTGCAAAAGCATTAGTACATCTGGCCCTCAGTGTGTGGGTTGCTCTGAATGGGGAAGTAGGCTGGTTGTCTAGGTATGAACGCAAACATCCCTATGTCTCCATCTCTCCCTCTCTTTAGTAATAACGACAGTTTGTCAACTTTGACCCCAACTTGGCTCCATTGCATCCTCACTGTTTCTACATAGTCTCTCTTGCTTCCTCTTCTTCTCTCGCCTACTCTTCCATTCTCCTCTCCTGTCATCATTCCTCTTGTCTTCTTTATTCTTCTTTCTCCTCTCCTGTCATCATTCCTCTTTTCTCCTTTCTTCTCTTTTCCCTCTCTTCTCTCCTCTTCCTTTTCCCTCTATTTTCTTCTCTTGCCTTCTATTCCATACTCCTCTCCTTCCTTCTTTCCTCTTCTCCTTTCTTCCCCTCTTCTCTTCACCTCCCCCTCTCTTCACCTATTTCACCTCATTTCCATTTTGAGTGTTACGTTCTATTATTATTCGGTGCAGCCACACAACCATGTAGAAATCCTTTTGGAGTTTCACTTACCCCAGGGACACAGAAGGTCAATCAATGTCCTCCTAGGCTAGTGTCTTGCACACTTTTTTGGACAGGTGGTCTGTGTAGACAGGAGAGGCAGAGGGCAGCACTAAAACAATGTAATTGCTTCTCCGTCTTGAAACGGCATGAGTTTTAGTGTGTGATGAAGACACTTGTTCAACACTGGCTTGCTTCTGCCAAACACAGAGTTATGTGCTTCTAAAAATGCTCGTCGCTGATGTGTCACATTTGGTCATCATTCAGTCCAGACACACAGCCATACAGGATATTTTAATGATAATGATTTATCACAGAGCTACAAAACAGACTGAAATAATTGCAACAACCAGGCAGTGTCTCACACTGCCTCCACAGTCTCTTAGAACCCTTAGAACTACTAAGAACCCACTTAAATAGGGTCCGTCCACACCGTTTTGCTTCATTCAACATTGTGAGAAAGAGGGAGAGGAAGAGAGAGAGAGAGAGAGAGAGAGAGAGAGAGAGAGAGAGAAAGAGAGAGAGAGAGATTGTCTGTGTGTGTGACCATGTGTGTGATTAAAATGACCCTTCATAGAACTTTCCACTTTTCGTGTGGAACCTTTCATCTGTATTATTCTCAGGATGCTGGGAGTCTATGTCAGTGAGTGATACAGAGCAGAAACAGAGAGGATCCTGGGACTTGGCGTCAGTGAGTGAGATAGCAGAAACAGACAGGATGCTGGGAGTTAAAGTCAGTGAGTGAGATAGCAGAAACTGCCTTCAGCTGTCTAACGAGCCGCTCTCGATGAGCCAGAGTCCAGACAGGAGCAGCAGGACGGCCGCAGGGGCGCGGCAGAGAGCGGCGGAGGAGCTCCCTGGCGACGTGGACGTGCTGCTGCACACAAAACTGGTGTTGCCGTCCGTCCCTGACGACCTGAAGTTCACAAAGCCCACGCTCGTCCCCGCCACGGTACCCGTGATCCACTGCTGGAACTCAGAGACACGGGCGAAGACTTCTGGGAACTGTGCGGTGGCACAGGGAACCCCGAAACTGGACAGGCCGGCTTGGATCCACTGAGACCCCTGTTTACACTGCAGGGGTCCCCCAGAATCTCCCTAAACACACACACACAAACACACACACACACACACACACACACACACACACACAAACACACACACACACGCACACAAATATATAATTACTATACATAATACATATTTACTGTACTATCCTGTGGCCACACACACACACAATGAGTATACAGTACATCATAGTAGCTTATATCCCATATCTTCTTCTTCTGAAAGGCTTACTCCTCAGAGAAGAGCTGACCAAGAGGCAGCAGCATGTGTGGTGGTGTGTGTGTGCATGCATGTGTGGTGGTGTGTGTGTGCATGCATGTGTGGTGGTGTGTGTGTGCGCGTGTACCGCATACCTCTCAAAATTTAGCTTTCCAAAAACGGGAGGGGGGGCGGGGGGGGGGGGTGTCAGTGTTTATACCGGATCAGTGTTTGCATATTTAATACGTTTCATACACGTGTTTCAACACTGCATTTCGGTCTTTGCTTTCACCTTACCATTACCTTATGTATCCACCAGCTGCCTGCCTCCAAAACTCCAAAGCTGCTTGCTGTCAGATTTGGTTCCGAGGACACAAGTTCAGTGTATCAACACTCAATAACAGTTTGTGATGTGTTAATCAATTAAATTCCCAACAATTTCACAACAGCTAGTTCTGGAGTAGGCCATTCAACTAGCCCGCTTGCTTACGACGAGACTTAGGCTGCGCAGTCGGCACCCGCTTCCTTATTTGGGTTTTGGGTTGCCAGGTTTTAGCCTATGACAAAACGGTTGAAATTGAAACTAAGTGATCGTGTATGTGTAGGGTGTATTTCATACACAATCTGGCAACCTGGGAGATGTCAGACTAATAGAAAAAATGCATGGATCAATGATTTTAAAATGAAGTTTGATGGCCATGCAAATTACGCGAGTTTTCCGGGAGAAATAACAAAACGGGATGGTGCTGGGAGATGACCTTGAAATACGGGAAAAAACCCGGGGAAAACGGGAGTGTTGACAGGTATGGTGTACAGTATGTTCGTACATGCATGTGTGGTGTTGGTGGCAGTGTGTGAGTGTACGTGGTCCTGGTAGGGTGGTGTTGTGTGTGTGTGTGTGTGTGTGTGTATGTGTGTGCATTTATGTGTGTGTGTGTGGGTGCCTGCGTGTCTGTAGTGCTGTGTGTGGTACGCATGTCCGTACCTGACACACTCCCCTGCCTGAGGAGCCGGCGCAGATCATCTGCGATGTGATGATTCCGTTTGATGCAGGTCCGTACTGGCAGGTGCACTGTCTGTTCCCCACCACCGGCACCTCCACCTCCTGCAACGTCTGAGGCGCAGGCAGGGACACTAGAGAGAGAGATGGAGAAAGATGGATCGAGAGAGAGAGAGAGATGGAGCGAGAGAGAGAAAGAGAGATGAAAGAACGAGATGGAGATAGAGAGAGAGAGAGGTAGAGAGATATGGAGCTAAATTTGTCTCAATAATATTTGTATATGCGCAGAGGGGGATCCACAAATATTTCTTGATTTGCAAAAGCTTGTTGTAAAAGGCATAACTTGTTAGATTTAAGAACTAGGTTCGCTAGCTCTGTGTGTTATGAGTCCCATAGAACAACACTGCCATCTACTGGATTAGAAAGTGTCAGCAGGCTACTTGTGGATCTGGGTGGCTTCTCTGCCGCAAAGTTTGTCTCAAAAATACGTACGTGCTGATCCACAAATGCGAAAACGAAAACTGTGTGTGCTGGTGATTCACAAATGCAAAATTAGATTTCACAAAGGCAATTTTCAGTTTTACAAATGCCATTTCATTTACAAATACACATCTACAATTGTGAAAACCAATTTACAAGTTACAAATATGATTTTTTTATTTGTGGATATCAAAACATGAATGCAAGTCAAGAAATATTTGTGGATGTCGCCATCTACTGGATTGTGATTTCTGTGTGCCGGTGAATTAAAGTAGGCCTATTTACGTGTGGATTTGTGTGAATTTCATGTGAAGAACGTCTCAAAAACACGTAACTTTGGAAAGCGAAGAATGCGTGTGCTGGTGATCCACAAATGCAGAATCACATTTCACAAATGAAATTTTCGGTTTTACAAATGGCATTTTATTTACAAATGCACATCTATATTTGTAAAAATCAATATATGAGTTACAAATATGATTTTTTTATTTGTAGATATCAAAACACACATGCAAATCAAGAAATATTTGTGGATCCCTCTGCGCATATACAAATATTATTGAGACAAATTTAGCTCTATAGAGAGAGAGGAGAGAGTCACCATTATTACAGTAGTCATTCAATCTAGTGCTCTATAGGGAATTACCAGCATCAATTATTCACTATAGTCCACTAGTGAATTACTACCATTAGTTATTGACTACATAGTGCACTAGTAAATCACCAGGATTAGCCATTAGGCTACTATCACTATTAGTGCACTATATAGTGAATACATAGCTATTGCTACCACTATTAGCTATAACATAGTGCACTATATAGTGGATACATAGCTATTGCTATTACTATTGTAGCGATCTCACCCTCAGACAAGATTCACCTTTGGCCAGGACGGCCATTTATTGGAACAGGAAGACTCAGACGCACACAGACAACTACATAGGGCAACACAGGGGTAGTCTCAGCCGCACATGCTACACACAATAAGGGTTTACCACACACATCAACACGAGGATAAACACACGAGGTACAACTAAAGAGACTAACACGCTAACAAATACACAACATGGTAAACGTAACTACAACTATTATAATCGACATTACACCTTATAGCATTCACTCGCACTGCATTCTGGGAGACACTCATTCAACGTTAAACATGTACATCCACCGACGCTACATAACCCCCTCCCGAGCCATTGTCCTCCCCAGCAATGACAGCTCAGCTCACCGCTCGCGGCTGCGTCGGTGTCAGTCCCAGTGCTTAGTCCAAGTGACCGGAAAGCCTCCGGCTGCACGATAACCCCTCCCGACTGGAAGGGCTCTCGGCTGCCTCTGTCACGTCAGTTCTCCCCCGAACAAGCACCAGAACCGGCCAGACGTGGGTCGTGGTGTCGCTTGGGCCCTCGGTTTCCCGCCGTGCAGCTGCACTACCTCAAACAGCAGCAAACAGTCCCACTGCAAGCCGAACCCCCGGATACGCTGGAACCCCTGGACGTTCGGTAGCCACCTCTGGCTACTGTGACCATAGACTGTATATATAGAACTGGACAGTGTGGCTGCATTCTGCAGTGTTCTATGGAATTGAAGCCGCAGAGGCGACGCCATCTTGGAAAATTTGGAGCCAATTTGAAGTGCGGCTGCGCAGCAAAAGTTGAAGCATGCGCAGTGAAGAGGAGTCGCGGTCAGGCACGCCCACTCAGTTGTCACTCAGCGAGTTAAACACGCCCCTTGTCAAGTGAAACCCGTCCCCTTCTCCTTTCCACAATGCAGGTCGACTCGGCGCCGAAGGCTAGCTGGCTGGATGAATTTTGCGGCTGTGAGTTAGCTAAACAGTACAAACAACAATCGGTTTGCGTATCAACTGAAAAGTTTTTTTTGGTCTATTGGTGTTCTTAAATACGTCTAAGAGAGCCTATTATGTTGATTATAGACTGTGACAATTTAGTATGGTGAATACTAATGAGCTAACAACAGAAATACGGACAGCGAATTACATGCTAACGTTAGCAGCTACATTAACGTTACCGTTAACGGGAGGCTAAGTTAGTCGTTGAAGTGAAGATTAGCACACAGCTCCCGTAACAGTCGATGCATGATATACTTGGTTTTATTAGTTGTTGCTGTTTTCAAATATCTCAATGTATGCCATCTCAACATGGAGTTACCATTGACTGTACATGGGGATTAATAACACTAGACAGTCAGTACAGTGTGTGATAAAACAACGGTATGATGTGATAAAGCAACGCAAGTTAACGTTAACTTAAAGCAACACCAAAGAGTTTTTTGTACCTTAAAATAATGTTTCCAAAATCGTTTCAGTGGTTCATCAACTCGTAACAGGGTGAACGGCACTTTCTGCATTCGCTTCGCGGCCCTCTATCGGCTATAAACGCACTATGTAAGTTTGCCGGATCGGGTAGCGGATCTAGTTCGATGGAATGAGACATAAGAAACTACAAATTTGACTTGCATCTGATGTCGCAATACATCGTACTTTCATAAAATCATGCAACATATTCTACCTTGTCTGTGGACATTTGTTATTTGCAAAGCTGGTGCTGGATAAACAAATAGTGCGTGCGACAGAGGAAAAGTTCTTTGGTGTTGCTTTAATGTGAAGCATGGACCTCATCAACCTGTCATGTTAATGTAACTACTAGCCAGTTTGCCAGCGTTGCATTTTTTCTAACGTTAACGACAGACACCTCTGTTAGAGCTACTTCTGTGATGGTAGGTCGGTAGCATAGACTGTAAAAAATAGGTCGGTAGTTGTAGACCGCATAAGTGAATGATCGATAAATGAAACGCCTGCATTAAACACTACGCCAACAACCAGTCACTTCCCAGGGATATCGGTGAACATTTGAGAAAGACCTTAGTTTGTCATCTAACGTCCATGATCAGTCATACTGATAACGTTATTTTTCAAGCTGACGCAAGTTAATAACATTCACACCGCATATTTAAATGTGTAGTTAACATTAGGTAGGCTGTGAAGTTTATTGCACACATATATTTCATTAATTGGTATTACTAGTGGTGTTGAGTGCCTGATTAGATGCTTTGTAATGTTGTAAAATTGTCTGACTAACTTTATTGTAACTTTCCTTTTTGCAGGTAAGATATGGGTGATGGCTGAATGTACTGGAGGTGGCGGCAAGGTGGTCTCCATGGTCTACATTACTCTGCAAGCAAGGGAATGCCTACGTCAAGTGGTTTGGCTGGGGTGGTCTGAGGTGGCATGTCCTCCCCCTTTCTCCAAGTCCCCTGACATCCATCTCCCTGACATCATCACCCACCGTCACTGGATCAACCTGAAGCCCCTTATACATGGGACATGGCACAGCACCACTACGTTCTGAAAACACATGACTTTCAATAACTTGCGTGGCACCAAGAAAGGTCTGCCGCTGCTCTGAACTTTCTGTTAATGTGACATCATTCATACTTGAGGCTGTACACATCCCTTTGTTTCTATTTTCTTTATTGATGTCACCCAAACTTCAACTTTCTGTATGCCCCTGAACTCACACAAATTGTAAATTGCAATGTGCCATTTAACCAGTGGTGTAGTCTAGTTAGTTAGTTGTAGTGGTGGGTATACTGTGAGCAACCCCAAATGTTATTAAATACGTATCCTTGCCTATTTTAAATGGGTATACTGAGATGATGCTTTTCAAATGGGTTTACTGTGTAGTCCTGTGTATCACGTAGACTATACCATACCACGGTCATTTAACTGCCTTGGTATTTAAGTCAGAGGCTATTGCTTAGTATTTAACTGTAGCCTACACAAAGATGTAGACATTACAATAATAATAATATCAGAATAATTATTGGTTGATACTAAATCAATATTGAATGTTTTTTTTATTTCTTTTGTGTGATCTATCATTCAGAATGCTGCAACATGACTGGTCTTCAATCAGCCAAAGAGGACACATCGTAACTCCTCTCCTAGTTACTCTCCATTGGCTCCCTACAGTAGCCAGAATTAAATTTAAATCTCTCACTTTGGCCTATAGGACACTGACTGGATCTGCTCCTTGTTATTTTAATTCAATGATCAAGATATACATCCCCAACCGCCCACTGTGGTCTTCTGATGAGTGTCTGTTGTGTCAACCAGTCTTAAACGCTAGGTCAAATTCAAGACTCTTTTCCTCAGTGGTTCCATGTTGGTGGAATGAGTTGCCCAGTGCTCTTCGTTCTTGTGATAGTTTTTGGTCTTTTAAGCACTTATACATTATGGTTTGTATGCAGTAGTACTGTTTTATTTTCATTATAGGCTGTTGATTAATTTGACATTGTTTATTATTGATATTCTCCTTAATGTAGCCTTACCATGTTTTTGTTATTATATTATTGATTGAATGGGCATTATCATGTATTATTGCTTTCCCCCCTCATTTTCATTGTTTATTTCATTAGGCTATTGATTGATCCCTGTTTTAAGTATTATATTGTTTTGTATTTGTTAAGGGTAACCATAACCATCATCATAATGTGGTATTTTCTTATGCACTTGAAACAAAGAATAAAAATGTTTCTTTAAACGTAGTACCACTTTAAACACATCACACACTGAACAGCAAAGTAGCTTCCTGATTATGTGTAAAATGTTTACAGAGTATCCTGATGTAGTAGATCCATGTTCTTATATTTTTACAGCTGACATGAAGGCTGCAGTATTGCATTTTTGATTTATAATGGAGCACCCTCTCTGGTGAAAGACTAGCAAGCATGTGGTAGAGGCATACGATTACAGACATATTGAGAGAGCCTATCAATGAGTTGTCACAGTTTTCAATTTAGACGTATTATTTTGAAATGATGTACGTCTACGGGAGGATTTACACATCACTGTCAAGACCTGATCAAATCATACCAATGCAAAATGCTTCTCCAGCAGTGCAATCGCAGGTAACAACGATACCTTAACGCATTTTCAGATACCGCTGTTCTGAGCATACTAAGCAAATTGGCCATTTGTAACTTTGAATCCCTCCTCACGTTAAGCTATGGTCCAATAATGTGTTCACTAAAACACAAGTAACGTTATTTGTCGGGCTGATTCATAAATGGGCATACCGAGGTTGTCGACCTAGCAGGCTAGGTGGCGTTTATTGCCATTCGCAAGAGTTAACGTTAATGAAACTTAACATCGCCTTCTCCAGTGACAAAGTGTATTCAAATGAAGTTGCAACGATGATGGCGGCAATCACTGGTTACGCTATACCATTTGAAACAAGTAGGACTGTAAATGATGGTGACTATGGCTAACGTCACTTCGGATCAATATAGCAAGCAGAGCCCTTTTACTTTACCTATCAACTGGCTAATGCTAGCATGATGTAGCATGCTATGAGCTAATATACTTAGCATCTACGAAAGAACAGCACATATCTTTTTTCACAAAGAATCGGTCACAACTAACAACGATGTCTCTTACAAACAACTACACAATGTATGACTATCAATATGTATTTAGTCAGACTGTGATAAGATATAGCCTAATGATAATAACAGCAACACTTCTTTAGGTTAGATTATGTGTCGAAATCAGGTGTCGTTAAAATAAGTGAGCGATGACGTGGTAGTGTCTGCAGCCTAGACGGTAAAACATAATGGACAAAGCGTCGTGTCTGCAGCCAGCCAGCTGTCAATCATAGGTGTAAACACGCCCTTTTTAGATTTGTTAATATAACATAAAAAAAAATAATTTCAGCGAGAAAAGAAAAATTGTGTGTATTGAAGCATCTTGAAAACTATTTTTTCGAATAAAAAGTTGTTGATACAAAAATTGTTTTAGGTGAGAAAAGTGACACGGAAAGTTGGCTACTTGGCCATTGAAATACATGGGGGTGGGCGGAGTTACACATTGTACTGCAGCCAGCCACCAGGGGGCTCTGGACTAGCATTGCATCACTCTTAACAGACTGTCCAGTTCTATATATACAGTCTATGACTGTGACAGCTCATGGCCGTTGCCACCTGTCCACAGTGTGCCGATCTCCAGGCGGTCAGCTGTCCACGTCGAGGTCCCTCCTCGCGCTGCCCTCTTGTAGAACTTTTGTCGGCTGTCTCGAGCACAACGATGCTCCACTGTGGCGGGAAATGGAGACCCCGACCCTCTCAGCAGGCTCGGGACACACAGAAACTCACACAAAACATGAAAAACATTGCGCAGACTTGCGTCAACCGGAAAGTGCGCACTTAAAATCTCAAACAGTCCACAAAACGATAGCTCCCAAGGCTCTACAGGTCGACGTTACCCTCTTGGTCACTAGCTGGAGCACCGCAAGCTCCCGAACTAGCAGCTATGACTCCATCACACTCTCGACCGGCAGCTGACTCTCTGGAAGTTCTTCCGTAGCTGGCGGTGTAAACCCGGCCGCTGTGGTCGTGTTCCAAGGTCGTCAGAGAGTTCGCGCTCTCTATGGATGAGATCCTCGGATGACTGCAGCATCGACATCGGCGTCGAGCCGGGAACTCCTCACCAGCCGCGGACACTTCCGCGACATCAGCCGGGGCCGCTTCCTCCAGCGCTGGCAGCTCTCGTCGGCTGTGCAGGGCTGGTCCCGCTGATCGCCTGCACAGGTTCCGCGCCGGGCCTGAAGGTCCTCCATCCTCCGAAGTGGCAAACTCAGCGAGCTGGCTAGTCCTTAAAAGGACAATTGGAACATCTGTTGAGGTTCGCCGCCATCTTGTTGGTCTGGTCTTCGGCCTTCTTCTCCATCTTGATCTGGCGTAGATTTTCGCGCCCCGGGAGGGGCCCATCCCACTTCTGACACCAATGTAGCGATCTCACCCTCAGACAAGATTTACCTTTGGCCAGGACGGCCATTTATTGGAACAGGAAGACTCAGACGCACACAGACAACTACATAGGGCAACACAGGGGTAGTCTCAGCCGCACATGCTACACACAATAAGGGTTTACCACACACATCAACACGAGGATAAACACACGAGGTACAACTAAAGAGACTAACACGCTAACAAATACACAACATGGTAAACGTAACTACAACTATTATAATCGACATTACACCTTATAGCATTCACTCGCACTGCATTCTGGGAGACACTCATTCAACGTTAAACATGTACATCCACCGACGCTACACTATTATCTATAACATAGTGCACTATAGTGAATAGGCCTACGTAGCTATTGCTACCACTATAGTGCACTATATCAGTGTTTACCAAACTTTTTTTCTGGGGACCCACTTTTTAAAAATGACAGACCATCGCGACCCATTTCACTTCAAATCTACCCTGCAACCAACAATATTGTTTTAGGCCACAGGTTCTCCAACTTTTCTATGCCTTCCCAAACCATACATTGCTATAGGATCTAGATAAATAGATCCTGCTTTGAACACGGTTGTGTTGCATTTTGAGCACCATCAGCGTGAAAAGTTGGAAATGACTACTGAAAAGATACGTTTTAATGCGCATCCGAGAGTTTGGGGAAATTCTCGCATGTTGCGCAGTCGTCATTCGTCAGCATAAGCTGTTCCTGTATTTCAAAAAATAAAATGTTGTAGGCTACGCCTACGTTGCGTTGCAGACAAATGGGTCCATACCACTGTGGACGTCAATTCCGATGTAAACAGCAAATAACTCAAGTTGTTATTGTATTGTTGTATTATATTATATTGTATAGGCCTAGTCGTCATATCAGAACAGGCTTTTGCGCAATATAGCCGGAAGAATGTGCCTTTACTTTGGAGAATAGTGTTTAAAATGTCCATTTAAATTGTAGCCTAATAATGCACTGTTTAAATCAGAAATAAGAATGTGAGGAGGTTGCTATTAACTTTAAAGATTGCATCTACAATCGAAACTATCTACATGCAAATTGAATGGCATTATGTCCGGATGTCTGCTTTAGTTGACAGCATGGTCACTAGATTTTAATCGGTAAAGTTGAGGAGCTGGTATCTGTTAATGTTCGTGCAAATAGGCGGATTCATGTCCCTTGTAGGCCTAGTTTGCAACTGCGAGGTAGCCTACATGGCAGGCGCCCCACAGAACGGTTTCATTTTGAGAGGTAGATATCCATGCTCTGGCACCCCCTCTGCGATGCGTTCGTCCCCCAGTTTCATGCGCCAGTTTGAAAGCTTTTATGACAAAACCGTGACTGTGGTAGTTAGCAAACTACATCCTAATAGAAAACTGTTAGCTTTCCTGGTATCAAATGACGAATGGCATCAGTTAGGCCTATAACACAACATAAATTGTGCTGGCAACCCAAATAAAATCTCCTGCGACCCAGACTTTGGGAAACACTGCACTATAGTGAATACATAGCTATTGCTACCACTATTAGCTATAACATAGTGCACTATATAGTGAATACATAGCTATTGCTACCACTATTAGCTATAACATAGTGCACTATAGTGAATAGGCCTACGTAGCTATTGCTACCACTATAGTGCACTATATAGTGAATACATAGCTATTGCTACCACTCAGTGTTGGGGAGTAACGGAATACATGTACCGGCGTTAAGTATTCAGAATACAAATTATGAGTAACTGTATTCCGATACAGTTACAAGTTAAATAGTTGGTATTTAGAATACAGTTACATTGTTGAAATCAATGGATTACATGACGATACTTCTCTGTTTCATAAGTTTGTTCACTCACTAAATAAATTAAGGCAAGTCCATTTCCCAGAAGCTCCTGAAAGCAATCTATGATGAAATTGTTTACATGTTTAAATCCAAGCCCCGCCGTCTTGCACTAGCCTCAAAACGCAGCCAGCGCGCATTATGGACGCGTCATATCGGAGACCCTGAAATGACTGTTTGCACAGCAAATTACGAGTAAAGTAAGTGGAGGTAACTCCTGTTCCTCACTGATCGTGGTTCCTGATGTCTGTTCAAAGGATATTTTCCCAAGTATTAATAGCTCAGGCTACTTCGGCCAATCGGTTACACAGTTTGCTAAGCAATAAGCAAAGCCTAGTTCACGTGTTGATTTAGACCTAGGCAATAAAACCAATCTCTAAAATAGGCACTGCATTCTAAGTTGTTTATTCTAACTTAAAATACCTTTATGGATTATTATTTTTTCTAATTAGATCTACATTTACGTTTTAAAATGAATTATATGGTGCAGCCTCTGAAGAATTATTCTTGCGAGTAGGCCTAGCATATTTTAACGTGCGGTTTTTGATTACGCGATCACGTTCGTTTTGAGAGCACTGATATACAGTAGCCCATAGTGTTTACATGTACAGGTCATTTGCGTTCCACCAGTCATATGCGCCCCTCACTTGTACTGGGTTGATGCCACCGAAAAATCTCACAGGCACACCTTAATTATAATTTCTGGCTACGCCCTTAAAGTAGCCTATTTATTTTGTTTGTTTTAATTAGCCTAGTCGCCTGCTGTAGTTTTAGTGGTCACCTTGCTATTTTAAAGTTGTATCAGGTAGCTTAGGCCTAGTTGACTTTACATTCTCCTATGTGGGCCTAACACAGCCATTTGGAACAGATGAACACACCAGAATAGGCCTGTTTAGTAGGCCTAAGCAGGATTTGATGGCCACATTCCAATGCAATTCAATGCGGAAGTAATCTAAGTATTCAGAATACGCTACGTAACGTAACGGAATACGTTACAGATTACATTTTTGGGCATGTATTCTGTATTCTGTAACGGAATACGTTTTGAAAGTAACCCTCCCAACACTGCTACCACTATTAGCTATAACATAGTGCACTATAGTGAATAGGCCTACGTAGCTATTGCTATCACTATTAGCAGAGCCAGCCTACGGAGAGCCTCCCCACTCTCTATTAATCCCATACAAACCAAATTTGGCTGCAGTTCACCAGAGTTCACCTAGATGCCGATCGTGGGCAAGTCCAAAATACATGATGTCCTATGGAGCTACATGGCTAAATTTATTGTTTTTACCTATTTAACAACTGAAACCCTCAGATTTTATTTTATTTTTTGCAAAATGGATATGGATTATCAATCAAAAGTGAAATAATCCGGAAGTCATGTCCTTTCGTTTTCTTACAGGTTGGGTCGTTGTTGCTGCTATGATGCTATGATCATGCTAATGAATGATGTCATTGACACGTTTGAAAGGCTTTTTAGAACAATTAAGTGACTTTAAGTGAAAATGATATCCCGAGAAAAGTGGATTTTGAGGGGTACAGCTCCATAGACCTCCATTCATTCTGGACTCGCCCGCGAGCGCCCCTAGATGCAGTACCACACCGGAAGCGTTCCGAGAGTGAAGGTTCTCCCCTTATTAGACATTCCCTGCTATTAGCTAACATAGTGCACTATATAGTGAATACGTAGCTATCCCTATCACTATTAGCTAACATAGTGCACTATACGTAGGTACTTGATGTTCAGCACTGTGAGCAGTCCTAGTCTTTACCAGAGCCCTTATTAGACATTCTCTGTCTTTACCGTCCTTGCCGATGTTGCCCCATCCGGTGGCCCAGCAGGAGGTGGCGTTGTGGAAGGTGCTGCTGCTGTTGGCCAGGCAGATGGGGCGGATGTAGTTGGTGAAGGTGACGCTGGTGCTGAGTTGCATAAGAGCCACGTCGTTGTTGAAGAGCGTGTTGTTGTACTGCGGGTGAGTGACGATGCGAATAATGGAGAGGCTCTGCTCGTTGGGGTTGCTCCCGGACTGCACCTGCCGGCCCAGGTAAACCCTCCAGTTGGCTAGAGTAAGGCTGATGGAGGAGAGTATAAGTAAGTATAAGTATGTATACTCTTTTGATCCCGTGAGGGAAATTTGGTCTTTGCATTTATCCCAAACTGTGAAACAGTAAGCCACGGCTGCCCCCCGAGAGAGAGAGAGGCCCAGGTAAAGCCTCCAGTTGGCTATAGTAAGGCTGATGGAGAAGAGAGAGAGAGAGAGAGAGAGAGAGAGAGAGAGAGAGAGGCCCAGGTAAAGCCTCCAGTTGGCTAGAGTAAGGCTGATGGAGAAGAGAGAGGCCCAGGTAAAGCCTCCAGTTGGCTAGAGTAAGGCTGATGGAGAAGGAGAGAGAGAGAGGCCCAGGTAAAGCCTCCAGTTGGCTAGAGTAAGGCTGATGGAAAAGGAGAGAGAGAGAGTGGGGCCCATCCGAAATAAACACCAGATCACAGCCAACTCTAATCGTTAGATCAGGACTGCCTGCGAGCGTCTAGTGGATACAGACAATTTACTATCATTTAGTCCAGTGGTTCTCCAACTTTTCACAATGAGTAGGCTACCACCTCAGGAAACAATTGGTTCTCCAAGTACCTCCATTATGACCAGCAGTAAAGTAGGCCTACAGTAATGTAAGCCAATTTAACTACATATTTTACATTGCACTGTTTTGCATGTTTTTTCCCAAGAGAAACTTGTTTAAATTCAACTTCAGTGTGTTTTTTAAATATATTTTTATACATAATTTGAAGTAATTATTTCATCTTTATGGAAAAAAAAAACATCTTCTCACACTCCCACCAGTGGTACCTGTATCACAGTTTGAGAACCGCTGGCACAATAAAACCATGAAGCCTAGGCTACTGCATTTCAAAAACTAGATGTACCGCAGAGCGGTACAAAATATGACCGCCGCCCAGTCCAGCACATTTTTTCCACAAAAAGAAATCACGCTGAAAGGCCTATATGATTCTAACTGTCTCACTAAATTGCATTATCCACACTCAATTCTCACTGGTATCTGCTAGACAACAAGTCCCAAAACATGATTAGTTCATAGATTTCACATGTAAAATTCATTTTATACAACCCCACCTCCATCTTGCCTGTTCATAATTCTGAGAAATTCTTGATTGTTTCTGTTATGTTTATGTTATGTGTGTGGGTGTGTGTGTGTGTGAGTGTGTGTGTGTGTGTGTGTGCGTGCTTGTGTGTGTGCCTGCGTATGTGCCTGTGCATGGAAGCGTACATATGTCTACTGTGTGAGTATATGTCATACGTATGATTACTGTGAATGTGTGTGTGTGCGTGTGTATCTGTTTGTGCACATGTGTGCACATGAAATGGGTTAACATGACCCCTGGAGGCAAATATACGGAAATAAAATGGTCATCCTAGGCCCTACAGTTCTCAAGATATTCACAGAGAACTGTGTCTGGCCTACCCTCCTTTCGGGGGGTCCAGTCCAGCGGGGGGGCTACAGATCAAAACGAAAAATGACGGTTCCATGCTATCCATGTGGGGGTACATGCCCACCAAGTTTTGTGTACCCCGGTCTTTCAGTGTCCCGGGAATCCTTGTTGGTGTACGTCACTAAATGTACACATAAATTATTTTATTGTAAGGCCCCCCATGAACGAAAGTACACAAAACTTGGCATGCATTCGGAGGGTGTCATAATGATCCTACACTTTCAATTTCGTGCAGTTTTGACCATGTCAGCCAGAGATATTGTGATGAAAACACCTACATTTTTGCTTTTTAATTTTTAACTAGGTGGCGCTATACATGAAATAAGTGGTAATGGGATGGGTTGACATGGCCCCTTGAGATCAACATACAAAAAAAAGGTGGACCTCCTAGGCCCTACGGTTCTCGAGATATTCACAGAAAACTGTCTCCGGCCACCTACAGGCCAGTTGGTGTATAGTAACATAAATTAATTTATTGTGTGGCCCCCCATGAACGGAATTCCACGAAACTTGGCGTGCATTTAGAGGGTGTCATAATGATCCTACACTTCCAATTTCGTGCAGTTTTGACTATGTTAGGTCACAGATACCTGCGATTACAACACCTCATTTTTACTTTTTTGTGTTTAACTAGGTGGCGCTATACATGAAATTAGTGGTTATGGAATGGGTTGACATGGCCCCTTGAGATCAACTTACAAAAAAAGTCCTCCTAAACCTTACGGTTCTCGAGATATTCACAGAAAACTGTGTCTGCCCTACCCTCCTTCCTATATGACCGCCGCTTCGCTGCGCGGCGGTCATAATTATAATAGGCTCAGGAAAAAGAGGACAACCTGCATAAATGGTGCTTTACCAGGAGAGGGCGCTCTGGTACCACCAACAGCATCCAGAGCAGCCACTATAAGCCTGCTGGGGCTACAGGCTGATTAAGGAGCTGTTCCGTGAGCACACTGGCTGGACTCTTACCTGCGTATGCAGTGGGCTGCGGTCATGACCCACTGGCTATTGAGGAGGGTCCCGCCACAGATGTGTCTCCCATTCAGGTGAAGACTGGCCTGCCAGGGCCAGCTGCCCGCGAGGGCGTTCGAACCCCCCACGATGCGAGTGTTGAGCGGGGCTATTCCACATTCTGATGGAAACAACACATTCATTTATCAGCTGACAGACTGACACTCAACAAAATGTATGAATTATGAACGACCAATTAATTACTGATGTATTGATGCATATTTTCATTCTTTCACATGATGAATCAGCATTGGTTTCACAGTTTTGGATTTTAGGTGATCATGATCCCATTCCTGCCCGATATAGGATTTTGAGTTGCTCAACAGTATGAGGTATTCTTAATCATGTTTTTCATTCCATGATGCACCTAATTTGACAGGTCTGGACTTCAGACAGGCCATTTTAGCATCTGGACCTCTATGGAGAAATTCTGTTTAAATATGTGCAGAATTCATTTTGACATTGTTTTCCTGAAATATTCAAGGTCTTCCCTGGAAAAACTCATTGCCTGGATGAGAGTATATGTTGTTCAAAACCTGTATACATCATTCCGAATTGATTGTGCCTTGCCAGATGTGCAAGATGTTTTGATTGGCCTAACCAAAGGACATTTTTTCACGTTACCTCAGTCCATTTTAAACAAGCTCAGGCCCAGATAAGAGTATTTCTGTATCATGTCTAAATACAATTTTGACTGTTGCATGGTAAAGTTTACTCTAGCATTTCTGAATTTAGTATCAACGTACTCATAGACAATAAGGTTTTCCTGAGCCCATACAATGATGTTCTTAGAAACAGTCTGCTTTTAATGCAGTGCCATCTGAGGTCCAAAAGACCACGGCCATCCAATATTGTTTTTCAGTTCTATCCCTATTTTCAAAGATTTCTCTGGATTCTCTACTTTTTTTTAAATGTGTTGCTGGTATCAAATTCAAAATGAACATATATTTTCGATGAAATAGTCAAATTTGTCATTTTCTGCATATGTTGTCTGTGTCCTTTTGGTAACTAAATTTGAGTTTACGATATTTACAGATTATTACATTCTGTTTTTATTCACATTTTACACAACGTCCCAACTGATTTGGGGTTGTATGTACAGAGCCCAGGAGATGTCACTGAAAGATTTTTTTGTATATCAAGAAAATGTGCGCTCTTTACAAAATGGTGTGCTCATTTTACTAAATTGTGCGCTCACTTTAATCAATTTTGTGCTCGTTTTATTAAATCATGCTCTCATTTTACTAGATTACAGGCTCGTTTTACTGAATTAACAATTTAACAAATTAACAATCTAGCAACATGTGTGTACAAAATTAGTATACAATTAAAACCAAAGATTTGCCCCTTACCGCTTGCCGTCTGAGCCTGGGTTTCTGCAAGGCAAAGGAAGCAGAAAGGTTATTGCATGTAACGTCAGTCAGATAGCAGATGATATTCATTTGTGTGTCCATGAGAGATGGACTTAGTCTTTTTCTTTTTCCCTCTCTTCCACTTACATATAACTGTGTGCATCTACATTTACAATAGTTGTGGTACATTTACATTAAAGTGACCAGATTTCTGAGACAAAATCCGGGGACATTTTCAGTTCAGAAGCGTAAATACAGTGCTCGAATTACGTGGGAGCCAGAGGGAGCCGAGCTTACCATTAAAGACGTTAAATTAAAATATAGGCTACGGGACGTAGACCTACCCTACGCTTTTGAACGCAGCATGACACTTAACCACCACACCACTAGACTATATGAGCAAACCTATACGATCGTTTTGACAGCACTCGCAAATCTGAAGAAGTCACCCTGCTTTGATGCGAGTGTTTTATCTATTTACATAGGCGTTCATTGGGATAGCCTATATGGTTTGATATGTACTGAAAAGTCCTATTTGCTGTTGCTTGCACTTCACCTCTTCTATGTTGATTGACAAAGCCATAAATTATGGCCCATAATGCAGCCCACAATGATTGTGTTGTCTGATGATCTGTAGCTATCCTCTGCCATTCAGAGCTCCAGAAAGTTCCCAGATATTTTGAAACACTTGTTAGCAATCTCTGATGTCGGAATATTCAATGGCTACCTGACAACATCTCAGTGCAAACTCCAAAATTGTTCGTCTATTAATTTTCCACGGTTCAACAATACTAGAACATAGTTTGGCTGCAATGGTTTATAATTTCTGCCAGTTAGTGCTTTTTCCCTGTGTATAAGTTATACATGCATTATTGTGTTTGACACTGAGGATGCCTATTTGAGACGATGGTCTGGTTCAAATGAGTCATGTTGTGAAATTGAGAATGGCACAGACTAAATCGTTTAGTCTATTTCTTTGTATTGTGAAATTGAAATGAAATATGGACTATTACAATCAATAATATGTTGAAATTGATTAAAAGCAATCAATTTCTATAAAGAATCTATGTCTGTTGTGTGCGTGTGTCAAGGTAAAGCCTAGGCCTACCGTGCGCATATATTGTACGCCTAGGCTATTTCATCGCCTTGTTAGGCTATGCACGGGGTGTGCCAACTTTTTATGAGATAGAGAGACCCCCTTAAAGACAAAAAGATAATTCGAGCCCTGCGTAAATACCTCCAAAACATGTCATGTTTAAAACAGGGACACTGCCCTTACTATTCATAAAGCAGTTTATCTTAGCCTAGTTCTCCTAAATTGCAAGGGAAGTGATTAAGGGACTGTTCGTTATTTTTAAAAGGGGCCACCGGAGGGATTTTGAGTGCTTCAGTCAAAAGTTGCATGACCCTCCCTTGCCTGCAAGACATTTTTCAATGACCCTCCGACATGGCACTCCCCTATTTTCCTCCGGTGGCCCCTTCAATAAATAACGAACAGTCCTTAACAAGTTTCTTGTCTGTTTTCTTCTCTGATCACAAGGTAGCTGAGATCAAGAACATTGGTAACTTTGGAAATCAGCTGTAATGAACAGGTATCAGCCAGAATTAAGGCCTCCTTACACCATATGATTTGGGGAAGATTTTTAAAAGACTGTAGTCTTTTGAGTAAAGCATGCGTAGGGGGCATTGTTAAAAGTCTACTGCCCCTGGCCGTGGCGCGAGTAGCTGGGGCACCTGCACCATATGCCGGCGACCTGGGTTCGATTCCCGCCCCGTGGTCCTTTCCGTATCCCCCCCCCCAACTCTCTCTCCTACTCACTTCCTGTCATTCTCCACTGTCCTGTCTCATTAAAGGCATAAAAAGGCCAAAAAAATATACTTAAAAAAAAAAAGACTACAGTCTTTCAAGAATCTTTTCCCAAATCTTGTCAAAAGTTCTCAGAAAATATATGGTTTGGAGGATTGAATCAGTTTTCCCTTCATAGTATACAGGGCAAAACTCATCAGTCATACACTCAGATTTTACCATACCCAATGTAATATGCATAGGCAACCAATTAGGGGGATGGGACATGTCTAAACACATGTTTTAATCACATCTTCGGGTTATATACTTTCAGAAAATACCAATTAGGGGGATGGGACATGTCTAAACACATGTTTTAATCACATCTTCGGGTTATATACTTTCAGAAAATACCAATTAGGGGGATGGGACATGTCTAAACACATGTTTTAATCACATCTTGGGGTTCTATACTTTCAGAAAATAGCTAATCAACTATACGTCAGTGTTTTCTTTCTTTCTTTCTGTCTTTTTATTCCATTTTCGGGTCAGTCACAGTGAAAACCGGGGGAATTTCCTGGGTCAGCTCCAGCCGGGGACAGGTCACGGAAACCGGGGACTCTGGTCACCCTAACGTACATGTTTCTTTCCAAAGCCACTTCAATTGCGGTACAGTCATGTACAATCATTTCCCATGAGCCTGCATGTGCACCCTATGCGTTCTAAACCCCTGACCATGTGTTGTTAGCGCCTAGCTATTTCCACAAGATTAGCTTAACACCGGAAGCACAGTCACTATGATCAATAAAGAGACATAAATCCCTAACACAATAGTTATATATGCTGGCAGCACAACAAGGAACAGTATTCAGATCTCCTGTCAGTTGACCTGATTCCGTCTAAGACCAGGACCAAAACAATACAATTCATTGTGTATTAGTCACTATGTGATATTGATCATAATTCCACAGGTAGGGTTAAACAATGTTGACAAAGAGCCAAGAACATTACATTCACACAAATGCACGGCGCCTGTGCCGTGTATGACAAGACAATGACATTGCTGCTGGGAAAAGTTCAAAAGTGTTGTGTTGCATCACAGCCTGCATACTGTGTTTTGTTCATTCTTTCTTTCTTTCTTTCTTTTTTTCTTTCTTTTTTCTTTCTCTTTATCTCTTTCTTTTGCTTCAAGTGTGAAGTGTGGTACACAGACCTCCTGATGGCGCACCTGAGGTCTGTAAAGGGTCAGTCATCACACTTTATTCCTAGTAGGTAATGTATGCGCATAATATAATGAGGGTTAACTGAAGGTCTATCTTAAAGCGTCATCGTACTTATTCCGAGTAGGTTTATGTACAATCTAAGGTGGGCGACTGCGGCTGAGCACAATAATTCTCACGAAAGAAGTCATTGTTGCATGTTAATTACTCTGCCCTTAAACACGAATTACCAGTCTGTTCCGTATCTCTAAGGATGCATGAGAAACACACTCAACAAACTACTCACTTATGCACTTAAGCACAAATTATCTCCTTAGGCTTTGATACTGCCTCTTACATCATTATTAGCATTAATGTTGTTGTTGTTGTTATTGTTGTCATATACCTATATATATACCTTTATGTCTTGATTTCTTATTTTCATTATTAGAATACAACCAGAAAAACAGGTAACACAAGTGGGAAAGAAAATCACAATTATTTAAAAGACCGAGAGAGACCTCGATTAGCTAATTTATTATTACTATTATTATTATTATTATTGTTGATTAAGGTTGGAAGAGCTTGTTGCTTAGCTACATTGGGACAGATACAGAGATTTGTGTTCGAAGAGCCTGGACGAGGTATCGTGTTCCCACCAGGGCATTCAGTGAAGCATACAGTTAGTGCGGTGGTAGCGTCGTGGCTAAAGAGCTGGGCTAGCATGCAGTAGCGCAGGCAAAGATGGTTGATTACAAAGATACTTCTTGAGAGGCTATTTCCTGTCCCTGGAAATGTATGCAAATTGGGTAGCAGTAGTACACGCCCCGCACAAGGAGGGGCCACTATCCCCCATTTATGCAGTGATCGGGCTCCCTTTTTAACATTGAGGTTTATGGCAGAATCCAAGAATTTCCCAGAATTTGTCAAAGCCTTATTTTTCTGAGCAATGGATGCACATTTCGGACACGGTATCATGATCTCCAAACCCTCCTCCCCATTTCAGGAGAATGTTGTGACAGTATGACCCCCCCAGTCGGGAGAAAATCAACATTAATGAAGGTGTACACCAAGTTTGTTTTGTACTCCGGCTTCTGTCTGGCGTGGAACCGAGGCGTTCAAATGTCAGTCATACGTCAGTGACACGCCCCTGTGCAGGCAGGGGCTGAACCAGAGCCCGTCTCTGACTGAACTCCACTTTACCCTCATAGACATGAACTAGGATGACCCATCTTGCTATGCATTAATTATCTTTGGCGCAGGGGTTAAAGAGCTGGGCTAGCGTGCAGTAGCGCAGTGGCTAAGGAGCTGGGCTAGCATGCAGTAGCGCAGGCAAAGATGGTTGATTACGAAGATACTTCTTGAGAGGCTATTTCCTGTCCCTGGAAATGTATGCAAATTGGGTAGCAGTAGTACACGCCCCGCACGAGGAGGGGCCACTATCCCCCATTTATCCAGTGATCGGGCTCCCTTTTTAACATTGAGGTCTATGGCATGAGCTGGGCTAGCGTGCAGTAGCGCAGTGGCTAAGGAGCTGGGCTAGCATGCAGTAGCGTAGTGGTTAAGGAAACAGTGGAGTAGCTATAGGCAGTAAGCTAAAATGCTTCCCAAATAGCATTTTTTTAACCAGTAATATTGTTCAAAACAGCACCAAACTTCGTCAGTAGCTTGCTTAGGGTCTCTACACATAAAACAAAACACCAACAACCTAGCTACGTCACTGTTTGCGATTTGGGGCTATAGCATATATCAGGCTAAGCTCTGTAGTGGTTGATCAACAAAAAATTTTTGCTGGACTTTAATAGTTAATCTTGAGATCCCTGTCACAGCTAAATGTGCCAGCAGCTTCTAGTAGGCCCCATGCCTGTCACAGGCTCTATCAACAGCCTCCTGCTGCCAAGACTTGAACACATTCTGTAACGGTTTTCTAAATTAAGTTATTGGGGGTACATTTAAGGCTAATATCCGTCAGTATAGTCAGCCATCTTACACAGCACTCAATAATAATTCACATAAATGCTCATTTACTGAACCAGGTGAAATGAATGAATGAGCACAACAGGAGATTACATGGGTTCGCTCCTGTATACAGCAAGCAAACAGAAATCATATCATTTCTCAATGCCCTAAGCCAATGCTACTGGCATTCCTGTAAACCACGAAAGATCTGAATGGCCAAAGGTGGACTCAAACTGCATGTATACAACACAACATGTTGGGTTACCTCTCACTCTTCTCCCCTGCTTAAAAAACACAGAAATGTTTTTATAATGACTTGATTGACGGCCTGGTCAATAGTGGCCTGTGTTGAATCAGGGGGAACGTTCGGCCATATCATGGGATGAATCGGGGGGGAACGTTCGGCCATATCATGGTATGAATCAGGGGGAACATTCGGCCATATCATGGTATGAATCAGGGGGAACATTCGGCCATATCATGGGATGTGTCTACTTGGCAGGATCTCAAATCCCATTTTTCTTTTTTTTTTTAAAACAATTTAAACAACATCTTGAAAAGTAACTTCCAACATCTACATGGACTTAGTAAATAAACACACCTAATAATAACAATAATAATAATAATAATAGTAATAATAATAAGCTTTATTTGTAGAGCACCTTTCATACACAGACCTGTGTCCACTATATCTGTGTCTCCAGATATTTGATCATGAATAGCTTTGACCTACATTTCCTCTGATAAAGTATTACTGATACAACACCAGCGATTAATGTGTTCTTTAATTTAGCGCCATTGGTTTGACAAAGGGGAGTCAACCAGTGATTGCTCAACAAGCACACAAAGGCCTGATTTCTGTTAGTCGGAATCCTGCAAAGAAGTCAACACTGTCAATAAAAATATCTTATTCATCTTTTACTGAATCAGTTTTAATGTTTGCTATGATCTGCTGGTTAAACAACCTTAGTGTGGGAAACAAAAATAGGCTTTGAAGAATTGTTAAACTCAGAAGTGAACATTCCAGTCATCACTGACCTAAATGTTAGTTTTGGATATGTTTGGCAAGGGCCATTTTGGCAGAAATTACAGTAATCACACATTCCACCCAGAGTTCTGTACGACGGAGTATTAGAGCCACACATGAAGAAAAAAATATGTTTGCCATGACGAGATTAAACTTGGCTTTAAAGTCG
Source organism: Alosa pseudoharengus (assembly GCF_046254945.1). Lineage (NCBI taxonomy): Eukaryota > Metazoa > Chordata > Actinopteri > Clupeiformes > Clupeidae > Alosa > Alosa pseudoharengus. Next base: position 9,301,361 of record NW_027468774.1, read on the forward strand.
ACATGTTGACATTAAACTCGACATTTCGAGAATAAAGTTGAAATATCATGTCGACATTAATCTTGACGTGTCGACTTTAAAGTCGAAATGCCGACATTAAACTCGAAATACAGTTTAAACATACAGTTTAAGCTATGTTTACTTCCCACAACTTCAATACAGTATGTGACAATCATGAATGGTAGGCCTAGGCTAGCCTATTCAAATAGGTGTTATTTCAGATAGGTTATGGAAATACCATGCACTATGCCATTTATATAACTAGAACAATACATGTTTCCATTGATATAATGTTTCTATAGGACAAGTGTTATTTCGCTTTTTACGTTTTTACATGGGTAAGGCCACCACACATCCAAATAAGTGCCCTTCATGACCCACAGACCGTCAGTCTCTATATGTTAACATGGCAAAACTCATCTTTCCATGTCTCACCTGCATAAAATATAGTATAAACACCGATATGTCTGCATTTACTTAGAATACATGGGGTTGCCTGGTCGGGACGACAGCTTCATTCGTCCCTCCATAGACATTCAGCAATAGCCGAGCTGTTTTGCATCCATTAAAAACAAGCATGCAATGTAAAAGTCTGGGATTGGGGAGAGCACTTAATAGTCTATATAATCATTCTTACAGGAACAAATGTGACATTTCATCACCAGTGCTATTGTGTGTGTATTTATGCCATTATTCATTATTTGATATGATTTTGTAAGTATTGGTTGTTGCGACGACTTGTTGTGGGCTAAATTGCCCCACTAGGACATAATCCAATCCAATCCAATCAATGACATAAATTCCCCCAGAAATATAGAGTTGAAGCTTGACATTTCCCAGTTCTCGAAAACAATGTTTTGAGTCCATTAATGGCTGTATCATTAAGTCATAATTTTACAAAATTATAAAGTTATAATTAATCAACTTTCATAGTTTAAATCTGATGACGCAAACTTGCAGATAGAAAAATAAAAAAGGCAAATAAATTGAGAGATAAGATTTGTTTTGGTGTATGCAGATTTTGACAGTGGTGTGTGTTCTGTGTGTGTGTGTGTGTGTGTGTGTGTGTGTGTGTGTGTGCGTGCGTGTGTGTGTGCGCGCGTGTGTGAAGCTGATTCATTTATGATGTGTAAAAGAAAATTATTCCATACTGACAGGTTTCACATCTTGACCTGCAGTGTACACACACACACAAGTTTCCACGAGTTTGCACACACACACACACACACACACACACAAACACACACTGAGCAGTTTAGGAAGAAAAAAACACCTAGATCAATCAAACTCCCTCAGCCCATAGACTAACACCCTTTCAGTACCCTGTAACCATGACAGTTGTTGCCAGGAGACAGAGACACAGTCACTCTGTACTCTGAAGCTATGTCAGTTTCACTCTGTGTGCCCAGCTCAGTTCTCAGTGAGTCTTTCTCTCTCTCTCTCTCTCTCCCTCTCTCTCAACATGTTAGGTTATACCCAAATGTAATACTAGCATGTCTTCTTGCATATATTTGTGTGTGTGTACTTTCAGACCAGTTTTGTCACCATCTTGACTAGAGTTCCTTATAGAAGAGCTATCTTGTCAACAAGACAACTAGTCTATCCATGCATGTCTTTAAGCCTTTACTGGTAGCCTTTAACTTTAAGGACAACAACACCTAAGGACTCACAATCCTTCATTCTTTATAAGGTTCCTTCCTCATTAGCTTCCTCATTACCTGTCAATGAGGTAGCCAACAAAGCTTTCACTAGAACATCCTCGCAGAAGTTATTCTCAGTGGACAATGATTACAGTGTTTTTCAACTGCTTACACACTAAATCTTAGCTTGTCACACAATTTTCTAAACATGTATTTCAAACACCATAACCCCACACCATATCTGCAAAACCATACTCTAATTATCAGTGTTAGATGCCTTTTGGGTGTTTTAAGCCCCAAATGCCATCTTCCACGCAGCGCTGCTTGGAAGGCACTAGGGTTAGGCAAGGGTAAACAAAACACACGCAAAACACCACACACTATTCTCTACTTAACACACAATTCTCTACTTAACACACACAAATATAACAGAAGGTAACTTGAATTTGTTTTTCAAACACAACTTGAAAATGGCACACTTATTCACCACTTATTCACTCTCAGTCTTAATGTACAAACACTCATTACTTTACTGAACACCATCCGATCATTGCCTAATAGGCCTGTAAATAGATATACTCTCTATATAGGTATAGACCCTTTCAATTTGTTTCTAGGTTTTCCCGTTGAAATGTTCAGAACCAATGCAGATACTTTGAAATGAAAATTAATTGGACTTTAGCGTAATGTTCTACAAAAAGTCGACTTTACATAAACCCTGTCTTTTGTCCCCATATTCCATAGCTCACTGTTGTTTACTGTTCCTCCGGAAATGCCTCAAGAACACACATGTTTGTTTCTGCAGTTGAAAGGGTCTATAGGGCTATGAATACATACATGCCCAACTGCCCCCTCCCCACACACACACACACACACACTCTGTCTGCACACACACACACACACACACACACACACACACACAGTAATATATTTTCTTTGGAAAAAGCAAAGTAATTTGATAGTAGTCAGTAATTTCATTCTTTGGAAATACAGTCATTTCTGTCAGCTTTTTCAAAACTGCATGTACATCTGGTGGTCATTGTATTTTGCTTCCTTTTTTTTTGTTGGCTGTAAAATACTGTATTCACAACAGTACATTATTTGGAAAAAATCACTATTTTTGGTTTCAATATTGCTTACATTTTTCACTCTTGTATGGAAATATACATAGAAGCCCATGAAAGCCAGAAGAACTTTAGGTTTTGAGCAACAGTGTGTGCATGATGTATCCAAAACGTTATATTATGGCAAAAGTGTTTATAATGGGAGGCGAATGATTGCTTTAGAGATGTATTTATGACACTTTAAATGTTGTGTGTCATTTTGCTGGAGATTTGAGGCATTTTGCATTTTGTGTGAGCAGTTGTGGGTTTTGTGTGTAAAGTTTTGAAAAATATACACAGAGTTTTGAAAATGTGTGTAAACAGTTGTAAAACAATAAAGGAGAAGCGCAGTCGACATAACTCACGCCTCTAACTGCATAACTGATTAGAGAGGTCGGGTCGGGTCAGAGGTTTTGGGTCAGGTGAGACTGACCACTGAAATGTAAGAAATTTCCTGACAGCATATACACATACAAGGTTTACAAAACATAAGGATATGGCAATGAGATGTGTGCATGTGTTTTGTCTCACCGTGAAGCATGTTTTGTCTGTGTGTGTGTGTGTGTGTGTTGTGTGCGTGTGTGTTGTGTGTGTGTGTGTGTGTGTGTGTGTTGTGTGTGTGTGTATGAGAGAGAGAGATTCTCATGTGTAAAAAGTGCAGTTTGCCTAGTGTCTGGTCTGCAGTGAAGTGGATGTGTGTGCACATGTGTCCATGCTTGTTCCCCTGAACATCAGCGATGTATTCAGCCGTACATCTGAGTAACACACAAACACACACACACACACACACACACACATGAACACACACACACCAGTACCTTGAATCAAATCATCAGCCGGAGGTTTTGGCTTACCTGTCACATACACAGCTGCAGTAATCACAAGCAGAACGCAGCTCCTCAGCGGTGCCATGGCGGGAGTGTAAGGAATCAGCACACTCACGGCAACAGATAGACGCCGGTCTTTAACATCGAGCTTGTGTTTGTGTGTGTGCACGTGGTCTATCCTGTCGCGCGCGCGTGTGTGTGTGTGTGTGTCTGGTCTGACTAAAGTGAAGAGAGGAATACAGGTGTGTGTCTGTGTTCGTGTCTGTGTGCTTAGATGACTGGATAATCCAGTCTTTCCTGTTTTGATGATTTGTCTTTCATCATAGCTACTGTAGAACTCAGATTAAAATAGCACATCTTTGTCTGGACAAGAGGGACCATGAAGGTGATTCAAAAAAATAATTAGCAGTTGAAAACGTCTCCTTGGCACATGCATTCTCAATTTAGTTTTGTGTTACCAGTATGTATCAGTGTCTGCTGGTGTGTGTGTGACGGCATATACCTAGTCTGAAAAACAAACAAACACTCAAACAAACAAACAAAAAACATATTTGGCCTTTTGCTGTGATAGTCTAGGATTAATGTGGAACATGGTCTTTGACTCCTATGACTCCTAAGCAATGATTAATGTGGAACATGGGCTATTAAGTCATTGAGTGCCAAAAACGTAATATTACGTTTTTCCTTCCCATGCATTGAGTGCCAAAAACGTAATATTAAGTTTTTAGCTTTTTTTTTTATTACGAAACTAGACACTCTAACACACCTTATATGTGATTTTGGGAACTCTGTGATGAATGGAAATGAAATATATGACGATCAAAAACTCATGAAAACGCAAGATCTGGACATTTTATCTGGACGTTCGATCTTAACTCGGCTTTTGATGGTTGCCGCTTTGTTTCAAATCAGTCACTGATTAGCCTATCAGTGACATGCACGCCAGGTCAAAATCAGGTCATTTATTTTTGTGGGTTTATCACTAGGTGGCAGGTCTCATTAGATTTCTTCCCAGAAACTTTGCAGGCAACACTTCTCAGGTCATAAACGACGCAATATCTCCATTTCTAGAAAAAAAAAACAGGGATTTTGATGAAAACTAGCCACTGTTTAGCTTGGGATTTCTCAGGAACAGAGGCGTGTAGAAATAAAAAGAAACCCACTAGAGCTTAAAGTCTCACCTTTCAAACGAGCCATTGTATGTGTTCATAGCTATAACACAGAATATGCTGTGGCTGTACAAAAATCATCAACAATGGTCTAGATCAGGGGTGGGCAAACTTTTTGGCTCAAGGGCCACATTGGGTTTTGAAAATAGGCCGGCGGGCCACACAACCCAACCCCCCCCCCCCCCCCCCCCCCCACGACACACGCCTAAAAAAATACATTTTTTATAGCCTATAATTTAGTATGAAAAGTATTTGTTTTAAAATACTGCTAATTTGTTTTAAAAATACAAAAATACTGCTAATTTTATGCTGTTTAACAAATGTATAAATTGTACACTATCGCTTTAAGACAGTCGCTTTAATTCACGTTTATTTCTCAATGATCTTCTGCCTGCTCCACTATGGCTAGTGCTGTACCTACGGCTGGGCCCTCTCACAGTTTTTAAATGGTCAGTAGTGGGAACTACTGTTGCCTTCATGATTTCCTTTTAAAACTTTCTTATAAGGAGGAGATATCAATTATCAACAATCACAAGCCAGCTGGAACCTGCGGCTCTCTCTCCCTCTCGTGAGTGCAGACGCGTTCCCAATTAAATGGATTGCATATGTTCACGTTAGATCTGCTGCAAAGGAGATAACTAAGAGTTAACTTAGTTTAACATGATGTTATCTCTATTTAACATGATGTTTTGACATTGACATTGTAAACGTTATCTAAGGAGAGTGAAAAGCAGTTTGCAGTAAAGCTAACCAACGTCTATCGCAGGAAAAAAATAGCGAGCAGCCTGATAACTAGCCTAAATGAAATGCTCGGCGGGCCGGATGAAAGTGCTTGGCGGGCCGCGGGCCGTAGTTTGCCCATCCCTGGTCTAGATTGCTGGCACTCTAGGACAAAGCTTCCGAAAACAGCTTGGCATTCAATGAGTTAAGCAATGATTAATGTGGAACATGGGCTATGACTCCTAAGCAAAGATTAATGTGGAACATGGGCTATGACTCCTAAGATATGATTAATGTGGAATATGGGCTATGATTCCTAAGCAAAGAAAGGGAAATGCACCTCTGGTTGTGCTTCTACAAACATGTTGGCACCAAACTTCATTACTGTCAGAAACCACCAGGGCCGGAGTGGTGCCACTTTTCAGCCCGGGAGTTTCATGCCCAAGACCGGCCCACTTTTTTAGTGGTGGTGGAAATTGGATAAATCAACAGTTCAGCTCTTACTATCCTTTTTTTATTGTTTGCATGTTTTTCTGCATGGGTAGCTATCATATTGTTGTTTGGTGATTTACTCCTTTACTAGCCTACACCCACTTCTGAGCAAACCAGGCATATAGCTGTCATATACTGTTCTTTCTTACAGTAAATAACGGTTCTTTCTTACATTAAATAACAACATTTCATATTAATTCATATGGTTTACTCTATTGTCCTCTCTAGCCCAGATAGCAAAATCATATTGTCAGATAGCGGACCACTGGTGGAATGCCGCCGGTGGTGTGCCACTTGTGGTCCGCCGTTGGACCACCATCTCTTTAAACTAAACTAATCATGAATATTAAGAAAAGTTAATAAAAATGATATATGGAGTACACCTGAACAAATGAAAACGATTTTAGACCAATAGTGGCAACATATTGGGCAATTTGTCTGCAACCCGCCAGCGAACCGATGAGCAAAATGCCAGCGGACCGCCAGCTATGCCCCCAATGGACCGACAGTGTTCCACCAGCCTCTTGCTATCTGGGAGGCTACATACTTATCCCTCTAATCATGTAGGCCTAGTTAATTTTGGGCTCATCATTTTCAGCGGGGGACTGCTCAGAGGCTACTTTTGTTTTTAGGCCTACTGCATACACAGATCAAGCTTGAGTTGTGTTATCAATATTTGCATAATATTTGCAAAGTCTATGAATCGCCATATTGGACGATACAAAAAGGCCAATATTTTAATTAATTTAATATGTTGTTGGTTGACAACGCTACAACGTCCAATATTAGCCCAATATTTTTGCGGCTAATAATGATGGCTATATCTCTTTACCAGTTTGCCACTTATGTCCTCTTCAAAATAAAAAAAATCTGGGAGCTTGGCACTTTCTACCATAGACATAATATACATAGACGCCGCATTGGCTGCTGGAAACAAGAAATGCGGCATCTTGGACCGGTCATACTCCTTGTTGCGTTGAAGCAGGAAACACAAGATGACAGCACTGTGCAGCATGTTCCTGCTCAAATTGGCGGACCATACTCGGGGGATTTACTTTTCACAAGTAAGATTTAACATTACCGTACTGGTATTGGGGCAGCCGTGGCCTACTGGTTAGCGCTTCGGACTTGTAACCGAAGGGTTGCCGGTTCGAACCCCGACCAGTAGGCACGGCTGAAGTGCCCTCGAGCAAGGCACCTAACCCCTCACTGCTCCCCGAGCGCCGCTGTTGTTGCAGGCAGCTCACTGCGCCGGGATTAGTGTGTGCTTCACCTCACTGTGTGTTCACTTTGTGCTGAGTGTGTTTCACTAATTCACAGATTGGGATAAATGCAGAGACTAAATTTCCCTCACGGGATCAAAAGAGTATATATATATATATATACTATTGGTTGTATTTTGTATTTTCGAACAATGTGGCCTGTATCATAGCTACATGTATGACCTTTGCAGCAAAAAAAACGCGTGAAAATCTGTTTGGTATTCAGTGAGGTATGATTAATTTAATGCGCTGACAGCTCATTGCACCAGCCAAAGAGATTACACTGAGTGGAGTGGATGACCGATCCAAGATGGCGGCCCCACGTCTCGTCAGCGCTAGTAGGGAGTAGCGGTCGATGCGGCATCTATGTATATTATGTCTATGCTTTCTACCATCCATCCTCCCTGACGCTTATCACTACGGTACGGCCGGCCCGCCTATATCTGAGAAAACTTTAGAAAAGACGGGCTATGTGGACCCAACCAACTCTTCTTGGGAGGGAAGAACAACCCATGCAGAGGCTGCGGTGTTAGGCATAGAATGCGGAACGAGTGTAGCCTACTTTAAGAGAAGATAAATTAACGTGGCAAATGTCAATAGTTTCCCCTCGACCGGCCCAAAAGTGAAGCGGCCCACCGGGAATTCTCCTGATTCTCCCGATTACCCACTCCGGGCCTGGAAACCACATATAAGATAAATGTTCTTTCCACTGTCAACGTGACTGAAGTAACCTATGGTGATGTCCGTGTTCAGAAGCCTATATGTTTTAATTGAGTCAAGCAGTGAAATGTGGTAGGCTTATAATGCTGGATAATGTTGATGTGAGTCTGCTAACTCCATTGAGGCTAACTCAGACAGCATTAGGTGTCTGCAACTTCCACCGAATACAGCTACCTATCGCGACCGTAACATTTGTTGCAAGCCAGACATTTTGATTGTTGGTGACTCGATTGTTAGACACTTAATTCTACCAGGTGCAATCCCGTACTCTCTCCCTGGTGGTAAGGTTATTGACATTTCAAACCTCATTCCCTCTCTCCTTGACTGGCATCCTACTGTCAACATTGTCATCGTTCATGTGGGAACGAATGACGTCATGGCCAGAAGTTCGATCAAACTTCAGGAAGAGCTCGAAACTCTATGTCTCACTATAGAATGCTTGGGTAAGCGCTGTATTGTGTCTGGCCCGATTCCATTAAATTCCAGAGAATCTGAACGCTTCAGTAGGCTGTATAGTCTCCATAACTGGCTCAGGAATTTCTGCTCTGCGTCTGGACATGACTTCATACCAAATTTTGATATATTTTGGACAAACTCTAGTCTCTATAGGCCTGATGGTGTGCACCCCAATAAAAAGGGAATACAGCAATTAACTATTAATTTTATTCAGTTTATTGCTTTTAGCACACTTTGACAAACATCTCAACAGCATGACCCTATGCAGTCTGTTAATATACCCAGGTCTAAAAATTTGGGTCCTGCTGATCCTTGCCCTCCCTCTCATGTCATAGACATCGAGAACCCTATCAACCCAGCCTACAGATGGCACTCTTTAGAGATCGCTCTCTAAGAAGATATTTATTGTAAATGACATTATCACAACCCACAAGCTGAACTGTATCTTTCTCACTGAAACATGGCTGGATGCCTCAGGCAATTATGAACTTCTTGAAGCATCCCCGTCTGACTTTTCCTTTTCACATTGCTTTCGCTCCAATCAGAAAGGTGGCGGCGTGGCAGCTCTTTTTTCTAATGTGTTACCCTGTAAGGATGTTCCTTTTGGTACTTACTCCACCTTTGAATACCTAGCTATTGCAATGAAGCCACCAAACTCCTGTGTAATGGTCACAATTTACCACCCTCCGCAGAACAGAGTAAGTTTCATCTCTGAGTTTGGTGAGTTTTTGTCTACTATTGTGACAAACTACGATTGTATTCTCATTTGTGGTGATTTTAATATTCACATTGATAACACAGAAGACTGTTATGCAATGCAATTCACGTTTTTCAGTGAAAAAATTTCAACTATCAGGAGCAGTATCTCTTCATCTTTCACTGATGGTTTCAATCCTCAACCTCCTCTGCCCGATAGTAAGGCTACTCTCCACAACTTCACTCCAATCCATCTGAGTGAGCTGGAAGAAGTAGTCCAAAAGTTAGGTTCAGCTACTTGCTCCCTCGACCCTGTACCTACTAAGCTATTCAAACAAGTTTTCAGCTGCTTGGCTGCTGACATACTACAAATTGTCAATACCTCCCTACTATCTGGAACATTCCCTGATTGCCTTAAACATGCCATTATTACGCCTCTACTAAAAAAACCTAGTCTTGACCCCCTGGCTTGTGAGAGTTACATGCCTATCTCTAACTTGCCTTTCTTAGGCAAAATTCTAGAGAAGGTTGTTTACAAGCAATTTTGCACCTACTTGTCTCAAAACTCTATATTTGATGCCTATCAATCTGGGTTTCGGGTTAATCACAGCACAGAAACTGCTCTAGTCAGAGTTGTAAATGACCTTAGAATTGCGACTGACAATCACAAAATTCTCCTTGATCTAAGTGCTGCATTTGATGCAGTCGATCATTCTATACTTCTGCAACGTCTTTAGCAATCAGTTGGTCTTCAAGGTACAGCTCTTGATTGGATCTCATCCTATTTAAATGGGAGATTCTGTTTCTATTAATAACCTCTCTTCTGATGTAATGCCCATTTTATATGGGGTACCTCAGGGGTCAATTCTTGGTCCTTTGCTTTTTACTTGTATATGTTACCTCTTGGTTCTATCAATCGGCAACACAACATCTCTTACCACTCATACGCTGATGATACCCAACTTTACATTTCTATCTCCACTGATGACCCCAGTCCACTAAATGACCTCACTTGCTGCATCTCCAACATTAAAAAGTGGATGGCCCAACATTTTTTAATGTTAAATGATGCGAAGACAGAGATTCTGGTTGTAGGCCCTAAGGCCATGAGACATCACTTTCACCCAATTCTAACCTCCCACTTGGTAAAACCGTGTGAGGATGTAAAAAATTTAGGAGTGACTCTAGATGCAGATCTTAACTTTCAAAAACATATATCTAACATTACCAAAACAGCCTTCTACCACCTTAGAAATATTTCTAAAGTCTGTGGCCTCCTGTCCTTACAGGATTGTGAAACATTAATACACGCTTTTATCTCCAGTCGTTTAGATTACTGTAACGCACTCTATGCTGGTCTAACAAAACAGATGCTAAGCAAACTTCAACTTATTCAAAATGCAGCTGCTAAAATACTCACTAGAACACATACATTTAATCATATCACCCCGATTCTTAAATCACTTCACTGGCTCCCAGTCAAACAAAGAATTGATTTCAAAATACTTCTTCTTGTTTTTAAGTCAGTAAGTGGCCTTGCCCCACCCTATATTTCTGATATGATATCTTTTTATGATCCTACCCGTCACTTAAGGTCCTCCAGTAAATGTCTCCTCACAATTCCCAGAATCAACACTAAGGCTGCACATGGTGCCTTCAGTTACTGTGCCCCAATCCTCTGGAATAGCCTACCTCTGGAATTAAGGTCATCACAATCAATTCCCGCTTTTAAAAAGGGACTTAAAACTTATTTATTTTCTTTAGCTTTTATTTTTCTTTCCCTTTCTTTGACTTTTCTTTTGCTAAGTGTGTTTTTTTATTTTAGATAATTTAATGACAACTCTCCACTCAAAGCACATTGTGTCTATGTATGCCATATGAAATGTGCTATATAAATAAACTGACTTGACTTGACTTGACTTGAGTCAGCACACATTATCCGTTTCAACAAAATGCACTAACAGAAATGTGTTGCGGCAAATAGCGGCATGGTCCGACTTGCCAATAGCCGGTAAAGATGTTGCTTTGTAGAACTCTTTGACCTGCATGTAACAGTGGTCAAGTGTGTTCTCTCCTCTAGTTGGGATGTTTACTTGTTGAATAAACTTAGGCATGGTCCGATTGAGGTGTACTATGTTGAAATCGCCAGCCACAATGATGGCAGCCTCTGGGTGCTGATGTTGTTGCTTGTTAATCACTTCCTGCAGCTCGGATGCAGCGATGTCTGTGCTGACTTGCAGTGGGATGTAGACTGCTGTGAGGATTACAGATGTGAACTCACGGGACAGGTAGAAGGGTCGGCACATGATAGTTAGATGCTCCAGATGAGGCGAACAGGCCCGGGAGAGAACAGTAAAGGTCTTTGGGTCACACCACTTGTTGTTGGTCATGAGGCAGACTCCACCACCTTTCGACTTCCCAGACGTCTCTGTCCTGTCGGAGTGGGCAATGTAGAAAAACTCTGCTGGAGTGATTGCGCTGTGCGGTACAAGTGGAGCTAGTCATGTCTCTGTTAAACATAAGATGTTTCAGTACCTGATGTCTCTCTGGAAAGCTATCCTCGCCATGGCAACAACCAGGGGTGACCCTTCAGACAGGGTTTACCCTTCAGCAGGGGTGACCCTTCAGACAGGGTTGACAAGGGTGCCGTAGCTCTTCATCCTTCTGGTATTTTGACCAAAGTATGACGCAGGTGTTCTATTTAGACCTCCTGAAACAATTTAAAATGGTGGAATATCAAGTCCTCTTTAACTCTGTTATAGCCTGGCTCATAGCTCAAGTCCTCTTTAACGCCTGGCTCAAAGACCACAAGACAAATTAGGGAGAGTAATGCTGTAGAATCCTTTTGAATTTTATTTAAAAAAAATAAACACACAACCAAGTGTCCATGTCAGTAGATGTGTACGTCAGTGTGGCAGTAAAGGTGCATTATGGGCTTATACTTTGAATATATGTATGCAATGAATGTATGCAAAAATGTATGCAATAAATGTATACAAAAACAAAAATACAAAAGAAAAAGCATTTAGCGGAACAAGGAAACAGAGCACCTTTTATATTTGTGTGAATTAGCACAATACAAGTGCATCATCGGCACACCCATGCCAGTTATTCACCAGAGTAGAGAACACACACACAGAACAGCCCAAACAGGGACCTTACACACACACACACACACACACACATTACACCTATAATGAGTGAGATATCGTAAACGTGCTAATTACTAACCATTTAGTTAGAAATTCTTAAAACAACAATGTTTTTTAATACTTCAAAATAATATTTGCTAAATGAACCTTGCATTTTTCAGTAGCCATAGGTGTGTAGATTTGAACAAAATTTTGTTTGGTTCTTACTAGGGCTTTTACTGCCTGAAATATCCGATTTTGTGTACCACACTCAGAGTTTAGTGCTGGGCTGGTGGGTGCATATTCCCAACCTTCTGACGGCACATCAACGGTTAGCACGAGAATTCTCGTCGGAGCTCCACAGAGCTCCAAGCCTGTACAGTCGAAGAGCTGTAAATTGCCTTACAAGACTGTTTACAGCTCTTCGAGTCACGGTAAAACTTAATTTTTGGTACATAGCTAATTTAGATAAACTAATGGTGTGGGTGCTTGCATTTCTTTAGGAATCCGGCGTCTTGGTTTGTATAGAAATGAATATTAAGTGACACATACACGTAAGAGGTTGGACATACGTGACGGTTGGTCATATGTGACGTTCCGATAAGGGAGATAAGTTCATCCATTCCTATCCATGAAGGTCAACTGGGGCGGCGCTTATGTCCGGTTTCCATGGTGCTAAGCGGACGAGAGCCGTAGACTCCCCCTGGACGGGACACTAGCCCACCGCAGGTAACTCCCAACAGAAGCAGAAGCTGGTACCCATATTACAGCTGGGTGGACTGAGACACTGCAGATGACGTGCCTTGTCCAAGGGCACCACATGTTACATCAAGGGGCATCCGTGGCCTACTGGTTAGGGAATCCGACTTGTGACCGAAGCGTGGCCGGTTCAATCCCTGACTGGTAGGAAAAATGTGGGTGGGGGGAGTGATTAAACAGCGCTCCCCCACATCCACGGATGAGGTGCCCTTGAGCAAGGCACCTAACCCCCAACTGCTCCCCGGGCGCCAGGATTAAAGGCTGCCCACTGCTCCGTGTGTGTGTGTGGTACACTTCCCCCGGATGGGTCAAATGCAGAGAACAAATATATGCATATGTGCAAGTATACTTGGTCACAAGTAACAAGTATACTGATTTACATTTACATTAAGTCAGCATCCGGGACTCGAACCAGCGATCTTACGCTTGTCAGCTTAACCCCTTAGACCACTGAGCTATGCGCTTACATTCCCATAAGAGCTATTAACCCCTTAGACCACTGAGCTATGCGCTTACATTCCCATAAGAGCTATTAACCCCTTAGACCACTGAGCTATGCGCTTACAGTACATTCCCATAAGAGCTAAGTACGAGCTGGGATCCTATGTGACAAAGAGTGATGGCGTCCTGGCAAGTCCTTGCCTATTGTCTATTATCTGCTGCTTCTGAGAATGCTATCTGATCCTGGTAAGAGGTTATGCCATTTGAGCGTATGCGTATATGTGTTTGTGTGTGTGTGTGTGTGTGTGTGTGTGTGTGTGTGTGTGTGTGTGGGCGCCTGTTTGAACAGAGATGACAACATTCCAGTTCTCCAGCATTCTCCCTGTGATTGTCACACACACCTCACACACACCTCCCTTGTCTCTCAGCAGAGGAACCTACTGTACCTTTCAAGAAATTCCGTGGATGCCTCTGCGCCCATTATGTAATATACATTATGATTTATGCATTATCTGGCTGCCTCATAGATAATCAGTGAATCATACATTGCACAAAGCATGTAAAGGGCATCCCGAGGAGAAAAGACAAGCCCTGGGGCTTCACACTACAGTGGAGAGTCTTTAGTGAGATTGTGGCTGTGGAACAGAGTGGTGACTCATTAGTCTCTCCTCGATAGAAGAGTGTCTATACTGACGCATTTTGGCCTTGGAACAGTAAAGTGGTTAGTCTTGACTCAGCACATTTGGCTGCAGGAGAGAGACAGAGTTAGTTCAAGAGTGGCGTCTGCGCTTTATGTTCAAGTCTGCGTGTACAAAGGTGTTTCGCCAGGTGTGTACAATCCAAAAATAGATTAGGGGCCGTATTCACAAATAATTTTAAGGCTATAAGTAGCTCCTAACTAAAAATAATGGGCATGTCACTCCTAACTTTAGGACTCCTAATTATTATGACCGCCGCGCAGCGAAGTGGCGGTCATATAGGTTTAGTCAGAAAGGAGGGTAGGGCAGACACAGTTTTCTGTGAATATCTCGAGAACCGTAGGGTTTAGGAGGACCATTTTTTTTGTATGTTGATCTCAAAGGGCCATGTCAACCCATTCCATAACCACTCATTTCATGTATAGCGCCACCTAGTTAAACACAAAAAAGTAAAAATGAGGTGTTGTAATCGCAGGTATCTGTGACCTAACATAGTCAAAACTGCACGAAATTGTAAGTGTAGGATCATTATGACACCCTCTAAATGCACGCCAAGTTTCGTGGAATTCCATTCATGGGGGGCCACACAATAAATTAATTTATGTTACTATACACCAACTGGCCTGTAGGTGGCCGGAGACAGTTTTCTGTGAATATCTTGAGAACCGTAGGGCCTAGGAGGTCCACCTTTTTTTTGTATGTTGGTCTTAAGGGGGCATATCAACCCATCCCATTACCACTTATTTCATGTATAGCGCCACCTAGTTAAAAATTAAAAAGCAAAAAATTAGGTGTTTTCATCACAATATCTCTGGCTGACATGGTCAAAACTGCACGAAATTGAAAGTGTAGGATCATTATGACTATGAATGAATTCACTAATTATGAATGCATGCCAAGTTTTGTGAACTTTCGTTCATGGGGGGCCTTACAATAAAATAATTTATGTGTACATTTAGTGACCGTACACCAACAAGGATTCCCGGGACACTGAAAGACCGGGGTACACGAAACTTGGTGGGCATGTAATCCCACATGGATAGCATGGAACCACTGTTTTCGTTTTGATCTGTAGCCCCCCCGCTGTACTGGACCCCCCGAAAGGAGGGTAGGGCAGACACAGTTTTCTGTGAATATCTTGAGAACCGTAGGGCCTAGGATGACCAATTTTTTCCGTATGTTTGCCTCCAGGGGTCATGTTAACCCATTCCATGTGCACACATGTGCATAAACAGATACACACGCACACACATAAATTCACAGTAATCATCATACGTATGACACATACTCACACAGTAGAAATATGTACGCATGCATACACATGCACAAACACACATACGCAGGCAAACACACAAGCACGCACACACACACACACACACACACACACACCCACACACATAAACATAAACGTGTACACGCACATATGCACACAATTCAAGAATTTCTCAGAATTATGAACAGGCAAGATGGGGGTGGGGTTGTATAAAATTAATTTTACATGTGAAATCTATGAACTAATCATGTTTTGGTACTTGTTGTCTAGCAGATACCAGTGAGAATTGAGTGTGGATAATGCAATTTAGTGAGACAGTTAGAATCATATAGGCCTTTCAGCGTGATTTATTTTTGTGGAAAAAATGTGCTGGACTGGGCGGCGGTCATATTTTGTACCGCTCTGCGGTACATCTAGTTTTCACTAAGTCTGAGACAGCTTAAAAGAAGTCGAGAGGACTCCTAACTCACTAAGACCTATTCACAAACAATCCTAAGCCGCTTTTTTCTTTTTTGTGTGTAGCGCACACCAGGAAAGACCTGTCACCTGTCACTCATCGTCGTAGGGGAGGTCTTTTAGTGTGATTTAGGAGTCCTCCTAGTGGTCAGATAAAAGGCTTTGTGAATACAGCCCCAGGAGGGCAGGTGAAGAAAGGAAACAGCACACAGAGGTCGATGCTGGAGCAGTACTGCACTGAAACCGTATACAAGGCTGTACTGCACTGAAACCGTATACAAGGCAGTACTGCACTGAAACCGTATACAAGGCTGTACTGCACTGAAACCGTATACAAGGCTGTACTGCACTGAAACCGTATACAAGGCAGTACTGCACTGAAACCGTATACAAGGCTGTACTGCACTGAAACCGTATACAAGGCAGTACTGCACTGAAACCGTATACAAGGCTGTACATGGACACACCAGGGGCCATATCCACGAAGCATTTTATCTTACCGCTTGGATTACTCCTAAATCACACTAAACATTTTTAGCTAGGAATTTTTTCTTAAAACCTATTCACAAAGCTGCACAGACCTACTCTTAGAAAAGGAAAATGACAGTTTATTGACAGTAGAAGTGTTGGGACATCTCTGCTGTAGAGTGTCTTGCCTGAGTGTGAGAAAGACAGAGAACACAGAGCCCACACAGAGAAGTGTTGGGGCATCTCTGCTGTAGAGTGTCTTGACTGAGACAGTTAGAGTTGGGGCATCTCTGCTGTAGAATGTCTTGCCTGAGACAGATAGAGTTGTGGCTGTGTGCGTTAGAAAGGCCTGTTTGATTTGTGAGTGTTGAGGTGGAGGGACTGAGGCGACCCTTTCTCTCTTTTTTTCACCACTGTTCTGAGAGCACTCTGTGCTACTTTCTTTCTCTCTCTCCTCTCTCTATCTGCTCTTTCTCTCCTTTTTTCTCTCTATCTCCTCCTTTTCTCTCTTCTCTTTTTCAGTCCCTCAGTAAATCTCCTCCTCTTTTAATCTTTCTATAAAGAATTCTACATGCATCTTCTCATGCTCTCTCTCTCTCACACGCACACAGACATAAAGTACCCAGACTTGAGTAAAAGTACAAGTGCGCTATCAAAAAAATGACTTGAGTAGAAGTTGAAGTGCTCTTTAAGCACCACACTTAAGTGGAAGTACTAACCTACTAAAGTATTAAATATGTTTTGTACTTAAGTATTGCAAGTTTTATTTTAAAATGTACTACTCAAGTACTGAAAGTAAAAGTAGGCTACAAGTATTGTGTAACATAGTTATTAAAGAAAACAGTGAAAAGTTTTAATATCATATTGTTTATATTATTTCAAATGTTTAGCCTAAAGGACACTCACAATTCCTTTGGCTGTAGGCTAGCAGCAGTGCAAAGACAGGAATGTACAAAACCAACTTAAAACACTGAGCTTAACTCTTTGTAAACAAAAGTGTGTCTGTAAACTGTCTTCTAAATAAACTTTCAGCACACATACAATGTTGCCAATGCCTTGTTTTAAATATTAAGAACCTAATTACACTGTCGACAAAGTGTGGAGCTCTTGTTAGCCTTGTGTTAAAAGAAGTGATTTATGTGCAGTGAAACCGATGCCCGGTTTGCTATACACCATTCAGCGTGACAGAGCCTTTATGATAGCCAGCTAGTTATTGTAACGTTAAGTGAACACAGCATGTCATGAACCGCGGGTAGCTAGTTAGCTAGCGCTTACTGATAGCTCAAGCTGGTATTTTAATATTTGTAACTTACTTATGTTTCTTCATATTAGACATTTTTTAAGGCCATTATTTCGCAATCTTTTGGGAGGCAGAGTAAGCACTTAATTCTATATGAATTGTCTTTCACTCCGGCAAATGAAAACAGCTTCATCAAACCTGGTGACAGAGCCATCTACCGCTCTGGCAGTAATAATGTGGGTTTGGAATGATTCGTAACATTTATAACGAGTAACGATGCAACACATAAAAATGTATCGGAGTAAAAGTATTAAACTCATCGAAAATATGTACTGAAGTAAAAGTGGAAGTAGGATAAACAAAAATATTACTCCAGTAGAGTACAGATACAGCCTTTTAGTACTTAAGCACAGTAGTGAAGTAGTTCTACTTTGTTACGATACATCTCTGCACACGCGCACACACACACACACACACACACACACACACATTCTCTCTCTCTCACACACACACACACACAAACACACACATTCTCTCTCTCTCTCTCTCTCTCACACACACACACACACACAAACACACACACACACACACATTCTCTCTCTCTCTCTCTCACACACAGACACACACACACACACACACATTCTCTCTCACTCATTTGTCCTGAACGCACAGTGCAAAACTCTAAAGTGAAGAAGAGCCCATAGTCTTAACGCCACAGAGCAACCCTCTAAGATGAGGACAGACTCCCAAGCAGAACCATAACTCAACAGGAATAGCCATCTCTTATTGTACCGGAGATAGAAAGTGATGTATGTAAATGCACCATAGAATATGTGCAATAGAGTAGAACATGTGTAATAGAGTAGAACATGTGTCATAGAGTAGAACATGTGTAATAGAGTAGAGCATGTCTAATAGAGTAGAACATGTCTAATAGAGTAGAACATGTGTAATAGAGTAGTAGTAGAACATGTCTAATAGAGTAGAATATGTCTAATAGAGTAGAACATGTGTAATAGAGTAGAACATGTGTGATAGAGTAGAACACGTGTAATAGTACAACATGTCTAATAGAGTAGAACATGTCTAATAGATAGAGTAGAACATGTGTAATAGAGTAGAACATGTCTAATAGTAGAACAATGTGTAATGTGGGGTGCTGACCCTGGGAGAACCCAGGGTTAGGGGTAGGGGTGGGAGTTTATTTAAAAAAAATAGAAACTCTGTACTGGCTGTTCCCTGATAGCAACCACTAATACACCTAACAGTTCAGGTCAGGTTTGATCCTATTTTATCTTTTATATTTAATCCTAAACACGCTGTATTTACCTTCAAATAGCCATTACACAGCCTCTCGTATTGTTTGATTCGTTATTTTAACACTATAAACCCTACACAACTCAAACAGCCATTACACAGCCTCCCGTATTGTTTGATTCGTTATTTTAACACTATAAACCCTACACAACTCAAACAGCCATTACACAGCCTCCCGTATTGTTTGATTCGTTATTTTAACACTATAAACCCTACACAACTCAAACAGCCATTACACAGCCTCCCGTATTGTTTGATTTGTTATTTTAACACTTTAAACCCTACACAACTCAAACAGGTGTTGTTTGATTCTGAGGTCGGCGTCCTGAATGAACTGTGTGCTTTGTTAATGCCTTTCTGTTATGGAGAGGATCACTCCATCTTGTCACACTGAAAGACAAGAAAGAATGTAGTGATTAAATACAAGAAAAGAGAACAAGCATCTCTGAACAAGAGGTGTGTCTGTCAAACACTGAAAACAAAAAGAAACTGTGAAAGTTTTTAGCTGAGCAAGCTCTGATGTTTGGCTTTGATCTGTGCACTTCAGGTTTGCCTCAAACGAAAGACAAACACAAACGGAACGCTGGAGAAGTGAAGGAAGGCCAACAGAGAGAGAGGGGAATGCAACACAATCATGAGTCAATTAGTAAGGATCTTTGGCAGACACACCAGGAACAACAAACACACACACACACACACACAGACCCTCTCACAGACAGACACACACACATACCATGAACTATACACGCACTCACAGGCAAAGTGTGTGAGCACACACACATAAACACAAACACACCACGCCACTCAGGCAAAGTGCATGAGCACGCACATACACACACACACACACACACACACACACACACACATTCTGATATAATTAGCAGTGTTTGTTTACAGTTTTTTTCTGATTGCTTAATCACATTTTTTGTAACTATGGCTTTTTTTGCAAAACTCTACACACAAGGAAAACCTTTCACCCAATCAGCAAAACATTGTAGTTCTCTTGCAAAAGCTAACACACCTTGCTTAACTCTTCACACCTTCGTAAAAAATTATGTTTTCATATCAAACAGTAAACACAAGCCATCACAATAGTAAGCACACAATGTGCCAACTACACACTGATGGTCTGAATAAAAAACACATCTGGCTTTTGCTTTCTCTGTGCACAAGGTAGACTATGTCAGTTTGAGGTCATACTTTTGTCATAGTTCTGTAAACATACAGGGATCCAAACTTCAAGTATTGGTATTTACAGTTTTTTTCAACTGTTTACACACTAAATCTTTGCTTGTCACACAATTTTCTAAACATGTCCTCCAAACATCATAACCCGACACCAAATCTGCAAAACCATACACTAATTTTCAGTGTTGACTCAGTTTTCAATTGACTAAAACACATTTTGCAAAACACCACACACAATGTTCTACCTAACACACAAAAATCTAACAGGAAGTAACTTGATTTCGTTCTTCAAACACAACCCATCAAAATGCCACACTAAATCACCAGTGCTTCACTCTTTCTCTTTACATGTGCAAACACTCTTTACTTTACTGAACACCATCCAATCATTGCCATAGGTCTATGAATAGATATACTCTAGGTATAGACCCTTTCAATCTGCTCCTAGAGGATTTCCGGTTGAAATATTCAGAACCAATGCAGATACTTTGAAAATAGAGAAAATACAGTAATCGGACTTTAGCTTACAGTAATGTTCTACAAAAAAGTTGACTTTATGTAAAAATTGTCTTTTTACTCTATTTTTGTTTGTCCCCATGTTACAGTACCATTAGCTCAATAAATTTTTCTGTGCCTCCAGAAATGCCTTAGGAATGTTTACTGTAGAATTGTTTGTTTCTGCAGTTGAAAGGGTCTATAGGCCTATGAATACATACTGTACACAACCCCCCCCCCCTCCCACACACACACACACTTGTCTTTAGAAAAAAACAAAATCAGTGTTTTCAAAACTCCATGTACATCTGGTGGTCACTGTATTCTTCTTTGCTTTTTTTCTTGTTTGCTGTAAAATACTGTATTCACAACAGCAAATTATTTGGGAAAAATCACTATTTTTGGTTTCAATATTGCTTGCATTTTTACTGTGTATTTCAACTTCTCTTTGTTACTGTATTCACACACATCAAAACAAACACAAGTGTGTTTTTCCAAGTCAAAACACAAAATAGCAATTTCACTGAGACAAAACAAATCAGTCTACATCGGTCGTCTCTCTCAAAATTCTGTCTACATCACATGCAATGTCCTAGTCCAAGGCACCGGGAAAAATATATTCTGGAATGACATATCCAGGCCTGACATGACAATATCCCCACATGTAGACTGTTTTTTTTGTCTGTAAAAGGGCTATTTCTTTCTCTTCTCACTCTTCCTGCTCACTCCATTGTACCCATTGTACATTACCTGTGGCTTATTTATAGTGCTTAGGCTGATTGCAAAGTGAACTAATTATCTAAAGAAGTTTTCACATGAGAAACTGTGCCAGAGAGTTGGCAAAATAGTGTAAATAATAGCCATACATGTGTATGATTTGCCAGGAGTGTGTTGATCATTTGGAAATTGAGTGTAAAGCAGTGAGTTGTGTTTACAGTTCCGTAAAAAGAGTGCTGTGCAGTACAGTTGTGCAAAGTGTGTGTTACAAAATTGCAAACTGAGTGCAAAGCAGTGTTTGTGCTTTTAGTTTTGCGAACTCAGTGAGTGGTTTTGCTATAAGTATTAATAGTTTTAGAAATTGTGCTATAAGAATCACAGTTGTGTTTAAGCATTCAGAAAAAAACTGTAACGCATCTTGGTGAGTTAATGAGCTTGTTGAATGTTGGAGCCTGCGATGTTCAGCTGATAGTGTCGGGTCAGTCAATGATCCACCGCTATCTAGAGGCCAAGATAGACAGAGAGAGAGTGAGTGAGAGTGAGAGAGCGAGAGAGAGAGAGAGAGAGAAAGTCAGAGAGAGTGAGTGAAAGGTGTGGCAAATGGCAACAATCTCTTTTTTCTTATTTTTCTCTTTGTCCTCTCTTTCTCTGTTTTTCTCTTCCCTCTCATCTCTCACTCTTTCCTTTCATCATTCTCTCTCCCTCTTATCCTCTCTCTCTTTTTTACCCCTCACTGTTCCTCTCCTTCTCTTCTTCTTCTCTGTCCCTTTCTCTCTCTCTCTCTCTCCCTGTCTTTCTGTGTGTGTGGGTGTGTGTGTGTGTACGGGGGTAAGTGAGCGCGTGTGTATGTGTGTGTGTACAGTTCCTGTGCGCAGTCTGAAAGGCTGCTTGTGTGTGCGGTGTGTGTAGTGACAGCACACAGGATCTCTGGCCCTGGGCCCCGGCTCTGAGCTTCATCACTATACAGCGTGAATGTAAAGTAGCCTTAAACCACTGGAGCCTAGCCAGGGTGCATTTTAAGTGTCCTAATTGTGTCTTCTGCCCTCTCCCACCCTCTCCCCTCTCTCTGTCCCTCTTTCCACTCCCTCTCTCTCTCTCTCTCTGTCCCTCTTTCCACTCCCTCTCTCTCTCTCTCTCTCTCTCTGTTCCTCTCGTTCTACTCTCTCTCTCTATCTTTCACTCTTTCTTTCTTTAGCTGACACCCTCATTCAGCTCAGCCCTCCATCCTTCTTTCCATCTCCCTCTCTCTTTCTCCCTCTCTACCTCCTCCTCTCTCTCTCTCTCTCCCTCTTTCCCTCCCTCCTGCTCCGTCCCTCTTCTCTTTATTGACCCAGGAAGGCCAAAGGACCCCCAGTATTTATATTGACCCCAATGAGTCGCTTATCATTCCCAGATCGGAGTGGCCTCAGCCACGCCTCCGTCCTAGCCTATATAAGAAATCATTTGAACGAGGGAACAATCACAGAGAGAAAGAGAGAGAAGGAGAGAGAGAGAAAGTAAGAAGCAGGGATGACAAGGAACTGTGAAGTACAGACAGGTTGAAAGACAATGAAGTTTAAAGTCCTCTTCTATTTTTGTCTGCTGGGCTGTATAACGCCAGGTGAGTACTGGCCCATAACTTTGGCAATAATAAACACACACACACACTCACACACACACACACACACACACACACACACACACACACTCACACACATTGTGTGTGTGATTGTGTGTGAATGTTTTGGACCTTGTTCGGCTGATCGATTATCTGCATTGAGTGTTCATCAGCAGAGTGTGTGTTTGTGGGTTTGGCTTGGGGCACAAGGTGCCAATTCTCCCAACACCTGGGCTGTTCATTTGTCATTTGTAACAGATTGTCACCCACAGTTGCCCTGGAGTATGTGCACAAATGTGTTTAAATGTACAGATTGTCACCCAGAGTTGCCCTAGACTATGTGCACAAATGTGTTTAAATGTGCAAAACATTAGCTGAGCAAGAACGCCCAATGTCATTTTGTGTTATACTGCATGCTGTTCTGGTGACATCTTTAAAATTCGACTTCGACCTCTGCTACCAGATTGGTAAACTCTTATCGAGGAGTGTACTGGATAATTAATTAGAATCTGAATCAAAGTTTTCAGCTGATGGCCGTTTTCACAGTGAATCACTTATGTTTACTTATGGTTCAGACACACACACACACACACACACACACACACACACACACACACACTTATGTGTACTTATGGTTCAGAGGCACATTTCAGTCAGTATATGCAGCTGACTCTTCTATTTGGTCTGAAGTGTTACAACATTATCCATCTATAAAGAAACGTTAAAGTCATTTTTCTCAGTTTCACATCTATAAAGAAACTTTAAAGTCATTTTTCTCAGTTTCACACTCTAGCGAGTTAAGGTCTTTTGCCTTTGCAGGGCAGTATATAATTTAGACAATCTGAGTTGTTTCTATTCAGTCAGACGATCTGAGCTGTTCCTGTTCATTCATACAATCTAATCTCTTCCTGTTCATTCATACAATCTAAACTCTTCCTATTCATTCATATAATCTAAACTGTTCATATTCATTTCTGTGTGACTGCGAGCTTATGCTTAACACATAATGCAAAAATGTGTAGTCTGCCACAACATTGTGTTCTATCTGTGGTATATGATGTTGTAATATTGTGTTTTATATTAGACAATGTTCAACATGCTTATCACACAACTCATTACTACCCAAATGACACAATGTTTATTCAGTATGATGTACTTACTTAAGTAATGTATAATAGAAATGCACAAGTATCATATCACCAATTATTTGAAATGCACATAAGTATGCATAGGATGATATATGTCATAAGTATCACTGGGAAATGGCCACACACACACACACATTTCAGACAGATAGCCAGTCAGATTTTAGACATTTTTAGACATTTCATTTCAATAGTGCTTTAGTCAATAGCTGTGGTGACATTCTGATCAACTTGTGTTTTTAGTTTTTGAGTCGATGATTAGTTTCTTATAAACAAAGTCGTCAACACTTGGATAGCCCGCCCACAGAGACGTAACAGACCATCTGATCATCAGATTCAGGATCTAAAATTGTTGTTGATCAATTGCTGAACATCCCCTTAAGCAAATCCAACTCCTAACCTTAACCTCAACCATAAACTGTAGTGTGTAGTGTGTAAGAGTGTCAACAGATAGTTTGAGGATAATCTGAGCATCTACAGTCTGTGGGCAGACTACCCGAGTACAGTATGAGTATAAAGCCTTATATACAGTATAATCGATAATCTCCAGCCTTATGTATGATCGATAATCTCCAGCCTTATGTATGATCGATAATCTCCAGTCTAATGTATGATCGATAATCTCCAGTCTTATGCTATGCATGATCGATAATCTCCATCTTTATGTATGATCGATAATCTCCAGCTTTATGTATGATCGATAATCAGCCTTATGTATGATCGATAATCTCCAGTTTTATGCTCGATAATCTCCAGCTTTATGCTATGTATGATTGATAATCTCCAGCCTTATGATATACATGATCGATAATCTCCAGCCTTATGTATGATCGATAATCAAAGCAACTTATGTATGATCGATAGTCTCCAGCCTTATGTATGATCGATAATCTCCAGCCTTATGCTATGCATGATCGATAATCACCTGAAATGAAATCACAGTGTTGGTTGCTTATCTTGGTGGGATTAAAGAGTTGCTTTGATTCTTTGCGTATCGATCCATCAATCCCTTGACGGCTCCCTCCCTCTTTCCGTAAAATATAGAAGCTTTATTGCAGACACAGGTCCATATCACACACACACATAATACATAGTATAAAAAGGAGATACAAAATACATAGAAAATCACATATTAGCCTATAGGACATACAGGCATTTGCGCCAATGCCTTCTTAACCTAGAAGTGAATCTGTAGCAGCTTTTTAGAGGGCTGACTAGGGCTTCAATGATTTGGTTCTCTGACTTGTCCAGGCGGCACATAAAGCTAAACATCAATTGTCTTAAGAGTGCCTCACAGGTAGGCATTCTAGTGGACACAAATAATTGGCTGGCACTGTGCCACCTAGGGACACGAAGCAGCAACCTCATTGCATCATTGTATGCTACCTTAAGCCTCTGCATACTTTTCTTCTTATAGTTAGACCACAATTGAGCAGTATATAACAGGGAGCACTTCACAGAGTCAGAGCACATAGAAAACTTCCTTATAAGCATGTTAGCTTGAGAATAAATGTTACAGCGCTGTCGGTATAGGTCTTCTTCTAGGTCATCGGTCCAATCATCAGATATGACATGGCCTAGGTATTTAACAGAGCCGGACAGTAACAGAGTACATTTACTTGAGTACAGTACTTGAGTACAATTTTGAGGGATCTGTACTTTACTCGAGTATCATTTTTGGGGAGTACTCATGACTTTACTCAAGTACATTTGAGAGGCAAATATTGTACTCTTTACTCCACTACATTTCTATCCATAACCGTGAGTACCCGTTACTTCTTCTAAAAAAAAGGAAAAAAGAAAAATCTCGGAAACCCTCAATTTGTTGTTTTCCTCTCAAACGTGATTGGATTGTGCAGGCGCCACTGATTGGGACAGCCTATCAGCAATCACCTTCATCTTTCCGCCAAAGTCAACTCCATGGTCAGATTTAGATAAGAGACGAAACCATAGACGAAATAATGGATGAAGGACGCAGCAGGTCCATCCCGGGAATGTGCCAACCTGTGGCCCCACCTCGCCAGACTATTTCAATTTTCTGAACAAGTTAATGGTAGTTTTCGCTTCAAGTGTTTCAATTACAAAATAGTATTTTGTATTTGAAATACGTATTTTAAATACATGTATTAGAAATACTGCCCATCCCTGGCAACATGGTAAAAAGATGAAAATTACTTGATTTTACTTTCAATTCCTTTTACATTCTCCAAGGTATTTACATTAACATTTTTCATAACTCCATGTAGGACATTTCTGTACATAAATGTAAGCACTGTGGCAGTAGTAATGCAATATTTAGAAAATGTAGGCTACTCTTGTACTCTTGATACTCAAGTACTTTTAAAAACAAGTACTTCAGTACTTTTACTTAAATAGACATCTGACTGTTGTACTTTTACTTGTACTTGAATAAAATTTAGCAAAGGGTATCTGTACTTTTACTCAAGTAATGAAGCTGTGTACTCTGTCTGCCTCTGGTATTTAATCTCCTCACACACATCAAGAGGGCTGTCTGACAAATAGAAGGTCGGGAAAGTTGATTTCCTGTCCTCAGCACATCTAACTATCATTATATGGCTTTTCTTAGCATTAAACGTTACGTCATGGTCAATGCCATATGGACAGAGCAAGACCAGGTCATCTGCATACATGACATGAGTAACAATAGTGTTGCCCACAAGACAACCTGTATTTAACCTATTTAACTGATTTGATAAGTCATCCATGTAAACATTAAATAGAATAGGTGACAAAATTCCTCCTTGCCGCACTCCGTTACTGACACCGAATGGAGCAGATACAACATTGTCCCATTTAACCTGGAATGTCTGATGAGCGTACCAAAACACCAAAATTCTCACTAAAAAAATGGGAGCACCTCTTTCCAACAGTTTTACAAACAATTTTTCATGATTAATTCGATCAAATGCTTTTGATGCATCAATAAAACATAGAAATACAGATGAATTCAGGCTAGTGTACCTTGACACAATCTCTTTACGAGCGTAGATACACATGTCAGTTCCATGCTTCCTTTTAAACCCAGACTGATTTTTCATTAGTGAGAACATACATTTCTAGTTTCGTTAAAAGTATTCTCTCCAGTACTTTAGACAAGATACTGGCTAACGCAATAAGTCGATAATTGTCAATACTGTTAAGCTTGCCGGCCTTGTCTTTCAGCACAGGCACTAGCAATACAGACAAGATGGCATTAGGCAGGACACCATGAACCAGGCACCCATTAAAACACATGGAAAGCAAAGGACAGAGCTTTTGGCCTGCATATTTTAGATGCTCTGCCGTGATGCCGTCCAAACCACAAGCTTTGTTGTTATCCAACATATCAATGGCAGACGGTAGGGGTGTTTTATTGTTATTCATTACTTTAACCTCTTTCCAGAAGTCAGTAAGGTTATTGTTCTGTAGCTTTCTGGCAAGCGAGTCAGCTCTCATTGTGTTTTCATTTTTCTTAATAAAACAAAGTGCATACTTAAATTTAGCATTTGTGCGTTTTTTCATATCCAACAATACCCCATGTCTAGGCCTACCTGCCTCAGACCAGAGTATGAAGGCCTCTCTTGCCTCAGCGTACTGCTCAGCTACAAACTCATTCCACCCAGGTCTAATGTTGGGTACCTTACATTTACTTTTACACACAGGTTCACTAGAAGAAATGAGACATTTCACAATATCATCATACATGGCACAGAGTTTTTCAGCATGTTGCATGTCCTTACAATTCATATCTGAGCACATAAGGGCCACTTGAGGCAGTGCAATATTATTTAAAAGAATTTTCCCTTCTCTTGAAGCTGTCCATCCTCGGTTCTGCCCCCTCTTTGAAGTGCCCGTCCTTCACAAACACTTAACACATCACACAAAGGACACAGCACAGCTTTCTGGAAATTTCTACTGCCCTGCCTGCCTGCCTGGCAAACAAATATTTATTGTCCTGGTTGTTGATTAAGCTAATCAAAGACTCTTCAATGGGTCTATTGAGAGCACACACACACACACAGACACACACTCTGGGCAATGGAGAGACCACCTGGGGCTGACCTGGGCTCCTGGGAACCCACACACACTTTCTGGAAATTTCCACATTTCCTGTCCCACTGATGGATGCACTATGGATACTATTACATAAGAATTGCTCAAGTTATTGTGTGATGTGGGTGCATGTGTGTGTGTGTGTGTGTGTGTGTGTGTGTGTGATGCGTTTGTGTGTGCATGTTGTGCGTGTGTGTGTGTTTGTGACATGCCTGTGTGTGTGTGTGTGTGTGTGTGTTTGTGTGTGTGTGTGTGTGACGTGTGTGTGTGTATGTGTGTGTGCGCTTGTGTGAGACGTGCGTGTGTGTATGTGTGAGAGAGAGAGAGACGTCTCTGTGTGTTAGTGTGTCTGTGACGTGTCTGTGTGTGTGAGTGTGTTTGTGTGTGTGTGAGGGTCATATGAGATGTGTGTGTTAGTGTGTGTGTGTGTATGCATGCATGTGACGCATCTCTTTATGTGACGTGTGTGTACAGTAAGCAACAGAATTAGCCTGAGTTAAGCGCTTAGTGTTGTGTTGTGTTATTGTCTCTCATCTGTTTGCTTGTGAGTAACAACATTCCTCACTTGACAGTTGAACTCTTGATCAGTGTTAGGGTGTAAATCTGTGCGCTGGCATTAGGGAATCAGAAGGCATGTTTAGTCTAATGACTGAGAACACACACACACACATACCCTGGCATTAGAGAATCAGAAAGCATGTTTAATCTAATGATTGAGAACACACACACACACATACCCTGGCATTAGAGAATCAGAAAGCATGTTTAATCTAATGACTGAGAATGGAAGATTGACATCCCTACAGTGTGTTGTCCATCGCCTCTGAGTTTACACCATATCAGCACTTCTTCTTCACTGGGGACTATTGTGCCTGTTGCCACTGTAGAAGTCAGTTACAAGCTACACACACACTCACACTAATCCTGAATACACAAAGCATGCTGGTGACGCAGTGTTTGAAACTATTCTCAGTCTGGTCTTTGGCCCTTTGGGTCGTCTACGACATTAGTGCAGCAGCACTGCCTGACTACCTGTGGAGTTACATTTGACCCAAGCTGTAGTAGATTCCAAAATTTCTGTTGTCTCAGATACTCGCGTGCACACCCACACACACACCCACACACACACGCACGCACACACACATGCACACATTCACACACATTGTGTTGTTTCCGATAACTGCGGCATTCCACCCAAACTCATTTCCATATCCAGGTCAAAGTCCTGATGGCTCCTTGTTCCTGATGGTGTCATGAGATATAACTTGTAACCCTGGCTACTGTAGCATGTTGTAGCTCAAGTCCTGAGAGTTGTTGAGTAGTCTGTAGCATGTTGTAACTGAAGAAGATCAGAGAAGAAAACAGACAAGAAACTTATTACAGTTTTTCTCGATCGTTTTGATACCTTTGTCAACTCTGACATCAAGTTCTCAAAACAGTTAACACCCGTATCTGAACAAAAGCACTCTGGACAAAATGACTCATTTTGCTTGCAAAAGGCTGTTACTCTCTCAAAACACTTACAACATGCAGCAAAATGAGCATTTTTGCTATGTCTGTTTCATTACTTTCTATTTTTTCTGGTATCTGGTAAATGTGAAAAGACCAAATGTACTGAATAAAAAAATAATGTATTCATTCCTCCCAAGATGTAACTGTCATTGACATGTAAGACATACAGCAAACACCTAGCAATACTGTAAATTTCATTGAAGTACAACTTTCATTGAAATAGACCTACAGTAAACACCTTTTGTACTGTTTTCTCCACCAAATAGCCAATACAGTACTTTGTCTAAATGTGCATTAGATCTATACTTGCAAATAGCAACACAGAACAGACATATATGTATAATGAATGATTGCTGATTGAAGAATTGTGCAAAGGAGTTTCACACAGGTGTATCAGAGATTCAGACTTATGCAAGGAATCTATACCACCTGTGAAAATATGTTTTCCTTTTGTTTAGCATGGGAAAACCAATAGTGTTTGGGGCTTTTGAATGACACCTGCTGTGTTAACTGTTTTGCAAAAGGGTGTGAGAAATGTGTGAACCCAATGAAAATGTGTGAACACATTCGCAAGAGATGACTTTTGCTGTGCAAAGAAAGTAGTCATAAAGACCAAGTGGGTTCTAGTTTACTAGAACCCACTTTACTAGCAGGTAAAAGCAATCGAGAAAAACTGTAATCACTTGCCTTGTAATTTAGGAGAACTAGTTACTGTAAACTTAGAACAGTTAAACTTAGAACAGTTTCCCTGTTTTAAGTTTACTAAGATAAAAACATTACATGTTTATAGATAAAAACATTACATGTTTTGAAGGTATTTACGCTTCTGAACTGAAAATGTCCCTGGATTTGGTCTCAGAAATCTGGTCACCTTATTCTAAATGTACACCTAATCTGGTCACCTTATTCTAAATGTACACTCTCTGATTTTAGATCATGATTGTGCAAAAAGCAATTCTTAAATTAGTTTGTCTTTCCATATTGTGTGGGAAAGATCTTTTACAGTAAGAGCTACTGTTTTGCTAAATATGATCCGGTTGTAGCACAATGATAACACTATAATTGTAACTTAGTCATTGTGCCAGAGCTATGCATCCAGACATCCACACAACCCAAATCCAGAGCTGGACAGTAACGGAGTACATTTACTTGAGTACAGTACTTGAGTACAATTTTGAGGGATCTGTACTTTATCATTTTTGGGGAGTACTCATGACTTTACTCAAGTACATTTGAGAGGCAAATATTGTACTCTTTACTCCACTACATTTCTATCCATAACCGTGAGTACCCGTTACTTCTTCTAAAAAAAAGAAAAATCTCGGAAATTTGTTGTTTCCCTCTCAAACGTGATTGGATTGTGCGGGCGTCACTGATTGGGACAGCCTATCAGCAATCACCTTCAGCTTTCCGCCAATGCCCGCCATGGTCAAATTTAGATAAGAGATGAAACCATGGACGAAAAAATGGATGAAGACGCAGCAGGTCCATCCCGGGAATGTGTCAACCTGTGGCCACACCTTGCCAGACTATTTACATTTTCTGAACAAGTTAATGGTAGTTTTAGCTTCAAGTGTTTCAATTACAAAATAGTATTTTGTATTTGAAATACGTATTTTAAATACATGTATTATAAATACTGCCCATCCCTGGCAACATGGTAAAAAGATGAAAATGACTTGATTTTACTTTCAATTTCTTTTACATTCTCCAAGGTATTAACATTAAATATTTTCATAACTCCATGTAGGTTGTTTCTGTAAATGTAAGCACTGTGGCAGTAGTAATGCAATATTTAGAAAATGTAGGCTACTCTTGTACTCTTGATACTCAAGTACTTTTAAAAACAAGTACTTCAGTACTTTTACTTAAGTAGACATCTGACTGTTGTACTTTTACTTGTACTTGAGTAAAATTTAGCAAAGGGTATCTGTACTTTTACTCAAGTAATGAAGCTGTGTACTCTGTCCGCCTCTGCCCAAATCTTAACTTTGAATGGACATGATATTTTATGACTCTTTTGACTACTTCATTAAAATAGTCATTTAAAAGAATGTTGTTGATTCAATTCAATATTGTTTTCAATATTGTGCTCCTTGTTGAGGTCCATCTGATGCGAGTGCTTCTGTGCTCCTTGTTGAGGTCCATCTGATGCGAGTGCTTCTGTGCTCCTTGTTGAGGTCCATCTGATGCGAGTGCTTCTGTGCTCCTTGTTGAGGTCCATCTGATGCGAGTGCTTCTGTGCTCCTTGTCTCCTTCCAGCTGCCTCTGTGGTTCTGGTAGACCCAGGCTCCTCCGCGGACCTGCCCTGTTCTACAACCCTGCCTGAGGGGATCGTCCCGGGCCTGTTGGAGGTCACGTGGCGTTGGAACCACTCTGTTGTGGCCTCTAATGTGGAGAACCGTACGGAACCAGGCTACTTTATGAACGTCTCACAAATCCTCAACGGCTCCTTTCCCCTGATGCTGCGCAATGCCAGCCTTGGCCTGCAGGGGCAGTATGAGTGCCATGTGCTCTATAATAGCACTCAGATTCATATCAGTAACGTGGCCTTAGTCATCATGGGTAAGTGCTAGCTCCAATTACACTGCAGTCAGTTACAACTTTTCATTCACTTGGTCATTACATCATTCACTTCACTCACTCACTCACTCACTTATTAATTTTCCCATGTGTGCCAAGAGAGATAAGATCCTGTGATCTCAGAATCAGATATGACTGACTCTCACTCTCTCTCCCCTCCTTCTCTCTCTCTTTCCTTCTCTCTCTCGCCTCCTCTCTCTCTTTCCTTCTATCTCTCCCCTCCTTCTCTCTCTTTCCTTCTATCTCTCTCCTCCAGTTCCTCCCTCTCTCTCCGTCCTGTCCTCCGTTCTGTACCTTGGGAAGGAAAGCGTTCTTCAGTGTGAGGCGACAGGTTTCAGCCCTCCTCAGATCTTCTTCCG
>NW_027468774.1:9338877-9373877 GCF_046254945.1 Alosa pseudoharengus
AGGCACACAACACCGGTAACCCTCCGGCTACAAGTCCGAAGCGCTAACCAGTATAGTAGGCCACGGCTGCCCTACGGCTGTGGCCCCTCCCCTTTCTGTGGTCCTGTTTGCGTATCTGATCCTCATCTCTGTGTCCTCCATCTCACTCCAGCATCTACTCATCTGAAATGGAATAACAACCTCATAATGGCCAAAGGAGTCCTGGAGGGTCATTCAATAATGCATGAAATACATAAAAATAAATGAAACATAGAAAATATTCATGAATGCATACAATAAATAAAATATAGAAAATATTCAAGGACAATTTCATTTGCTACATTTTGATAAGCAAATCATTTGTTCACTGTTTGCCTCAAGCCGTAGATAGAGATACATCTGTACAGCTCTGATCCTGCTAGTCCTGAGCGCCCCCCTGATTGTAAGACCTTTATCACATAGAGACTCATAGAGTATCTCTGTAATGAGATCGCCCCCTAGTGTTTATATGCTGTAACACCTTTATCGCATAGAGCAGGGTTTCTCTGTAATGAGGGGTGACACCATGGTGGAAGTAATCTTCTGTGGAATCATTTTCTTCAGTTTGTTCATTTTTTCCCCAAGATGAAGCTGCATTGTTCCTTCAACTGCTTTTTGAACTATCATAAACATAAACACCTCTTTCCCCTCTATTTTCCCCTTCTCTCTCTCTCTCTCATTCTCCACCCTGTCCCAACACTTCTCCATTTCACGTGAGTTTGTTTTTAATCTAAAATGTTGCGTTGGTTTGTGTCCTGTGTCCCAGGACCTCATCACTCTGGCCGAGCCTCCCGCGTCTCTCTTGTGTCAGCACCTCCTTACAGTGAGTCAACGCTACTTCACTGGGTCTTGCTCTCTCTCTCTCTCTCTCTGTCTCACTCTCTTTCAGCCTCTCTCTCTTTCAGTTTGTCTCTCTATTCACTTCCCTTTTTCTATCCCTTTATTTCTCTCTCTCTCTATCCCTCTCTAACTTTTTCTAATGCTGCACAGTGTTTTGTTAAGTAGCCTCTTCCTCTCTCTCAACACATATCTCCCTCTCTTTTTATCACTTCCTCTATACCTCCCCTTCCGCACCAACCTGTTCTCCTTTCCCCTCTCATCCATTATCTGTCCATCTCATTCTCCCTCTCTCTCTGCAACACTTCTTCCCTCTATTTCTTTTTCATTCTGCCTCTCTCTCTCCCTCCATCTCATTCCCTCTCCCTCCATCTCTCACTCCTCATCCTCCTCCTTCTCTCTCCCTTCCTCCACCTCTCACTCTCCCCATCCTCCTCTCTCTCTTCCCTCTCTCCATCTCATTCTCATTCCCTCTCTCTCTCTCTCTCTCTCTTCCCTCTCTCCATCTCATTCTCATTCCCTCTCTCTCCCTCCCTCTCTAGGTGGACGTCTGTCTCGCGTCTCAGTGTCCTCCTTCTCTGAGAAGGGTCCTCTGTTGCCCCTAACTGCCCTGGGGTACTACAAGCTCTCCACCCAGCAGCCCGTCTACTCATCCTCTGGGGGCAACAAGAAGCTCCTCTCCTTCGTCACCTTCGTCCCCAACCTGTCTGTCCACAAGGGGGCAGTGTTCAAGTGCCAGGTCTCCTACAGGGGCAAAGACAAAGTGGTGGTGGAGAGGGTCTCCGACAAGTTCACAGTGCTCGGTACGTTTCAGTATTGACAAGTTTACAGTGTGCTCTATATGTTTCACTATTTTATTAATATTTAATAGTCCTGGTACGTTTCAGTATTGACAAGGTGCTCGGTACATTTCAGTATTTCATTTATATTTGAGTCCTTTATTCAGTTTACAGTGCTCGGTACATTTCAACCGTTTAGCAC
The DNA here is from genome assembly GCF_046254945.1 of Alosa pseudoharengus. Lineage (NCBI taxonomy): Eukaryota > Metazoa > Chordata > Actinopteri > Clupeiformes > Clupeidae > Alosa > Alosa pseudoharengus. The sequence continues at coordinate 9,340,714 of NW_027468774.1, forward strand.
AAGATCCTGGGCCCTAGTCAACGTAATATTTAATGGTGAAACACACTCATCTCCTTCAGCGTATTGGAAAGAAGTGATAGCCTTATATGATCTTCTCATCTTTCTGTTCCTCTCAGCTGCTCCAGAAGTGTCCGAGATGAAGTTGTCTGACATCAGTGAGAATACAGGTACTACCCAGTAACAATAAAAGTTGTTGAAAAGTCTTCACACACACAAATGAATAAACAAACAAAGGAGTGAATGAAGAGAAAAAAATGGACGAATAAATAAATAAATAACCCCTTCTCACAGACAGCAACACAAAGAATTGACATGTTTTCAAATCACACCTTCAAAATGACATTACTGAGGGATTTTGCTATATTTATGTAATATAAATGTATTCCGGCTTCTTCTCTGGTTCCGCGCTGCAGACACCACCATGCTGACGGTGCAGGCCTCCCGGTTCCACCCTGACATCATCACGTTCCGCTGGTTCTGCGAGGGCGGGGAGCTGTGCCCGGTGGCGGTGGCCCCAGCGCTAGCGGCACCACGACCCGATGCAGAGGGCTACTTCTCGGCCATGAGCCAGTGCCGACTGCCCCGGGCCGAGCTGGAGAGGGGAGGGACCAGGGTGTGGGTCACCGTGCACCACACGGCCCTCAAACAGCCAATCACACGTGAGACCAGAGGTGAGGACAGGAAGTGTGTGTGTGTGTGTGTGTGTGTGTGTGTGTGTGTGTGTGTGTGGTGGGGGGTAAATAACAACAGGGTAACAAGAGAAGAGAGGAAAGGACAATGGAATCTGCCCAGAGAAGTAAGAATAAAACAACATAGCATAAGAGGGAATCAGATTGTCACACTCAAAAGTATGAAATAAGTGAAATATATATAGCCAATCAGACATCAGACAAGGACAAATATGATTAGTCACTTCTGGACAACTAAGTGGGAGATTGAATATTATCTGTTGAAACTATTTGTCTATGTATTTGTAAATGCCATGTCCTAAGACAGGCCGGCGGGCAGCCAGCAGAGTGACAGACCTTCTCATCCACCTCAGGGTAATCTTAAACTTTCCAATGATATTAACGCCAAGTTGCTGTGATAAGCCAGCAGAGTGACAGACCTGCTCATCCACCTCAGGGTAATCTTAAGCTTCCCAATGATATTAACGCCAAGTTGCTGTGATAAATGGTTCGCGAGAAAATTTAAATGTGACATTAATGCAAAAATATGAAGAAAAAAATAATGAAACCACATGCAAATATTATCACATCATACTTTCCCAGATATGGGTAGCCCAAACTGTCCTGAAAAAGGAAGACATAGCATGTATAGATGGCCATTACAATGGCCAAGATAACTATCTTGTCTTAGATTAACTAGCTGAACAATACCACTGACAACTTCTGCATAATTTCATGGAGTGCTGAAATGTACACTTTTTTTGACTATATCAGAAGTAAAACTCAGCAAATATGCTTTGTGGTTGGGAACTTATTGCAGTATCATCATAACTATGGCTTAGACTACAGTACAAATATTTTCATCCATAGATAAAAAATAACCTCTGAATTGTGTTTCAAACTGCACCAGATTGATGGATTTAACCGTTAAAATATACAAAATGTTCTTCTGGGGGAGCATGCCATCGGACCCCCCTAGGATGTCACAACATCAGAAGAATGCAAGTCCAGCCAAACCAAAAATGTTTATTTCTATTTATAAAACGGATAGTTCCAGTCCTTGATTATGACTGGTTCAATCGCGTTCAATGCCGTTGTATATTTTCCTGATAATCACCTGACGCTTAACATTAAAAAGACTGTTTCAATGTGCTTCTCTATAAGAGGTAAAGCCAAATGTACCATTAAAATAGGCCAAGAGGCTATAGAGGAAGTGGATGAATTTAAATTTTTAGGTATTATTTTAGACTCACAACTTAATTTCAAAAAACATGTTAAGAAACTCTGCAAGACTGTCCGGACAAACCTGAACTGCTTCAGAATGATAAGACATCACATCCCGGTCAAGGCAGCTCTATTGTTCTTTCATGCAATGATACTCTCTCACTTATCATACTGTATTACCGTATGGGGCCAAGCCTCCCAGACAACTGTCAAACCAGTCACATCATTATATAAACAGGCACTGAAAATAATGGACCAGAAACCAATAACATCACATCACTGTTTAATTCTACAAAAATATAAGTTATTCAGTTTTGATAATTTCATTAAGTTTTCTTTTCTTAAAATAATTTTTAAATGTGCAAATAATCTGGCGCCCTCTGTACTTTGTCCATTTGTCATTAAAACAAAGGCAAGGAGCGCGGCCACAAGAGGAGCAGTGGGTGGTAACTGCACAGTAGAGGGGCGCAAAACTTCTTTCGGCCAGTCATGTTTCTCAGTAATAGGAACCCGCTTTTGGAATGACTTACCGATAGAACTAAAAACACAAACAGAACTGACAACATTTAGCAGTAAGGTAAAACATTGGCTGAAAGTAAATCAGGGATGTGACCACTAAGACTCGCACGCTCGCACACATGCACACATGCATACACACACTCTATTGTCTATGTTTTACTGTACTGTCTGTGTAGGTGCCTGGCTGTTCGCATAGGTGAGAGTTTGCGGGCGGTTGGGTATCTGGGGGTTGTGTAGTAAGTGATGTGATGTTATGTGTCTGTGTTATTGTATGTTATGTGTGACTGGCTGTTCGCATAGGTGAGAGTTTGCGGGCGGCTAGGAATCTGAGGGTTGTTTTGTATGTGATTTGCTGTCTGTGTTATTGTATTTGTGTATGTTGTGACTGGCTGTCCGTATAAGTGAGTCTGTGGGCAGTTGGGTGTCTGGGGGTTGTGTTACGTGACTTACTGTTTGTGATGTTCCTATGTATGTTGTGGTTGTCCTGATGTGCATGATTAGGGTATGAACACTAACATTACCCTTCATGTTTTGTTGGTCTCTATGTGTATAGAGAGGTGTATGCACACATATATTAGACTTTTTAGAATACTTTTAGATTACAATATGTTTTTAGAAAGGTCTGACCAGGGACTGGGGTTGCAAATTAGCCAACTGGCTAGAAACCTTTTATGTAACACATCTACAGACATTGTTATGGCATTGATTGTGATAGCTATGTATGTAATAATGTGCGCTGCATTGTCCCTCACAAATAAACTAATAAAAAAAATAAATAAAAAAAATAAGACCGCATATCGTTCTAATGAGCTTAGAATGCATAACGGTTAAAACTCAAAGTTGCTAAGCCACAATTCCGATAAGAATCTACTAGCGCTTCGCTTGCTTTGTGCCTAACAACACCCCTCAGCTGTGCTATATATTCACGATATAGAACGGCCTCTCAGGGCTTATTGCTTAATTATTTTGTTTGGTAAAGATGGTGGTCCTCATTCTTATTCTTTACAATTCCAGTGGTCCTAGTAGATCCCTTTGGGACCCTAATGTTAATTTAACTCTGGGACCCTGATCCCAACCCTAAGAACCACTGATGATATGAAATGGTAGATTTTTTCTTGTTTCTTTGCTGTACAGTAATGATCCTGAATGAGCCAAACAAAACAGCTGTGTATGAACATTTTTGATTGGCCCCACCAAATCTCAATCCAAGGTTTTTTGCTCATAAATTGGCAGAGCTGGCAGCTCTGTCAGACTAGAGAGGGAGTAGGGGCAGTAGAACTCTCAGCCACCTCAGGGTAGAGAGAGAGTGGGGCAGTAGAACTCCTCAGCCACCTCAGGGTAGAGAGGGAGTCAGGGGCAGCAGAGGTGATTTTATGACTTCCTGTTTCCTAGGGTACATAAAGAAGCCCAGTGTGTCAGAAATTACCTCAGCCAATCACAACGGAGCGCTGACGTTCAGCTGTGAGGTCACCGGGTTCTACCCGCCCGACGTGTGTGTCACCTGGCTGCAGCTGAAGAAGACGAAGCAGACAAAGGAAGCGCAACGCAGGCACCATAAACACCCAGGCGACCACGACGACGACGATGATGATGATGATGATGATGATTATGAGGATGAAGACAGAGTGGAGGTCACGGAGGGGATGCAGGTCTGGGGTCCGCTGCTCACAGAGCCCAGAACGTACCGGGCCACGGCCGTGCTGCGAGAGCCAGGGTCAGAGGTCAAGGGGGCGGAGCCTGTGGATGCGGTCATGTGTCGGGTCGACCACTGCTCCCTACAGGCACCTGTGGAGAGACTGTGGAGGAGAGTGCATGCAGGTAAACAAAAACAAAAACAACAACAACACACACACACACACACACACACACACACACACACACACACACACACACACACACACACACACACACACACACACACACACACACACACACACACACACACACACACACACACACACACTGTGTTCACAGCCCCCAAAATGGTTCCTCACAAACTATCAACATGAACAAACCTCCACAAGCTGAAGAAATTGTCTTTAATTCAGTCCTTCAGAAATGGATTACTATTGCTGCACATACAAAAACCAAAAAGCAACAGCCTGTTTTCTTTCATTCTATGCTATTATAAATGTTCTCGCTCTCTCTTTTAATTTCTAGATAGATAGATAGATTCTCTCTATCTCTCTCCTACATCACACCTTTTCCATTTCATCTGTCTTTCTTTCTTATTCTCTCTGACTTCTGTTTTCACAAAGTCAAATTCATGACAAAAAAGGCATTTCTCTTACCAAAGCCATCATACAAAAGACTGCATAGAACAAGGCTTGTACATGTCTATATGTAGACTTCCATAGATTAAATCTCTCTCTCTCTCTCTCTCTCTCTCTCTCTCTCTCTCTCTCTCTTTCTCATCCGTCAGTCCCTCCTGTCATCCCTCCATCTCTGACGGTGCACTGGACAGGGGATGGCATTGGGGTTTTCTCCCTGCTGCTGAGAGGTGGCAGAGCGTGCACTACGCTCCTGTGGGCAGCAGGAGGCGCCACCATGTCCTCGCTGCACTCCCGAGAGAGCGAGGCCACCGGCGGCGACGGCAGCAGGGAGCTGACCAGCACCTGCGCTGTCCTCCGGTTGTCTGGGCAACCGAGTCAGGGCAGGGGGACAAGCGTCCACAGTCACACCAACGGACACGCACACAGTAAGCAACTCCCTTACTCTAACACTCAACACCAACGCACACACACACACACACACACACAGTAAACAACTCCCTTACTCTAACACTCAACACCAACGCACATACACACACACAGTAAGCAACTCCCTTACTCTAACACTCAACACCAACGAACACACACACACACACACACACAGTAAACAACTTCCTCTAACACTCAACACCAACGCACACACACACACACGCACACAGTAAGCAACTCCCTTACTCTCGCATCTCACACTCAACACCAACACACACACACACACAGTAAACAACTCCCTTACTCTAACACTCAACACCAACGAACACACACACACAGTAAGCAACTCCCTTCCTCTAACACTCAACACCAACACACACACACACACAGTAAACAACTCCCTTACTCTAACACTCAACACCAACGAACACACACACACACACAGTAAGCAACTCCCTTACTCTCGCATCTCACACTCAACACCAACGAACACACACACACAGTAAACAACTTCCTCTAACACTCAACACCAACGAACACACACACACACACACACACAGTAAACAACTTCCTCTAACACTCAACACCAACGGACACACACACACACACACACACACACAGTAAACAACTTCCTCTAACACTCAACACCAACGGACACACACACAGTAAACAGCTCCCTCACTTTCACACTCAACACCAAGTCGTCTGTTAGCCTACCATTTCCTGGAAGGCACTCTGGACAGGAAGCTCCTGTGCAGGAGTGTCATACTCATATTAAGTAGTGGGCCAGAGTTGTTGGAATGAGACCTCGTGGTGGGCCGTCATTGTCATGGTCATTATCATGTTTCTGCATGGGTATCAGAGTGCTGTTTGATTATATCACTTATGAGCAAACAAGTACACAATGTACTGCTGTCATATGCTCTTCTCTCTTGAAATGCCCAACTTCCATGTTAGTTTTTCTGCTTCTTCCTTCCTGAGGATGGTTTGTAGTGGTTTAATCAATTTACCATATCATAGAGATATTGCTTATAACACATTGTTGAAGACAACTGGACTTGAATATCTTTTCTACAAATTTTTCCTTATACCCAAAACATCTGGGGGGCCGTATGAAACCTGCTGGCGGTCCTGATCTGTCCCCTGGGCCTTATGTTTGACACCCCTGCCCTATAGTAAAAAATCAACTTAACTTGGTCTCTCTCCACAGAGCCAAAGCCAATGTCGGCCATGTTGGAGTGTGAAGCAGAGGTGGCCTTCATCGATGAGGAGGAAGACGATGGTGTGAGGAGGCCTCAGAGAGCACTGGCGGAGACGAAGAGCGACAGGGAGAGCACGGAAGAGAGAAGAAGTGAAGAGAGAGAGGGGGAGACGGAGGAGAGAAGAGAGGGGGAGACGCCGCTGGATCCTGCCTCCATCAACACTGTGAGACTGGGGGAGGGAGAAGCACTCCGAGTCAGTGTGGAGATCACACACCCTGCTCTTAACGCACCAGTTTACCGCACATGGACAGGTAACACACACACACACACACACACACACACACACACACAGACCCTGCTCTTAACGCACCAGTTTACCGCACATGGACAGGTAACACACACACACACACACACACACACACACACACACCCTGCTCTTAACGCACCAGTTTACCGCACATGGACAGGTAACACACACACACACACACACACACACACACACACACACACACCCTGCTCTTAACGCACCAGTTTACCGCACATGGACAGGTAACACACACACACACACACCCTGCTCTTAACGCACCAGTTTACCGCACATGGACAGGTAACACACACACACACACACACACACACACACACACCCTGCTCTCAACGCACCAGTTTACCGCACATGGACAGGTAACACACACACACACACACACACACACACACCCTGCTCTCAACGCACCAGTTTACCGCACATGGACAGGTAACACACACACACACACACACACACCCTGCTCTTAACGCACCAGTTTACCGCACATGGACAGGTAACACACACACACACACACACACCCTGCTCTCAACGCACCAGTTTACCGCATATGGACAGGTAACACACACACACACACACACACACACACACCCTGCTCTTAACGCACCAGTTTAAAGCACATGGACAGGTAACACACACACACACACACCCTGCTCTTAACGCACCAGTTTACCGCACATGGACAGGTAACACACACACACACACACACACACACACACACACACACACCCTGCTCTCAACGCACCAGTTTACCGCACATGGACAGGTAACACACACACACACACACACACACACACACACACACACCCTGCTCTCAACGCACCAGTTTACCACACATGGACAGGTAACACACACACACACACACACACACACACACACACACCCTGCTCTCAACGCACCAGTTTACCGCACATGGACAGGTAACACACACACACACACCCTGCTCTCAACGCACCAGTTTACCGCACACACACACACACACGCAACCATGCACGCTCACACACACACACACACGCAACCATGCACGCACGAGCGAGTACACACACACACACCACCGTATACACACGAGCGAGCGCACACATACACACACACACACTTGATTTCTTTATTTGAATCCGCCAATCAAATTTCTTACAGAAATGATTCAAATATTCTCAGAGATAACACAGCTTTGACATTCAAGGGTACATAAATCATCGCTTACGCCACACAGCAAGGCTGCCTATCACACACACACACACACACACACACACAAAAGGGTACATAAATCATCGATTACGCCACACAGCAAGGCTGCCTATCACACACACACACACACACACACACACACACAAAAGGGTACATAAAGCATCGCTTACGCCACACAGCAAAGCTGCCTATCACAGCTGAGATGGAGCAGAATTTTGCCAGCTGTTTAGACTTTCCTTTTGGTAGCCCTGCCAGTCTTAGTCTACTGACAGCCAGTTTGTAGGCATGTCCCAGGCAGCCAAATATCAATGCCACAAACTTACATGCATAGCCTAGGTCACTGATCTTTGCAGGGAGGGGTTGGTATTTAGTCATTTTTTCCATATGCAGACCATAAACACAACCTATTTCCAGGACTAGCACCTCCTTTCTATCTGTATCTACGAACACAACATCTGGAGTGTTAGGGATGTTACAAAACACATCATCAGAGCTGTTGAACCAGTCTGGTATTACACGTGAGTGTTTATACATAGGCATATTTTTTGGAAATATGTCTTGAACAGAACTGGCAATGAGATCAACAATGCGGTCATGGCGTGCTGTGTATAGCCCTTTGTACATATTACAACCATTTACAATATGAGCAACTGATCAACGTGATCAGAGTTAGAATGCATTATACAGTGTGGATAGTGATTTTCAGGGTACCATATAATGCTGGTTGTATCTGGTTGGTAGCACCTGTAGTCTAGTGGCCTTAACAGTGAAGCAAAGAATGTCCTCCCCTATTGCAGCATTTCTGTATGAGAGGTAGAGTGGTCAGCAAAGCACACACACAGGAGCGAGTTACACACACACATGCACACACACACACACACATACACACACACACACACACACACACACAACCATGCACGCACAATCATGCACACACTTATGCACACACACACACACACACACACACCACCTTCTTCACACTAGTGTACAAGACAAGGACCTGGGCACACATGTACCCACCCATGCATTCACCAACACCACACACACACACACTGATTGATTAGTTAGCATATCACACAGGGTGTTCTGTTGTGATTCCTTGTGACAGATCCTAAGGGGACAGTACACAAAGGACTAGCTCATTCAGCTACGCCACCCAGTCATGTCAATTCCCAGAAAAATAGCAGACAGCATTAACCAAGAAAGAATTGGCACTCCTCAAAGCATGGCACTTTTTCAACTTACCTTGTGCAACAACAACAAAATCAAATCAGTACTTTACTAAATAGCAGCTTATCAAAGCTGCTTTAGAAGCAGACTGTGTTTCCCTGCCTCTCATTCTGGTTATATTGTTCCCTCTACATAGCTCAAGAATGATGCCCAACTAGGACTGTTCTGGTGCAGAAGACTTACCTTCAGCTTGATCGCCCAAACATCCCACTCCAGGACACGTGCCTTATGTAGAGGCTCTTTAACTCAATCAAAACCATTTCATGTCATATTTATTTTGTATTACAGTCTATCTATTTAAAAGGACTCAATCTCCCTCTCTAACTTTTGTGACTAATGCAACTTTGTACTGTTTATTAGTAAAGATTATTTTGTAAAAAAATATGATTGTGTGTATGCTTGAGTCTGTGCGAATTAAAGTTGATTTAACAATTTGATAAATACCCACCCTACTGTATAAATAAACAATAAGCCATTGTATGGCTTCCGCTGCGGCTGAAAGCTTGCCTTCGATTCTTGTGTGCGTGTGAACTTGTTTTTTCCTCGGCTGACGCGTAGACCAAATTAGCTTGTCTTTTCACTCCAACTGCACTCAATGCACAAACAATCAACTCTATTCAGACCTCGATTTAGCATATCGGATAGAGTTTGCATGACATGTAGCGTTACCTATCTTACTGTATATAAAATATCAGATTGCGTCAGGATAGCGACTCTTTTCCTCTTGTCGTCTTTACTCAACATCAAGAAGTTGGCTACCCAAACGAAGAGTCAAGTAACACAACTATGAGAAGTTGATGCAAAGGGATATCATTGGACAATTTTGAGAAGTGAAAACCGAGAAGACGCCAGCACAGGTAACTGTTTTCAAAAGCGACTGTAACCCATTGCAAGTTGCCCAGGTTACTCAACTCGTATTAGACCTGAACATGACAATCGTCACGCTGCTTTTTTGTTGGCTGGGGTTTACACATTGCCTCGGTGAACCACATAGGCCTATGTCTGTTCCTCTTTAAAAACCGGACATATCAACATCAGGAACTAGACTACAAAGTATCAGCTGCAGTTTTTCACTACACATAATGATGTTATGACTACACTCTTGATTGTAAGTGCGCACGGATCAGACTGATTAAACGGGTGAACTAGGGCTCCCTGGGTTGCAGTCATACAGCCTAATTTCTAGTAGCCTAGCCTAGCGCGGGCATGTAACATATTCGAACATTTTTTAAACTTCTAAGAGAACCAAGATTCAAGTCAGCTATGGACCCTGATGAAAGTGTCCTTTCCCGTTTTGGACGGACGTTCTGGGCCGCCTTGGTGAGTGTTTTTATTCCTAATGAACACAGAGGAGATATTCTGTCACTTAACGAGATATTCTGTCATGTGTATCTGTCATTCTGTCATTCTGCTACTATGATATATTATTCTGGTATACTATCATCTGTATACTATACTGACACAAAAATGTGTAGTAGGCTATACAAAGGCCTTGCAGGCCTGTAAATTGTTTTGTTGTAGGTCGGACAGTAATCCAAGCACAATGTGATGTTACAGTAGACAACGCATTCACAAGCCACTAAGCATATGAAGTTGTTTTGCTGTAAGGCAGTGGTGTTATCAGTCATGTATTGTATCATTAGTCATACCACTAAACCGTTTCTTCCGCCCAATATACATAAAGGTGCCTCTAATGGCATTGTGTGTCTTTGTTTAATGTTCAATTAAGCTGGTGAATGACAGTGTTTTTATGAACTTCATTAAAATGACTTCTCTGTCTCATTATGTCTTTCCACCCCCTCTTCCTTCACACACACACACACACACACTCATTACACACTCATTCATTACTCACCCTCAGGCCTACATCACAGTCTCGGTGGTCAGATTTCTGAGAACAGAACCTGACCCAGCGGGCCAGGACAGCGAACCCAGACATGAGGAAGATGATGTTTCTAGTGAGACGGCCGACCGGAAGTGCAGGGAGGAGCCCCCACACAGGGGCTTGACCAAGACGGACATGGCTGTGCACTGCCGCCTACCCACAGTTCCGTGGGAGAAGTGTGAAGTCGTCACAGATCATCGCCATGACAGGGAAACAAATGTTTACAGTGTTCAGTATTCAGAGACTGGCCCGGAGGGTGATGAACCAGAGCGAAAGAGTTTTGATGTGAAAGATCATTTGAAGCCAGACCTTACTGCTGAGGGTGAGGAGGAGGAGGAGGAGACGCAAGTCCAGGATTCCAGTGTCCGTGAGGACCGTTGCAGAGAGACCATGGACATCCCCATAAGCCACACAGAGCATGTTAGGGACCGTGGTGACGAGACCATGGACATCACCATAAGCCACACAGAGCATGTTAGGGACCGTGGTGACGAGACCATGGACATCACCATAAGCCACACAGAGCATGTTAGGGACCGTGGTGACAAAGCTGGCACACTGGCTCCAGAGGAGCATGACGCTTTGAGAACCAAACTTAACGGTTTAGAGATGAGTGACGACTCCGCTGCAGGGAATTCTGGGATTGCGGTAAGAAGTGAGCTCTGTGGCTCAGGTGAAGTTGAAGTTGACGGTGAGGTCAGAGGTCAGAAAGACTCACAGGAAGAGGAAGTGATGGATCAGGAAGTGGATCGTGGAGATGACCCAGAAGCAGAAGCTCCACAGTCCAGTGCCATCCACGCAGAACAAGGCGAGACAGTGGCCAGCGTCCTCCTCACTGAGCAAACAGCCCCCGAGTCACATGCCAGCCTTGCCAGCCAGGAGGAGACAGCGCCCGATGCTGCCCATCAAGACCATGACGCACCACTGTCCCTCACCACGCACACAGACCAAGAAGAGGAAATCCACGCACTCACTCACAGACTGGTGGAGGCGGTAGTGGCGTCATCAGTTGAATGTGTAAATAATGAATTAAAAACGCAGGATCGCCTGGAGGAAGTGCATGATGAGAGTCATGCACAGGTATCAGTGGCCAGCCTCACCTGTCCAGACCAGGTGGACAGCGCACGCGACCTGAGGGAACAACAAGAGCCGACTTCAAATCAACCTGTTGAACCACTGACTATATGGTATGACGGAGAGGCAGGGGAAGATACTGAAGCTGTACATTCATCTGGAAATGAAGAGCGCGAACGTGGGCCACAGGGAGAAGGAGAGAGATCAAGAGGCGAAAGGATTGATGAGCCTGCTGATGATCAACTTTCATGGGAGAACACAGAGGAGTCAGGGGAGAAAATGGATAATGACAATGACAAACAACGTGAAGAAGGCGACGAAGGGAGAGAGGGCCAAAAAGCTGAGGACTTGGTGGAGGTGCTAGAACAGGAACAGGAAGTAGAATTGCAGTTACAAGGCCAAGTCACAGAGTGTCGTGACAGTGATGAGCATCTGTGTGGAAAAGAGAAAGACTTTGTGAAGGAAGAGATGATGGTGCTGGAATCAGTTTGTGAAGAAGATGCCACAGCAGAAGTCTTTGATAACAAAGAGCTGTGTGAAGGAGTGGAGCACATCAGCTCTGAGGAAGACTATGGAGACAGAGAGATGAAGGAGCACAGCAGGAATGACAACGCAGCTGCAATGCTACAGGATTTACCAACAGCAGCTGGACCGGTCACTGTGACGGACACAACACACACCATTTCAGAGGTGATCAAAGAGGACCTACTGCTAGTTAGACAAAGTGCACAGGAAATGAACGCAAACCCACAGGAAATGATGGATGTTGACAGTGAGGTCACAGATATTACCCTGGACGCTGGTGCAGAGGAACTGAGAGGACAAAAAGCAGAACCACTGAAGGAGGAGAGGGTGGGAGGAGAAGAAGAGGAAAAAGAAGAGGAAGAAGAAGAAGAAGAAGAGGAAGAAGAAGGAGGAGGGGAAGAAGAGGAAAGAGATGAGTTTGAAGGTTTGAGACCCACAGAGGAATCAGAGGATGAAGGAGTCTCCATTGACCCCGAGGACAGTGATGTCCAGGAGGCACATGAAGGATGGCACTCTGAGGAAGGTGAAACTGATTTCACTGATGACTTCACATCGCCTGTCACAGAGGCCAGTGATGCCTTATTGTATGAGGCAGAGTTGGAGCTCGTTGAGACCGGGACAGATGCTTCACTCCTGAGGGAAGACGCAGACCCGACTTCCACAGAGGCAGACCTAACCAGCGGACCCAAACACACAGGGTTGGACACACCCTGGGAATCACAACTGGCACTGCAGGAATCTGAAATAGCTGCAGGATCAGGTTACACAGAGAATGGCCACGCATCAGACATTCTTAGAAATACTCATGATGACAATGTTATGGCTGACACTGAGTTTGTGCCATGTGGTGCGCCTGAAGAGATGAATCTTATGGACATGTCTGAATCAAATCCAGTGTCTGAATCAATACATAGACAGCAAGAGGAAGCAGAACTTAAAATAAAAATAAAGATGCAATTATCTAAGGAATCAAAATCATTGGATGAGGGGAGTGAATTAGAGCTCAATGGGTCGACCACAGCAACACTCACAGACTTGCCAGTTGAAGAGGAATTGATGGAGTCAGATGTTATATTTACGGCAGAGGCTGAGACGGAAGAAAACCCAGAGCTATCTGAGGGCCCCATGGACCCAAAAGCACCACCAGAGAGCATCATCCCAGAGTCTGAGAGAGAATTTGGAGAAGAATCAGTTCACACTGGCAGAACTCAAGTGCAGGAGTTGTGTAGAACAGGATTCATGAGTAGCGATGAGGACAACGAACACAGAGAGACTCAGGAAGAATTAAGAGCTGCAGAAAGTGACCTGGTAGAAAACAAAAGCGAACTGCTAGAAGACAAGGCAGGAAATGAATCTGCACCAGTGGCGGAGTGCCAAACAGATATGAATGAAGAAGCTGAGTTGGAAGACACCGTGCCAGGAGAACGGGATGGAATCACAGCGGCAGGACCAGATGACATGGAGGAAGCCTTGCAAAAGGCTTTACCAGAAGACATGGCAGGACTAAATGAAGAACCAGATGTTGAAGACATGGCAGGACTAAATGAAGAACCAGATGTTGAAGACATGGCAGGACTAAATGAAGAACCAGATGTTGAAGACATGGCAACCATAGAAGTGAGGGATGGAGAGGCAACACACCTGGATGACAGGTTGCTGAAGAGAAAGCTGGAGCGTGCTGGAGCAGAGGAAGAGGCGCTGGAAGATGAGCCAGACGTCACAGCAAGGCCACAGGTAAATAGCCTGCTTTTCACACTCTCTTCAGTTCAATTCTGAAGTAGTAATAGTTGTTGTATTTAAACTAGAGCTTTGTAAATTGCATTGATTTCAAATGGAAATATGTTTATTTACGTCATCAGTAGACACAGTGTTGTTTCCACCCTTAATCTCCTCTTTCCTGGGTCCAGCGGTCCTCTTTGGACTTCTCTGTCCAGAAGTCTCGCATCGCAGTGAAGAACCCTCTGGTCCGCCCTCCCAAAGACCCACGCACCCTCCTGAATCTGGCCTCTCTGCAGCCCACCCCCAGGGCCCGTCCTCGGCAGGACGCCCTCCCTGGTGACCCCAGCAGAAAGCCTCCCGCACGCGGGGTGCCCCCGGGAGGGGCTGGGGTCATGGGTGTCAAGCTGCCTGGTGAGTGAAAGCAAAATTAAAGAACAAACACATTTGCACATGTTTACAAGACGCATACATACAAACACACAAATACACACATACACACACACACACACACACACACACACACACACACACACACACACACACACACAAACACACACAAACACACACTCAATAGAAAAACGGGTGTTCTTTTGGCTTGTTCCTCGTGTTTATAAAGAGATTCCATGTAGGCCCCAGTGGTTGTTAGTAGATGGCCAGATGATTGACATGGCATGTTTCCAACGCTGCCCCTCCAGGGTTAGGAGCTGGGTTTCCTGTGTTGAGAAAAACCAACAGAGAGCCGAAAGAGGAAGAGAAGGCCCAAAGCTCACTATCACAGGTACTAATTTCAGCCATCATATTTACCATACTCATGTGTGATGCTTTGACACAGTGCAAGCTGTCTTGAGCTGTCTGCAGTTGTAGCACACTAAATGGGGCACAAAGAGCAAAGTCAGTTATGAGCGAAGAGCCAGGTGCATGTGACTGAAGCTGTCTTGTGGCTGATTGGAGCATTGACATAACCCACCAGCATTTGCGCTCAGGATCTGGGTAATGCTATTAATAGCAAATAGATTTAGCCTAGTTATTAAATTAACATTGACTTTAGACGTTACACTTTGCACTTTGTCCCTCATTTAAACTAGGAGCCACATTATGGTTTGTTTTCAACGTTTTAAAGCTCAGTGTCTGTTAATGTGACTGCTCCTCTCTCTCTCTCTCTCTCTCTCTCTCTCTCTCTCTCTCTCTCTCGGCAGAAATCTGACTCGGAACAGAAACAGACAGAGGATGCGGCAGAGGAGGGGCAGACCAAAAGCAAACCCAAGTGGAGGCCACCAAAGCATGCCATAGGGTACGCCAACACAGGACTTTTCTGTCAGTTTCATCCTATCATATGCAGCGTGCATCTCTTTTAGTGCCTGCAGCTGAATGTTTGAGTGTACTGTGCCTGTCACAATGCAGGTTGCATACAGATTGTTATCTGCTATTTGGTTATTATGGCTGATTTTATGGGCTTGACTGCACACATTGGTACACACAAAGATGAACTGAAACTGACAAATCATGCCGTATATACCGGTACTTGCCTTTGCAAAAGATACTTGACTTCAGCAAAATTATGTGGACAAAGGTATTTGGATGCTTGCCACAGGGACTTCAATGGCACTCCCATTGGGCTTTGCCATATCAATACATATTGAGTTAGAATGGGATATCATTGAAGTTCCTGTGGGTGTAATGGGGTGGTGGTAGCGTAGTGTTTAAGGAGCTGGGCTAGCATGCAGTAGCCTGAAAAGTTGTGGGTGCAAGTTCCGGCTTCTACCATTGTGCCCTTGTGCAAAGCATCCAAAGCCCAGGTTGTTCAGGGTGCAATGCCTTTGTAATATAATGTAAGTCGCTTTGGATAAAAGTGTCTGCTAAATGAATGAAGGTAGGCCTGAATGTAATGGAATGGCAGGCATCCCAATACGTTTGTCCTTTTATAGTGTATGTGTGATAGACTGTATACAGTCTATGGTACGTGTGATGTGCCCTGTGAAGTCCTGCCAGCCTGTTTACAGTCTATTCTTGTTTGCAGGATGGGGACGCCTTTCATGATGGCTGAATTGAAGGGAAAACTGAGGAAGTCCCCCGAAAAATAAGAGAATGACCTGTGGCCAGAACTGATGAACTTTAACTGCATGTCAGTTTGTTGTTGAGTGCTGGCAAGCTATTTCTTAATCAGTTACTTTGTGATGGGTCATGCCTTCTTTTCATGACTTGAATAAATCATATATGCCAATGTAACTTTACTTTACTAGTGTTAAATAAATAAATAAATAAATGAAAAAATTGGAATCCAAATGTTTACATTTGTTGTGGTCGGAATATGTATAGACAGATATTTACAATATGTTGTACAGCTATGTGCAGTGTGGTAACAGTACCATTGTAGTGCAGAAACAGTAACATTATAAGAGCATAAGAATAAGTGTATGTGCAAGATGAATAGAATGAAGAGCAGTAGAATATGGCTATGTATAAGTGTAGTTACAGTATGTGCATTTATAAATAAATAAATAAATACATAATAAACACTATGGGTGGGATAGGGCAGTGCAGTGGTTCTTAAACTTTTTCTGTCATTCGGGGAATTTACAAACCCCACATGACCCCATCAACCAGCCTACATTTTAATAAATTATATGAAATTATATAATGTTTATCATTTGTTTCTAAATGTTACCATGGCTGATAGGAGGCCCTCCCCTGTGAGGGCGGCTGCGCAGTATGTTCCGCACGACGTCAGTGGGTTTTCGGAAAGGGAGGCGCTACCAGACACCGGTGATTGAGGTGGGGTAAGAAAAGAAGGAATTACACCGGGAGAAAGAAGAAAAACGAGAACGAATGAAATTACCCCTACAGTAGAATTTCGATATTTACACCATATATGTGATTGAGGTAACGTACGATTCAATTGAATATTGTTCTAGGTGATTTATTGTTGTGAACAAATGCGACGAAAGTCGACTTTTTCTCGTTAACGTTAGGTTAGCCGGCTAGGTTAATGGTTAGCATGTAAGCTAGTCACTGCTGGCTAGCCCTAGCGCACCCTATTATCTACTGTGCATCTACTAGCAAAGGGATAGCCATGCTATGGGTAACTTATAGCTATGCTTGCGTTTATCAGAGGCCGAGTAGATTGGCCAACATTATGATGTTATGTCACTGATGAGCTAACTAGATAGTTTTAAGGCAGGACATTTAGCATCTAGGAAGGGAACGACTAACGTTAGTTGGAAGGTGGTACACATTCACAGTTATGTGCTGTTTTCTAAAGTCTACCTTTGTGCTTGTTTTTTGCTTGCTTGTAATTTTGCCAGTTAACTGCTCCGTATTATATAAAGATACCTATTCTCTCTGGGTCGCTAAATAAGCTATTTTGTCATGCAGGCATGCTTCAACTTGTAACTTTAGCTAACGTTAGCAATAGCAGTTAACGTTAACGTTAGCAATACTTCCCACAGTGAGTTCGTCGTTAAACAGGTCAAGATAACTCTGGTTTATTGAATTGAATATCAGATTACGTTTTTAAAGTATTCACGTCAATTTAGGGTCAAATAATAGATGCAAGTGTGTTATTTTAGCGAAACCTTATCGTCAATGGCGCTTCACCGAAACATTAAAAAAGTTGGCTAACCTTAGGTTAAGTTAAGTGGTTTCGCAGCTGAAAGGCTAGCAGGCTCCTGTTAGCGCTTTAGCTAACGTTATAGGGGTTAATGTTACCTAATCGATTTCCTTCAGTTGACGTCGTTTAGATTCAACGTTGGATAGCAAGCTTGGTGGCTGGATTATACTTCTAAAAAGCTACATTTTGTTTTCCAAATCACATACAGTCGTTTCCGAGGGTTAACTAACCATGAATTAGCCTATGTGTACAGTTAACGTGCGTAACCCCTCGCCAATAACTTAGCCGAAGAGTGAACCGGTATTTTTAAAAGTTAGAGCTTCATTTTGGTGCACATATATATCAGATTATTTACGTTGTGTAGTTTGCTTCCGTATTTCAGCTTGTTTCTGATAGTTTGCATATAAGTCGAGTAGATCTCTGCCATCACTGTTGGTGCTAATAGCTTTGCAAAGCGGCCTCAGAGTCGTGAAGCTAACGGTAACGTTAATATAGCCCGATTGCTTGAATGGACTCTGGTCGTTAGCCACCTTTAAACGATTGATTAAAGTACACCATCACTTTGCGTTGATTTGATTCCTACAGAACCCATTTGATCCGCGCTCTAAGTTGGGATATCCTCCCTGCACTGTGTTAGTTTAGCTCTGTCGGTTTAATGTATTGTGGCGTAGAAGTGATATTGTCATACTATTCCTCTACCACAAGGGACACTTTTTTGAATTTTAAAGAGTGATGTATGATCAGTCTGTGCCCCCGTAGGCTTGACAATTAGTTCGTTTTGCAAGCTATTTTCTAAATGGTTTAATTCTTTCTTTCAACAGATCTCTTGCATCCATTTCCCGGCCCCTCTCTCGTCTGTGTGTTTGCGTGGGAGTCTGTATTGTGTGAGGCAGGAACAGTGGTTGTCTGTCTGCCATACTGATTACCAGAGTGACGTGATTGGGGTACAGCTGGGTGTTTTCTCTCTCTCTCTCTCTCTTCCCCCTCTGTCTCATCTCCCTTGTTTGTGCAATTGGCCATGGGTGACATCAGCGATCTGGACAGACAGATCGACCAGCTGAGGAGATGTGAGCTCATCAAAGAAAATGAGGTCAAAGCACTGTGTGCCAAAGCCAGGTAAATAACAACAAGCAAGGAGACACACCATCTTGGTGACCCAGACACACAACATATGTTGACGCAGAACATAAATGCTTAGTCATTGTTTTTGGTTTAAAGTTTTGTGGATTATGTGTCAACATGCCTGTACTGTAAAACAAATGGCCTCTCGGGGACATTAAAGTTTTCTAAGTTATGTTATAGCTCATGGTTGGTTTGTCCATAATTTTTCAACTGAGCAAAGCGGTTCTTCACCTTAAGACCCTATTTGAATGAAATCTTGTCCCATCACAGAGAAATCCTTGTGGAGGAGAGCAACGTACAGAGAGTAGATTCTCCAGTGACAGTAAGTAGGAATGCTTTAGCTTGCATAATCAGTTTGTTTCATTTCGTGTCCTGTCTTTTAAGAGTGCTAACTTAATCTTCTATACACAGGTATGTGGTGATATCCATGGACAGTTCTACGACCTGAAGGAGCTGTTTAGAGTAAGTGTGTTGTGTTGTCATTCACGTCAAACTGCAGATCAGCCCATTCTTGCCAGCTTGTCCAATTGATTAAACCTTGAAAATTGTGCCTACAATGCACTTTTGAGGCAGAATAATGTATAACAAACTATTGCACTACTTGCTTTTTTGGAAATAATAATGTTATAATGTTCATATGAAATAAAGTGGTTTAATGATCATTCAAGATATCAAGTTAGTTTCCCAGGTAGTTATTAGGTAGATTGCATTAATGTTGACCAATTTCATGAAGAACTTTAATCTGGAAACCTTCTGTGATGTTATAGTGTTGCTGAGTATTAAATCAATGATCTTCTGCTGTTTGTTGTTATTTTATTTAGAGATTGTTTTGGCCATGACCCAAATAATCTCCTCCTTTTGTTTGGGTGTAAAGCTGTTTTTGTGAGGAAGGAACCTGTTCAAAGTACCTCCAAACTGCCAAAAATGGTGAACATTTTAAAGTCTGTGCAATCTCCCGTTCACCAGTTATAATTTGTGGATAATTATGGTTGAGCGGTTTAATCAGATAGTAAAAGTTTAGTACGTACCAGCAGAGGAAGCTAAGCCAATGACCGACAGCGTCGGAAGGTAAACCTAACGCCCTTGGAGAACAGAGTCTGCTTCAGGGTATCAGGAGTTCCTTCAGAGACCTGTTTACCTTTAGAGCAGTGTTGTGAAATAGCAAGAATGTGCCACCAGCCCGGAACTCTTATCCCCTCTCCTCATGGTCTGCACGGTCCCTCCACAGGTGGGCGGTGATGTTCCGGAGACTAACTACCTCTTCATGGGCGACTTTGTGGATCGAGGTTTCTACAGTGTTGAGACATTTCTCCTGCTTTTGGCTCTCAAGGTAACGTTACTCTCCCCCTCACATCTTACACATGTTCATATGCATATTACATTGCACTTGGCTGACGCATTTTTAACCAAAGCAACTAACATGGTAAACGGTTTAAGTTTTAAAGCAATTCTTTCAACAATTTTAGGACAATTTAAAAAGGTAGAGTACAGTAAGAATAAGTGCATCAGTGAGTGCTGTTTTTAAACAGTTGAGTGTCAGTTCAAGACAGGTGGTAAGTGCTAGGATCAGCAAGACTAGTTGTAAGTAGTGCTATGAGAGGAGATGTTCTCTAAAGAGCTGGGTCTTCAGGAGTTTTTTGAAAATGGAGAGGGATGTCCCTGTCCTGTTGTGTTTCTTAGCCAGCTCATGAATCCTTTTGCCTCAGAAGGCACCTGAAGTGTGGGTGTAGGGGTGTGATTCCCAGCAGCTTTACTGACCCGTGTCGTTGGACTTGTTCTCAGTACCTGTTGGTATTGCCTTTCTCTTCCTTCCTCAGGTGCGCTACCCTGACAGAATCACGCTTATCCGTGGCAACCACGAGTCGCGGCAGATCACGCAGGTGTATGGGTTCTACGACGAGTGTCTCAGAAAGTACGGCTCTGTGACTGTGTGGAGGTACTGCACGGAGATCTTCGACTACCTGTCCCTCTCGGCCATCATTGATGGAAAGGTGGGTGCAGGCCTCTCTAAACCCCCTCTTGTCAAATACTTCTTTAACCCTTAAAGGAGTACCGTCACACCGGTGTGATGGGAATGTTGAGAAATGAACGTTCTAAAGAATATCTGGGTTCATTGAATTCAACATAGAATTTTAGAACCTTCAATTGTTGCGGAACCTACCTTGTTCAAAAACCTACACCTTTAAGGGTTAAATATGATGAGTGAAGACCAGGCAGCTTTATTTGTGTAGCGCGTTCTGTACTTGAGTCACCAGTAGAAATCCGTAAACAACGGCAAATCAAAGCAACTAAAATATAGTACAAGTAATAAGATAATAAAAATAAAAATGATTAAAAATTCAATGAAATAGTGATAATTGTTTTGTTTTTACTTCAATTTAGCATAATGAGAATAATTGCATGCATGCTTAATTCTTATAAGATGATGGGAATAATTGCGTGCATGCTTAATGCATGCTTAATTCTTATAAGATGATGGGAATAATTGCGTGCATGCTTAATGCATGCTTAATTCTTATAAGATGATGGGAATAATTGCATGCATGCTTAATTCTTATAAGATGATGGGAACAATTGCGTGCATGCTTAATGCATGCTTAATTCTTATAAGATAATGGGAATAATTGCATCCATATTTCATTTGTTTAGTTGGCTTTGTCCAATGAACACATAAAGGTACACTGCCCTGTGTTGCCCTCTGTGGTCTGCATTTCTGCTGTAGTGCAGTTCTGCTTGCTGTTGCACATGCTGGAGTGCTTGTTGCTGTGCTTGCTGTAATTGTGTGACTCATTGTGGTCTTGATGCTTCTAAAATAACATCAGGACATTTCCTGCCTCAGAATAGGCCAAAGGAGTGTGTGTATGTCTCTGTCTGTCTGTCAAAAATACACATCTGGAAATCTCATTAATAGACCCAGTCCACATGGGGCTAAAGTACATGGGGGATAGTACAATGACTGTACGGCAAGATAGCAGATGGCAAGCTAGCAACACAAAGCACACACAGGTTATAGAAATGGGACTGAGATGGCAAGCTAGCAACACAAAGCTGAGATGGCAAGCTAGCAACACAAAGCACACACAGGTTATAGAAATGGGACTGAGATGGTGAGACTTGACCTCAGCGTGGAGGTGGCTAGCCTTGTTGTGCTAACTGTAATGTCCCTCTTTGTGTGCAGATCTTCTGTGTGCACGGTGGTCTCTCGCCCTCCATACAGACACTGGACCAGATTAGAACCATCGACAGGAAACAGGAAGTGCCACATGACGGCCCCATGTGCGACCTCCTCTGGTCAGACCCTGAAGGTAAGCGCGTGTGAACCAACACCTGCCTCTGTTGGGGCATATGAGATACTCAGACTCATGTTGCCATTTCAATAGGCTGACAGTGGTGCTGAAAAAGACCTAAAATGGCATAAACATGACCTAAACAATCACCAGGTTTATACTTCTTTTATATATGTATACGTATATAGTATACGTTTATACTGTTCTCTATATAGTTTATACTACTAATATATAACTATTTTTATACATGCTCATTAGTCTATTCAGCACCACTGTATGAGTGTGCCTATGTACCATAACACATATTTGTGTTTGTATGTACGTATGTATGTGTGTGGTTTCAAGGCATGTATAGTTCTCAGAGTATTAGGCTTGTCAACCTGAAAGAAACATCTGTGTGTGGTGTTTAGGATTCCTGTAGTCATTCCTCTGTCCCATGTCTCAGAAGTGACGTCATCTGTGTGAAGTGACTCTCTTCTGATGTGCATTGTGTCGCATGTCTTCCCCCGTCAGACACTACCGGCTGGGGTGTGAGTCCGCGCGGAGCTGGCTACCTGTTTGGCAGCGACGTCGTGGCCCAGTTTAACGCTGCTAACGACATAGACATGATCTGTCGAGCCCATCAGCTGGTCATGGAGGGATACAAGTGGCACTTCAACGAGACAGTCCTCACTGTGTGGTCAGCTCCCAACTACTGCTATAGGTGAGTGTGTTTGTGTGTGTGTGTGTGTACTGTGTGGTTAGCTCCCAACTACTGCCATAGGTGAGTGGGTGTGTTCACTGTGTGGTCAGCTCCTAACTGTGGCTGTGTGTGCACTGTGAGGTTGGCTCCTAATTACGGCTGTGCGTGTGTGTGGTTAGCTCCTAACTTCTGCTGTTGGTGTATGCTTCAAACGAGTCAAAAACCTTATCATACCATTCAAGACGCATTTAGGCGTTTGTATGTGTGTGCACGGGCATGTAATCTATACTTTGTTTTTAAGACTGTTTCAGTTGTTCTTTAGGATGTGTGTCTTTGAGGGGGTTGCTATGCAACGGGCACCTCTTAAAGCTGATCAGCCGTCTCTGTATCTGTCTGAAAGCTGATTGGTCCTTCCCCTGTCCCAGGTGTGGTAACGTGGCGGCCATCTTGGAGCTGGATGAGCACCTGCAGAAAGAGTTCATCATCTTTGAGGCGGCGCCGCAGGAGACACGCGGCATCCCCTCCAAAAAGCCTGTGGCCGACTACTTCCTGTGACCCCCCCGCGACCTAAGGAAGCAAAACATGCGCAGCAGGAGATGCCATCCTCCGCACCATCTTGTATTTCTACCCTCCTCCTCTCCTCTCCTTCCCTCCCTCTTCTCTCCCAACTGTCTTAATGTGGATTTTTGTTTTGTCTCTCTTTTTTTATTTTTTAAAATACTTTCTTGCTCATAACTCTCTTCTTTTTTTTTCTTTTTTTTTCTACCTGCCCCTGAAGGATTTTGTTTTGTAAAGACTCAAAGCTTCCACACACACTCACCTCAGCACCCATAAAGCACACCTGGACTTAAGTTTTCAACCATCTCTCACGCATGCACACACACACACACACACACACACACACACACACACACACACACACACACACTGCTGTACCCCCACCAACCCCCCTCCATAACCCCCTTTCTATGCTGTAGCAGTAGAGTTTTCTAATGAATGTGAAGAGTACTGTGGAGAGGGCGTGCAGGGAGAAGCAGAGTGAGAGGAGGGAGATAAACACAGAAGGAGAGGAATGAATCCCTTTCCAGCCCTTGTGTGTGTGTGTGTGTGTGTGCTGGCATAGTGCGACTGGGCCTCTCTTATTCTCTCTTCTTTTTTTTTTCTTTTGCATAGCGTCTTATTTTTCAGTCTGTTCTTTTGTGAAAGAGTGGGCAGTTGGATCACTGCTCCCAGGCATGCTGTTCCAGTCCACCTCTTGGCAGCCGTGATCCGGCTGTGGGCCGCATCTGGCCCGCACCCGTGCTGGGTCGGTGCTGTAAGCGGTCCAGCGTCAGTGGCCCTGCGCTCACCCAGTCGCCTAAAGGTCTGGATCAGAGTCGACAAGTTACAATCAGACCACTGCAAAGCTTGGTGTACCAATGGACCACGCACGCACGCACGCACGCACGCAAGGACACGCATACATACATGAACACGTGTACACCCCCTGCTTTTTCTCTCTGCTGTTAGAGGTGTGACCCAAACGACTGGTGTCATGCAAACCAAACTGCATTCTTTCTGAAATGTGCTTTCCCTTTTGACTGTTCTCTCTCTAGGACTTCTCCTTGATTTTTATTATTAATTATTTGTGACAATAAAACTGTACTTTTGTATAAAGTTTACCTGTGTCTGCACAAGTGTTTTTTTTACATGTACCTTGAAATTTCATTTTCTTAATTCATCAAACAGGTGTTGCACGTCTTTCATAAGTAATCTTGAAGGTGTTGTGTACAAATGTATACCACCAGATGTATTAATCATATCACTTACCCAACTGGTTTTTCAACAACCACTAAGTTCCTCAACCTTAAGGAAATGGTTCCGTTGTGCAACAGGTGAACAAGTCTGACCATAGCATAGGCTGGTATGAATTTGCAGTGCTCTGAATTTCTGGCTATGTGTTCCCCTCGTAAATATTTCCCCATCATTCTATTGATAGAATAAATAAAAGGTGTCAATACAGACCCTTCAAGCAAAGGAATTTCATCTCACAGGGCTGGTTACATATGAGCATCTCTGTATACCATTGTATCTGGTCATGTAATAAATATAGAGAGACGAGTACTGTTTAGCGGTGTATGTTGTAATTAACATCAACGGAGGCTCTCAAATGATAAGGTTCTCTGCTGAAATGGGGGTGAAAGTGTACCAAAGTAACGAACGACAATTCACACTCCATCCGTTGGGTGGCAGGGCTGCGGTAACGAGGATAGCGAAGCCCTAGCATTACTCCCGCGAAGAATCCGGCAAAGACTTCCTTTTTCGCCGGAAGTGCTGAAAGTTGCAGGCGCACGCTGTCGTTTGTGCTGACCAAAAGCAATCCTGGATTTTAAATTTCATCGCAGACAGTACACACTTCACGGAATACGTTTTTTCACTCGATAACAGGTGAGACAAGATATAAATACAAAGTATATATCATCAAGTTTCGTTGATAATCATTAATGAAAGAGCAGCGGGTTAGCTAAGGTTAGCTACCTTGCCAGCTGGCTAGCCGACGCCGGGCCCTTTGAGCGATGCTATCTGCTAACTGCTCAGCCATACGAGAATGGCTAGAAGACTGTTACGAAATATGAACATCGAAATGTGCTTTCCAGTGGCGACAATTTACCCATTTTCACATTTTTTGTATTATTTGCCATCACTATTTGGTGTTTATGTATCATGCTATGTCATCATCCTGTGTTCGGAACATTTAAATTAGCGTTAGCTGTTGCTAACTTAGTGGGATTAGCCAGTGAAGTTATGTGTGAGCAAATCGGAGCAAATATGAACTAGCAAGGGAGCAAGCTTGCATATTGTTTCCGAACATGACCCAGTGTACCTTATGATAATACTGTGCTTTGCTTAACGGTCTGTGTTTACATTCCCCTTGCCTCTGAAAGATCTAATTTGGTCGCCGTTCACCAAGTTGGCAAATATTGGTTACATAGGCATCAGGCAACGTTGCATCATGTAACGTTGCATCAAGTAATGCACTGTATTTGTAATTGTCTCTCTTCAGTGGTAACCTTCTACTGGAATGTCCCGTTTCTTCGCAACTGGATCCGACTCCGAGTCGGAGGAGTCATCGTCCGCCGATGAGCTCACCCCTAAAGCAACCGGGACTACTTTCACCAAGCAGTCAGTACTTTGTATTTCAATTATGATTTTGAAAATCTTTTATCATCAAGACTAGTGCAATATTTTTTATGTTTTTTTTGTTTTGTTTGTCTCCTGAAGGAACCTGTTGCTTAGCGACGATGAGGAGGACACTAAGAGGGTGGTTCGCAGTGCCAAGGACAAGAGGTCAGTAAACATTTGCGAGAGGACAGCAGCATCACATTGTATTATATAGGGCTTTTCAATGCACCCAAAGTGCTTTACAGTGAAGAATGACCAGAGCATCCCTGCTGAATAAGCTCCTACTGAGATGTGCCTATGTTGTCCAGGTTTGAGGAGCTCACCAACCTGATCAAGACCATCCGCAATGCCATGAAGATTAAGGACATATCCAAGTGTCTGGAGGAGTTTGAGCAGCTATGTCGAGCGTTTGTCAAGAGCAAAAACATAGTGGACAAGGAGGGTGTTCCCAAGTTCTACATCCGACTGCTTGCCGACCTGGAGGACTACCTCAACCAGGTACACACACACTCATGCATGATTTGTGTCACTTACGACCTACGTTAATCAGCAGGATCAGGACACACACACCAACCCACACCACTCAACATCATTTGAACAGCCACTCAGCCAAGTGGACCAAACAGTAGCACTAGATACATCTGTGGATGACTTGCCTGTGGTAGTAGTATCTTAACAGACATGCCCATGAATGAATGGTCACCTACACTACTGTCAGTAGGGCCATACCACACACACACACACTAGGGCTGGGACAACGCGTCGACGTAATCGATGACGTCGACGCAAAATATGAGCGTTGATTCGTCAATCATAACGTGTGCTGCTAAATATTTTTAATTTTACACCTTCAGTGTTTGCCATACGTTGCCATACGTTTGCCATACGTTGACTGTGGCTGGGCATCAGCAGCCTTTTAACTGTGTTAATGTTAATTGCAAGGATTCCCACACGAACGTCTTAAAATGACAGGCACTCAATTAGACATACACTACTGAACTTTATTGAATGCTACCTCTGACTAAGAATGCATTACTTTGCACTTGTATAGTCTTTTATTTTGGAATCTTAAGAGCAATAAACATATATTGCAATGTTAAAGAATTCATGTTTTTTCATTCAGATATGTAAATAAACACGTATAAGTTGCTATTAGTGAATTAATGGGGAGATAATCGATAATCGAATCGAATCGGACTGAAAACATGAATCGTTAGATTAATCGATGCATCGAAAAAATAATCGCTAGATTAATCGTTTAAAAAATAATCGTTTATCCCAGCCCTAACACACACACACACACACACACACACAACCTGCAAATCTAAGTGAATCGCTTGATTAACCTTCACTTCCTCATATTCATCTGTAGATGTGATTATTGCTCCTTTGGTCATTAAGTGTCTGTAGCTTCATGTAGTGAGAGGTTGACGCGCGTGTGTGTGTGTCTGTGTGTCTTGTGCATCCTCCGCTCAGCTATGGGAGGACAAGGAGGGCAAGAAGAAGATGAACAAGAACAACGCCAAAGCCCTGAGCACTCTGAGGCAGAAGATCCGCAAGTACAACCGCGACTACGAGACCGAGATCGGCAGCTACAAAGAGGTACCGCCAATACAGCCACTCGGAATTGGTCGTGTCTGTCGACAATCTTAGCTCTTTAGGTGAAGTGGTGCTTCAGTGCGGTTCTAAAACTCGCCTGCCTTTTCCCCAGAACCCTGATCAGTCTGCAGAGGAAGAGGAGGAGAAAGATGAAGCAGAGTCTGGTACGTGACTCTAGCAGAGCTACAATGACACGGGCGTGATGTCTGTCCTGTATTTATATTATAAAAACCCTCAGCCCTTACTCACTACGAGAGTCGCATACAGAAAGACTTCCCTATATGTGTGACCTAACCACGACACTGTGACGTGTGTGTGTGTGTGTGTGTGTGCTCTCTGCAGGTTCATCCTCTGACAGTGATGAAGATGGGGGAGAGGAGGTCACGGCTAAGAACTTCATGAAGAAGAAGCCTCCCGCTGAGCCTGTGCCGGACGCCAGCAAGTTCCTCAAGGGGGCAGCGGTGAGTGGCTCTCTCTGGAACGTGTTCATCCAATTGGTGGTCAGGAAGAGCCTTTTCTGTTCGTGCAGAAGGAGCCATGGGACTCCCAGTCCTGCTCTTTAGTTGTGCTATGTCCACACACTTCAACGGATTTTTCGGAAATCTCACTTTCAGTGACCGAAAACAGTTTTCATGTGGATGAAAGTGCAAGACGCATAAAAATTGTCCACATTTAAAAATGCCTATACTCTGTGGACTGTGCTGACTCCAGCCCAGATGCTGCTGCTGTTGTGTCCTGGCCAGCTGTGATGATGGACAGTGTGTTATGCGCCCTGTTCCCTTCCTGGCAGTGCAGACAATAGACTTTCAGAGTTCAGTTGGGGTCAGTTAGTCATTCCGGCTGTGTGTGTGTGTGTGTGTGTGTGTGTGTGACAGGATGAAGAGTCGTCCAGTGACAGTGACGAGGATGATGAGGACTGGGGCTCCGAGGTGGTGGAGAGCAGCAGCGACAGTGAAGAGGGCGATGCCAACGCTTCCTCACTGGCCGGCCTCTTCCTCAAAAAGTGAGTGTGTGTGTGTGCGCGCGTGCGTGCGTGCGTGCGTGTGGACTAGAGGTGGGTGAGATATATCGTCTGCAAAACTATTGTGATTGCTGTTTTAACGATGTGCAAATTGACGTTATCAAGTATTTAAAATCCTTAGGGGGAAAACGATCAATCACGCATTGAAACCCCATACATTCACTCCAGCCACATGCATTTCTTTTGATCATGGTTTTCTACACGCACACACACACACCTTCCAGGACACAGGAGGGTGACCACCAGGGTGCTGACCGCAAGGATAAGAAGCGCAAGCCCAAGGTCAAGCTGGAGCGCACCGAGGAGGAGGAGGCTGACGAGCAGCAGGACGAAGAGGCAGGCTGGGAGAAGGTCAAAGGGGGCGTCCCTCTGGTCAAGGTGAGGAGAGGGTCAGACGTATGTGTGTGTGTGTGTGTGTCGATATGTCTATAAGCTCATCATTGTCCCCTCAGGACAAGCCCAAGATGTTTGTTTGTGTGTGTGTGTGTGTGTGTGGATAGGTCTATAAGCTCATCATTGTCTCCTCAGGAGAAGCCCAAGATGTTTGCCAAAGGCACAGAGATCAACACAGCTGTGGTGGTCAAGAAACTAAACGAGATCCTGCAGGCCAGAGGCAAGAAGGGCACAGACAGGTGAGCGAGAGGGAGAGAGAGAGTGTGTGTGTGTGTGTGTGTGTGCGTTAGGGGTGTAAATATTAATCGATTCGTATCGATGCATCGATTATGCAGCAGGCGATTCAATGCATCGATTGGTCCGCAAGAGTATCGATTAATGTGTTTATTTTGCCGCCTGTTTGTTTGCCTATCTATTTTCAGCATCAGCTCCGACCTTTCTTTTTCTGTCTATGGCTCCGATGTAAGCGCACTACCTACTCCTAAGCTGCGGGTGTTTTTTTTTTTATATGCAAAGATATGAGGCTGTATAACGAAGGCTTTAGATACCTCCTACATTCCGAACTTTTGTTGATTTATTTGAAACTTCATAGATATCATGTAAAAATATTGAGTATTGAATCGTATCGAATCGTATCGTGGGGAATTCTGAAGTATCGAAAATAATCGAATCATTGGCTTAAGAAATCGATATTGTATCGAATCGTCATGAAGACTCCGATTTACACCCCTAGTGTGCGTGTGCGCGCGCTCTGCCTCCTTCTTACATCCTCCTCTCTCATCTCTGTGCACTGCACTGGTCCCTTCTCCCCACTTGTGTGTGTGTGTGTGTGTGTGTGTGTGTGTGTGTGTGTGTGTGTGTGTGTGTGTGTGTGTGTGTGTGTGTGTCCCTTCTCCCCACTAGTGTGTGTGTGTGTGTGTGTGTGTGTGTGTGTGTGTGTGTCCCTTCTCCCCACTAGTGTGTGTGTGTGTCCCTTCTCCCCACTAGTGTGTGTGTGTGTGTGTGTGTGTGTGTGTGTGTGTGTGTGTGTGTCTGTGTGTCCCTTCTCCCCACTAGTGTGTGTGTGTGTGTGTGTCCCTTCTCCCCACTAGTGTGTGTGTGTGTGTGTGTGTGTGTGTGTGTGTGTGTGTGTGTGTGTGTCCCTTCTCCCCACTATTTCTTTTTTTTCTTTTTCTGCTCGTCCCTCTCATTCTCTCCATCCTTCATTCTTTTCTTTCTCCTTCATACTATCCTCCCTTGTCTCCCTCTTTTCTTGTTCTCATCTTTTCATCTCCTTTCTCTGATCCCCCTCTCCCTGGTCACCCTTCTCTCTATGTTTCTCTGATCCCTTTCTCCCTTGTCATCCTTTCTTCTCCTTTCTCTGATCCCTTTCTCCCTGGTCATCCCTCTCTCTGTGTTTCTCTGATCTCCCTCTCTTCCTGTCGTCCCTCAGAGCGGCGCAGATCGAGCTGCTTCACGCCCTGTCGGCCATCGCTGCGGAGAATAACCTGGGCGAGGGCATCCTGGTCAAGATCAGGTTCAACATCATCGCCTCCCTCTACGACTACAACCCCAACCTGGCCGCCTTCATGAAGGTAGGACACACACGCACGCACGCACACACGCACGCTCGCACACACGCACGCACACACATGCACACACACAAAACTAACCCATGGTATGCAGCCCATAGTAGGAAGGTAGATAGCACACACACGTGCACAACCCCAACTTGGCTACCTTAACCAAGATGGACACAAGGCATACAAACACCCTGTATGACATCTTGGCAGACAACACCTTCATTTTATTTTCATCTCCCCAAGCTAGCATAGAACCAGCCCTAATCTCATCTAGTTCTCATGTTAAATCCTGCTCCCTGCCGGTGAGCATAGAACCAGCCCTAATCTCATCTAGTTCTCATGTTAAATCCTGCTCCCTGCCGGTGAGCATAGAACCTAATGTGGTGTGTGTGTGTGTGTGTGTGTGTGTGTGCGTGCTGTGCGGGTTATTGAGTGTGTGTGTGTGCGTGCTGTGCGGGTTATTGAGTGTGTGTGTGTGCGTGCTGTGCGGGTTATTCAGTGTGTGTGTGTGTGTGCTGTGCGTGTTATTGAGTGTGTGTGTGTGTGCTGTGCGTGTTATTGAGTGTGTGTGTGTGTGCTGTGCGGGTTATTGAGTGTGTGTGTGTGTGTGTGCTGTGCGGGTTATTGAGTGTGTGTGTGTGTGCTGTGCGGGTTATTGAGTGTGTGTGTGTGTGTGTGCTGTACGGGCTATTGTGTGTGTGTGTGCTGTACGGGCTATTGTGTGTGTGTGCTGTACGGGTTATTGAGTGAGTGTGTGTGTGTGTGTGTGTGCTGTGCGGGTTATTGAGTGTGTGTGTGTGTGCTGTGCGGGTTATTGAGTATGTATGTGTGTGTGTGTGTGTGTGTGTGTGCTGTGCAGGTTATTGAGTGTGTGTTGTGCTGTGCTGTGCTGTGCAGGTTATTAAGTGTGTGTGTGTGTGTGTGCTGTGCGGGTTATTGAGTGTGTGTGTGTGTGTGTGTGTGTGTGTGTGTGTGCTGTGCGGGTTATTAAGTATGTGTGTGTGTCTCTGTGGGTTATTTAGGCTGACATGTGGAAGAAGTGCCTGGACTGCATCGATGAGTTGCTGGAAATCTTGTTCACCAACAACAACATCTTCATCGGAGAGAACATTGCTGAGGACAGCGAGAACCTGGCCATCTCAGAGCAGGTAACAGCACACCTGAGCCATCTCAGAGCAGGTAACGGAACCTAGCCATCTCAGAGCAGGTAACAGCACACCTGAGCCATCTCAGAGCAGGTAACGGAACTTGGCAATCTCAGAGCAGGTAACGGCACACCTGAGCCATCTCAGAGCAGGTAACAGCACACCTGAGCCATCTCAGAGCAGGTAACAGGTAACGGCACACCTGAGCCGTCTCAGAGCAGGTAACGGGTAACCGTCTCAGAGCAGGTAACGGCACACCTGAGCCGTCTCAGAGCAGGTAACAAGTAACCGTCTCAGAGCAGGTAACGGCACACCTGAGCCATCTCAGAGCAGGAAACGGCACACCTGAGCCGTCTCAGAGCAGGTAACAGGTAACGGCACAGCTGAGCCGTCTCAGGGCAGGTAACAGGTAACCGTCTCAGAGTAACGGCACACCTGAGCCATCTCAGAGCAGGTAACAGCACACCTGAGCCGTGTCAGAGCAGGTAACAGGTAACCGTCTCAGAGCAGGTAACGGCACACCTGAGCCGTCTCAGAATAGGTAACGGCACACCTGAGCCGTCTCAGAATAGGTAACGGCACACCTGAGCCGTCTCAGAGCAGGTAACAGGTAACCGTCTCAGAGCAGGTAACAGCACACCTGAGCCATCTCGGAGCAGGTAACAGGTAACCGTCTCAGAGCAGGTAACAGGTAACCGTCTCAGAGCAGGTAACAGGTAACAGTCTCAGAGCAGGTAACGGCACACCTGAGCCGTCTCAGAGCAGGTAACAGGTAACCGTCTCAGAGCAGGTAACTGAGCCACACCTGAGCCGTCTCAGAGCAGGTAACGGCACACCTGAGCCGTCTCAGAGCAGGTAACGGCACACCTGAGCCGTATCAGAGCAGGTAACAGGTCGTCTCAGAGCAGGTAACGGCACACCTGAGCCGTCTCAGAGCAGGTAACAGGTAACCGTCTCGGAGCAGGTAACGGCACACCTGAGCCAAGGTAACAGGTAACCGTCTCAGAGCAGGTAACGGCACACCTGAGCCATCTCAGAGCAGGTAACAGATAACGGCACACCTGAGCCGTCTCAGAGCAGGTAACGGCACACCTGAGCCGTCTCAGAGCAGGTAGCAGGTAACCGTCTCAGAGCAGGTAACGGCACACCTGAGCCATCTCAGAGCAGGTAATAGGTAACCGTCTCAGAGCAGGTAACAGCACACCTGAGCCATCTCAGAGCAGGTAACAGGTAACCGTCTCAGAGCAGGTAACAGGTAACCGTCTCAGAGCAGGTAACGGCACACCTGAGCCGTCTCAGAGCAGGTAACGGCACACCTGAGCCGTCTCAGAG
>NW_027468774.1:9378877-9438877 GCF_046254945.1 Alosa pseudoharengus
AAGACAGAGGCCGGGGTTTGGCTTCGGTTTTTGCAGAAAAGACAGTCAATCAAATGACACCATGATTGTTTATGACATCATGATTGGCTGTCATTGTTTATGTTTGTTGTGAGCCACCATGTTGGTTTTGGATGCAAACACTTACGAGAGACTAGGATTGCAATTGTGGACAGTTGAGGTTTAAGATGTGGAATGGACATATCTAATGTGTGTGTGTGTGTAGGTGCCGTTCCACATGCACATTAACCTGGAGCTGTTGGAGTGTGTGTACCTGGTGTCGGCCATGCTGCTGGAGATCCCCTACATGGCTGCCCACGAGTTTGACGCCCGGCGCAGGATGATCAGCAAACAGTTCCACCACCAGCTCCGAGTCGGAGAGAGACAGCCACTGCTGGGTGAGAACACACACACGCGCGCACGCACACATACACACACACACTCTACCATGCAAACGCACACTCTACCATGCAAGCACACACACACACTACCATGCAAGCAAGCAAGCACACACACACTACCATGCAAGCAAGCACACACACACACACACACTAGTTATTGCTTGTAGCCGCCATGCAAGCACACACACTTTTGCAACAATAGGGGTTTGAGTCAAGTGCAGGACTCTGCACCCCATAGACACAATCAGTCCTAATTGCGGCCCCGGTCTTCCTTCAGGTCCTCCTGAGAGCATGCGCGAGCATGTGGTGGCCGCCAGCAAGGCCATGAAGATGGGAGACTGGCGCACCTGCCACGGCTTCATCATCAACGAGAAGATGAACAGCAAGGTGTGGGACCTGTTCCCCGAGACGCAGTGTGTGCGAGAGATGCTCGTCAGGTACGCGCGCACACACA
Source organism: Alosa pseudoharengus (assembly GCF_046254945.1). Taxonomy (NCBI): domain Eukaryota; kingdom Metazoa; phylum Chordata; class Actinopteri; order Clupeiformes; family Clupeidae; genus Alosa; species Alosa pseudoharengus. The sequence goes on from NW_027468774.1 coordinate 9,379,730, forward strand.
CACACACACACACACACACAAACAGCCTGAAAATGTTGGTGCTATAGAGCTTACACTGTTATCTTTTTAAATGTGTGTGTTTGTGATGGTGTGTGTTGTAAGGGTGGTCCGGTGTAAGATGTGTGTGTTTTTGACGGTGTGTGTTGTAAGGGTGGTCTGGTGTAAGATGTGTGTGTTTTAAGGGTGGTCTGGTGTAAGATGTGTGTGTTTGTGATGGTGTGTGTTGTAAGGGTGGTCTGGTGTAAGGTGTGTGTGTGTGTTTGTGATGGTGTTTGTTAAGGGTGGTCTGGTGTAAGATGTGTGTGTTTTGATGGTGTGTGTTGTAAGGGTGGTCTGGTGTAAAGTGTTTGTGATGGTGTGTGTTGTAAGGGTGGTCTGGTGTAAAGTGTGTGTATATTTGAAAATGTGTGTTTGTGCTCCACAGGAAGATCCAGGAGGAGTCTCTACGCACATACCTGTTCACGTACAGCAGCGTCTATGACTCCATCAGGTACACACACACACACACACATATATATATATGAACACACACACACACACACACTTCATTCACCCCATGGCTGCAGAAGAAGGCTTGTACACACCCACACCATTACTGACAAAAAAATATTTTTTTCTCTCTTTCTCTCTCTCTCTCTCTCCCTCCCTTTCTCTCTCTCCCCCTCCCTCCCTCAGTATGGAGACGCTGTCAGAGATGTTTGAGCTGGAGTTACCCACAGTGCACAGCATCATCAGCAAGATGATCATCAATGAGGAGCTCATGGTAAACACACACACACACGTCCTCACACACACACTGTTCAGTCCGAATGACTCGCTTTATGTACTTTATGACTAGCTGCTTTATTCGAGTTCTATTGTGTCTCATTCTCACTCTGTTTGATCATCTCATTCTCACTCTGTTCTATTGTCTCATTCTCACACTGTTCTATTGTCTCATTCTCACTCTGTTCTATTGTCTCGTTCTCACTCTGTTCTATTGTCTCGTTCTCACTCTGTTCTATTGTCTCGTTCTCACTCTGTTCTATTGTCTCATTCTCACTCTGTTCGATCATCTCCTGATTCTCCTCTGTGTTTGTTGCTCTGCTGACCCCTCCGTTTGGTGCGTGTGGTGCGTGCTCGTCCCCCAGGCGTCGCTGGACCAGCCCACGCAGACGGTGGTGATGCACCGCACGGAGCCCACGCCGCTGCAGAACATGGCGCTGCAGCTGGCCGAGAAGCTGGGCGGCCTCGTGGAGAACAACGAGCGCGTCTTCGACCTCAAGCAGGGTGTCTACGGGGGCTACTTCAACAGAGGTGCACACACGCACACACACACACACACACACACCACACAACGAGCGCGTCTTCGACCTCAAGCAGGGCGTCTACGGGGGCTACTTCAACAGAGGTGCGCACACACACACACACACACCACACAACGAGCGCGTCTTCGACCTCAAGCAGGGCGTCTACGGGGGCTACTTAAACAGAGGTGCACACACACACCGCACACACACACACCACACACACACACACACACACCACACAACGAGTGCGTCTTCGACCTCAAGCAGGGCATCTACGGGGGCTACTTCAACAGAGGTGCACACACACACCGCACACACACACACCACACGCACACACACACACACACACACACACCACACAACGAGTGCGTCTTCGACCTCAAGCAGGGCATCTACGGGGGCTACTTCAACAGAGGTGCGCACACGCACACACTCCACACACACACCGCACACCACACACACACACACGAGCGTGTCTTCGACCTCAAGCAGGGCGTCTACGGGGGCTACTTCAACAGAGGTGCATACACACACCGCACACACACACACACACACACACATACCACACACACACACACCACACACACACCACACGGCGTCTACGGGGGCTACTTCAACAGAGGTACACACACACACACCACACCACAGGGCGTCTACGGGGGCTACTTCAACAGAGGTGCACACACACACACACACCACACACCACACACACCACACTACAGGGCGTCTACGGGGGCTACTTCAACAGAGGTGCACACACACACCACACACACACACACACCACACACCCACACACCACACAACAGAGGTGCGCACACACACACCACACCACAGGGCGTCTACGGGGGCTACTTTAACAGAGGTGCACAAACACACACACACACACCCCACAGGGCGTGTACGGGGGCTACTTCAACAGATGTGAACAGACCACAGGGCGTGTGTGTGTGCGGAAGTGCTTCTACAGAGATTTAATTCTATGCATATATGTGTGTGTGTGTGTGCGTGCATGCATGTTAATGCCTGTTTGGTTGTGTTTCACAGATCAGAAAGGAGGATACCAGCAGAAGCAAGGCTACCAGAGAGGAGGTCTGTTCACAATTACATAGCACACTAAGACATACACACTCTCTCACTGTGTGTATGTGTGTGTGCGCGTGCGTGCGCTTGTGTGTATTAATGTGTTTTTTTTGTGTGTGAGTGTCAATTAATTTGTGGGCATCAGTGTACCTGTATGTGTATGTACGCATGCTTAAGCCGTTTGTTTAATTACGAATGCATGAGGTGTGTGTGTGTGTCAAAATTGTTTACGATTTGGGTTACAGACCAGAGTGGCGGGTACCATCAGAAGCAAGGTTACCATCGAGGTGCTTATGAAACCAAACTGTCTGTCTGTCTGCATGTATATGGGTGTGTGTCTGTGTGTGCGTTTGTCTGCCTGTGTGTGTAAGTGTATGTGTCTAAACTATTTTCACTTTGGGTTGCAGACCAAAGTGGCGGTTACCAACAGAAGCAAGGTTACCATCGAGGTGCTTATGAACCAATGTGTCTGTGTGTCCGTCTGTGCATGTGTGTGCTTGTATTTGTCTGTGTGTGTGAGCGTATGTGTCTAAACTATTTCTCACTTTGGGTTTCAGACCAGAGTGGCGGTTACCAGCAGAAGCAAGGATACCATCGAGGTGCTTATGAACCAATTCATTCATTCATTCAGTCAGTCAGTCAGTCATTCGCTCGCTCACTCATGCCACTGGGGCCATGATGCAGGTTCAAGGCTTCTTAGTTAATTATCTTCTGGTCGGCTCCCACCAGCCACACATGGACCACAGTCTAAGCTCTCCTCTCAGTCCTCACTGTGAGTGGGTATAGGCTAGAGTAGGTCTGATATGTTTTGATTTTGAAAAAGCCATTGAAGGACCAAGGTATTAAGGTAATCATTCACACATATTTTACCACCAGCCTTGATGGCTGCATGCACTTTTCAAAACTTCAAAATATTCACTGTTTCAGACCAGAGTGGCGGCTACCAGCAGAAGCAAGGATACCATCGAGGTGCTTATGAACCATTCATTCAGTCATTCACTTGCTCACTCATGTGGCTGGGGCCGTGATGCAAGTTCAAGGCTACTTACTTAAATATTGTTTATTTCATACACTGGCCGATTTCGAGACTTAGTCTCGGGCTAGTCTGCTATCTTAGCATGTATTCTTTCATACTACTACAACAAAAAATCAGATTTACACATTTAGGTGTTTATGTCATTACATTTTGTCTACTTGTTCCTGTATATTTCTCCTAAATTCACCAAGAGTTAGCATTCTAACATTGCATGAACTACCCCAACTGTGATCTGAAACATATGTCCAGTGTAGCTGTAAAGCTCTCTCTTTCCTGCATGGCACTATGCAATCCAAATATGGACGCTTCCTTTGTATAAGCAACCAATTGCGATAGTTCAAAGGCGAGTCTAGGCTGAGAACAGAATCGAATTGGCTGTTTCAAGGCTGTTTTCTCAAAATGAGTTTCCTCTCCCACTGAGAATTAATTCTCCACTTCAGAAGCACTTACATTCACCAAACTTTCCAGTTTTATACCTAACTATATTTACAAGACCTTCACAGAGGGGTTTGTTGATATTGTTCCTAGCCTGATTTAACACATTTGATTCCTAAAACATGGCAAAAATTGTTTTATTTTTATTTTTTTATTTTAAGGCTATTGGCAGTATTTTCTGATTTACTGAATAACTGAGAGATATCCATTTCAGATTAGCACATATTTATTTTCCTTCATATTAATGTAAGTAATCAACTGGAGAAGTTTCATAGTGATATCTGCTAGTTACCTTATTCACCTGTAGTGTCTCGCCTTAATTATCTTCTGGTCGGCTCCCACCAGCCACACATGGACCAAAGTCTACGCTCTCCTCTCAGTCCTCACTGTGAATGGGTATAGGCTAGAGTAGGTCTGATTGTATGTTTTGATTTTGAAAAAGACATTGAAGGATCAAGGTAATTCACATATTTTATCACCAGCCTTGATGGCTGCATGCACTTTTCAAAACTTCAAAATATTTGTTTTGGGTTTCAGACCAGAGTGGCGGCTACCAGCAGAAGCAAGGATACCATCGAGGTGCTTATGAACCAATTCATTCATTCATTCATTCATTCATTCATTCACCCGCCCGCTCGCTCACGCATGTCTTTATCCACTCACCCACTTTGGTCCTACTAGACTTCTGATGTGTGATGGCACTTATTAGGAATGTGTTTGGATCCCAGGCAGCAGTAAATGTTGGAGACAGGCCCACGTTAAGGCCCTTCATGGCTTTTGCTTCCACAGTCCAGAAATCTGGGAATCTTTTCCACACACACACACACACTGTCTCTCTCTCTCTCTCTCACACACACACACATACACACACACACTCTCAATCTAAATCTCTTCTATTTGTCATCTCCGTTGCAACACTCTTCCGCTCATATGTGCATTTTCAGGAGTCTTCCTCATACTTCTCTGACCTTGTAACCCCCCCCCCACCACACACACACACACACAGATGACAGTGTTTGTAACCATCCTTTCCGTCTCATCTCCCCGCTCACAGACGGCCAGAAGGGCGGCTACCAGCAGAAGCAGGGTGGCTACCAGGGGGGCTACCAGGGGGGCTACCAGGGAGGCTACCAGCGAGGCGGCTACCGCAACCAGAACCAGAGCAACTACTGATGCTGAGGCGATCTCCGTGGCAACCGCATCCCATCTCCATTCCAAAACCCCCCCCGTCTGGTTACAGCACTCCACCCGTCTCTGCTGCTGCTGATGATTCTGCATCCCCAAACCCCCTCCCCCCTCCCGCCTCTCACCGGACCCCCCCGGTGCCACTGCAGGGGCTAGTTTTTAATATGCTACATATTCTCTATGGTGGTGTTAGACACGCACAAGACGGGCGGACGCCTGCCCCATTGTGTTCTCTCTGAAGAGAAGCTCGACCTAAGGCTTTGGTCTCCCTTGACCAGGCATTTCCAAGCAGTGGACCTTTGATGCAAAAAGAGTTTGGATGTGTGGTTCTCCTCTGCACATTAGAACATGAGGTGGAGTTCTGTAGCCTGATTATAATAATAAACATTATTCAATTCATTAACATGGGCTCTGCTTTGTTTCTGTGAAGGTGGCATCTCTGAAGGTCGGCACTGCAAGATGATTGCCTGTGTTTTTGTAGCCGTTTGTCTGTCAGCAGGGTCATGCAAAAGGTAACAGCCCAATCTCCATAGAACATGGAAGGGGGTAGCATGGGCCATAGGCTACATTTTGGACTGAATCATGGATCGGATTCAATTCAACATCACAACATGGCATAGTAGTTATTCTGGACTCAAAACAGAGTAGAGCAGAGTAAGGGTAAGGTCTGGCTCCATATTAGCCTGTGCTAACTGCAGGAGGTCTCGCTCCATATTAGCCTGTGCTAACTGCAGGAGGTCTCGCTCCATATTAGCCTGTGCTAACTGCAGGAGGTCTGGCTCCATATTAGCCTGTGATAACTGCAGGATGAGGTCTCGCTCCATATTAGCCTGATAACTGCAGGGTAAGGTCTCGCTCCATATTAGCCTGTGATAACTGCAGGATGAGGTCTGGCTCCATATTAGCCTGTGAGGTCTCGCTCCATATTAGCCTGATAACTGCAGGGTAAGGTCTCGCTCCATATTAGCCTGTGATAACTGCAGGATGAGGTCTCGCTCCATATTAGCCTGTGAGGTCTCGCTCCATATTAACCTGTGATAACTGCAGGATGAGGTCTCGCTCCATATTAGCCTGATAACTGCAGGGTAAGGTCTCGCTCCATATTAGCCTGTGATAACTGCAGGATGAGGTCTGGCTCCATATTAGGCTGTGCTAAAACTGCAGGATGAGGTCTGGCTCCATAAAGCATCCACCTCTGTAAGCTGTTGGAAGTTCACTGGGGCCATGATTCAGGTTCAAGGCTTCTTAGTTAATTATCTTCTGGTCGGCTCCCACCAGCCACACGTGGACCTAAGTCTAAGCTCTCCTCTCAGCCCTCACTGTGAATGGGTATAGGCTAGAGTAGGTCTGATATGTTTTGATTTTGAAAAAGCCGTTGAAGGGCTAAGGTATCAAAGGAATCTTTTGCATATTTTATCACCAGCATCGATGGCTGCATGCACTGTTCAGAACAGAACTTAAAAAATTTGAGTATTGTCTCATCAATATCAGGCCATAAAAAAAACATCTGTTTGAATTTCACACACAGCAGGAAACCCACTGCGCTGCATCAAGGTTTTACACTTATTACATGCCATTTCAGAGTTTTAACCATTTCAGCTCTAATGCCTATTGTTGTCTATATATCAGAGGATGTGCTGGTGGAGAATAAGTCAGCTATTCATTCAGTGAATATAGTGTACTGTTGCATAAGTAGCTGTATTTGAATGGAAATAATCAAGATGTAAGCCTACTGTACTGTTACAGGCTGTGACTGGCAGGAAACAGAATGCTCTCTCCAGGTTACCGCCTCTACATCTGTGAATATAATAGAATCAAATAGAAATGTTCTTTATTGTCACAGGTTAGAATAGAATAAATAGAAACATATAACAGAATTAGCAGCATACATAAACACACACAGCCATACACACCCAGTCACTGCATAAAAAGCAGTATAAACACACAGTCATTGCATTAAAACAGTATGAACATACATCTACAGATGTACATACAGTACTTTCTGTCATTGCATTGATCCATTTCACATCAGATTCCATATTGCACATTATTTTTTCCAGCATTAAGGGTGGTTATTGCAGTTGGATAGAAACTGTGTTTGAGTCTATTTAAATGTTTGAATCTCCAGACTGTAGTGATATTAGTTGCGTTATGCTTTCAGGAAACACCCCTTTTGTCAAACCAACCAATCAGGGATGATAAACAGTTAAAGCTGTTTCACACTGGAGTGACTAAGTCCCGCCCCCATTCATTTCAATGGCCCATGCTAGGCTAGCTACTTCAGCCCATAGACATATGACTTCAGCCAAAAAAGCATGAAATTGACCGCAGCCATCTTTACGAAAATCGCGTTTCATGGGTGTTCGTTTCCGGCACCAGCTAGAATTAGCCTATTAGATTCCACGTTACAGACGGAGACAACGTAAGGTACAACGGTATGTCGTTGATGAAGATTGGACATTCCCTCAGAGGAAAAGAAGTTGTTCGGGAACGCGCTTCACCTCGTTATAAGCGCAAATTCATTTAATTGGTTGGGATAACATTTTGGGAATGGTGGTAAAGTTTGCCCTGTCTCTGAAGTCCTAGGTTATTTAATGTGATGTTCATATGTGATAATAAACGATGCGAATCAATATTGTGTCACTTTAGGCTTCACAAATAATGATCCCTAAATACTATATTTGGACAGGTTGTAGGCCTATTACGCTATCCAACGAAAATGACTATTAATTAAGTAGACATGGTATGTAAGAAACGTGTGGATAGCTGGGATTTTTGCTGCACCCAGTGTATTTGCAGGCAGACGAAATGAAGCCAACGCAAGTTAAACTTCCGATAGAAGCGCACATCCCTCGGGTGTGGTTCGAGCAGGCATAGAGTCTGCATAGTTGTTAGACATTTGGCTTTTGCCTCGACTGGCAGCCTGAACATTTAAATCAAATGCATAGCCTAATCATGTCAATGTTGCAAGAAAGCAAACGAAATAAGTCATTGACATTTGTTTCGTTTTAAATCACTTGGGGAGACAGGTTATATGATCCAGACGTTGCGTTCTACAGAACTACAGCCTGTGCGTTTTAAAATAGTCTTCATACACAACGCAATGAGTAGGCTAATAATTGGATATAGGTCATTGCTATGCATCTGCCAAAGTGTATGGTCATAGTCAGTTACTTTAAGGTAATTACTTGGCACCCCGCATATACGGCAAATAATAGCCTAATATGACAACATTAACATTTTCTTTTATTTACCACAAAGTCCGGTAATACAGCCTAAACCATGTAGGCATTAAGTCAAGTATCAGTAGCTTAATCCAAGTAGTTACCGGTAGTTGTTTTATTTGTCGTCTTCCAGAAATGCAAACCAACATGGACGCGCGAAGACGCTCGTGCCCAACACTAAACTCGTGCATGAGCTGTCATCTACCAATCAGCATGTAAAAACTGGTGCCGGAAGTTGCAACCATGTAACGCCATGTTTTCAAAAATGTCGGCGGCCAAATGCCATGCTAAGTGGCTGAAGCTAACCCTTCAAATCCTGACCCCCTGGTTTCACATCTACAGCTGAGTTTGAGGTCCAAGGGTTATGTGGGTCAACCTACAGCACTTCTGCCGAAGGCCAGAGGGGGCGTTGTGGGTCAAGAATTGAGAAGAACATGTCACCTATTATAAAACTCAACCCAAACCCCAAACTCAGAGGTGCATTACAATCCCACCCTTGCACACCCTCCACACACACACACACATCCCTCTTTTTATCCTGTTTGCTCACATTTACCTGCTCAGACACAGACCTAGAGGGATATGGAGAAACTTGGATTTATGGATATCATGTTTTAGAGTAAGTAGGTTAAAAAACTATATTTACTGTGAATTAAGGTGAATTTCACGCAACATCTGAAACATTTGGCAACTGTCTTACTACAACTATGTGAAAGCTCTATTTATTAATGTTTAGTTAATATCATAAAATATGATGAACCGCATACAAAAATAACAGATTAGGCCTACTTACTTAAAATCATTCAACATAAATTATGGTTTATTTTTTATTTTATAGAATGTGTTTCTTCTAAGTGTTGATGCCTTCAATAACATCTGCCACTGCCACTAAGATAGATGCATGGTTTGATCTTGACAAGGACCTGTCCTGTTGTAATTGTTTTGTGTGTGAATGTGTGTAATAATTCAAATCAACAGCCTACCAATTAATGTTATGATATACAAAATAATATTTTAATATTCTTCTGTGATCATGCTTTACCATAACATCTTCAACCTAAAATACATCTAATACTTGTAGTTTACAAGTCTACATCCCCATCTTAATTATAAATATGATTACTCTTGATCTGAAAAGAAACCAGATCAATTCCAAATCTTCTGCTACCAGCGATCCTGGGATTTTGCTAGTCAGCAAGACCACTCAGTTGCCTGACTGTTTACATGCTAATTCACCGCTGCTTGTATCTTGAATGAAAATTGATGATATTTTACTATCATTGTCTTCTGTTCTCACCAGGTCTCACTGGTCTGCGATCTGTAACATACTCTTCTGTACCTGACGTTTACATGGCTAATGATGTTCATTACTAAAAGGGTATCCTATAAGGCTATATTTCATATAATCCTTTGAGCTTACACAGTGACCACACATAACCAACCACCCACCCACCCTCCCAAAGACAAACAGACACAGAGAGAGAGAGAGAAAGAGAGAGAGAAAGGCTAACTTTAGGGAAATACCAGCTACAACTGGTCTGTAGTTCCAGTCACAGAGGTCAAGATTGTAAAAAAATCTTGGAGTGGTAGGAAAGGGGTCACTCAGACATAGACACACAAACACACACATTTAACTCTGCAACACAGAGTGAGTCACTCACAACTACATTACCTAAGCGCACACGCACACACACACGCACACACACACACATACACACGCACACACGCGCACACACACACGCACACGCACATACACACGCACACACACACACAAACACACACGCACACACACACACACGCGCACACACACACCCACACACACACCCACACAAACGCACACACACACACACACACACGCACCCGCACACACACACACACACACACACACACACAAACACACACGCACACACGCGCACACACACACACACACACATCACCATGTCCATGCTCCTGCGCACCCCTGCACTCTTCCTGTCGTTGCGTCTGCTGGGCACTGCAGCCAGCCGGACTCTACCTGCGGAGCAGCCAGGTACTGTAACCTGCAGAGGTCGTGACCCCACGGAGGCAGCCCTGCTGACCTTTGAGGACCCCCAGGCCTTTAAGGTCAAGAGTGTGTGGGAGCTGGCCAGGGCTCTCACTGTCTTCCGCTTCTGCTCCTATCCCCTGCTGGTCAACCACTGCGGCAAGGTAATACACACACACGCACACTCTCTTTCCCACACACACACACATGCACACACACACTCTCTCCCACACAAACACATACACATGCACATACATATACTAACAATCAAACACTCCACTCTCTCTCCCACACACACACACACTCAAAAACACAATGTCTGTCTCTTGTCCTCACACACACACATACATACAGGGGCGCCCATTAACGGCAAGGGGGAACTTTTCTTCCTATAATGCTCCCTCTTTCCCTCTCTCTCTCTCTCTCTCTCTCTCTCCCTTTCTCTCTCTCTCTCCCTTCCTGTCTCTCTCTCCCTCTCTCTCTCTCTCTCTCTCTCTCTTTCCAGCTCATGGCTGTGGGTCGCACTATGCTGGGCAGGCGAGGTTTCTCCTTGTTCGTCCGGCCGACCGTTTACGCTCAGTTTGTTGCCGGAGAAACCGAGAGTGAGATCTCCGCGTCCATGCAGAAGATGAGCTCATTGGGACTCCGTCCGATGCTGGCAGTGCCCATTGAAGAGGACCTGGGAGAAAGCACCGGGTGAGGTCATCATTCTGTGCCTCATGACTCTGCTTATGTAAAAGAACACTGATATCTGGGCTTCAGTGTCACACCAAAACAAATGTCTCCAGTTATGTTGGTGTTGACATCAGAATTCACTGATTTGTGTGTGTTCACTGATGACTGTTGACAGGGAGCGACGTTATGACGATAACCTGGCCTCCATGTTGGAGTGCGTGAGGATATCGCACAGCAACGCCTGGAGCAAAGATCCCATGATGCAGCTGAAGATCACCGCCCTCATCCGTCCAGAGCTGTGTGTGAGTGGAGTCCTGCCTCACCCGGACTGGATCTGATATCAGCTCCTGTCCAGAACACCTCACCTCACAGGCCTTTGCGAGTCAGCAGGTGTCTCCAAACTTGAATGGTTTCATTAGAGTGGTCAGTGTTTGCTGCGTTAGATGAGCATTCTGTCCGCTGTCCATGGCAGTCTGCATCAGAGGCCACCGCACCAGCATGTTTGACGGTCTGTTCAAGTCTAGTTTGACCTTTTGACCTCTGACCCCTCACCCCAGGTGAAGCTGACCTCTCTGATGAAGGAGGAACACTATGACCTGGACCTTCTGGTCAGAGCCATGAATGGAGAGGTGCGTTAGTCACTAAGATCCCAGACATGCAGTACATTTGTCCCTCAGTGCTTGCCGTAGCTCAAACGCAGTATCTCCCTCACCTGCCTTGGGCTTGTGTTTTATGGCTAATAACTACACCAGCTTGTGAAGTTAGTCATAGCACCACCAGCCAGCACAGATGAAATGATATAATGGATGATGAACAGATATGTGTATGTGCATCCCCAGATGTTACCCAGTGTGTGTGTGTGTGTGTGTGTGTGTGTGTGTGTGTGTGTGTGTGTGTGTGTGTGTGTGTGTGTGTGTGTGTGTGTGTGTGTGTGTGTGTGTGCGCGTGTGTGTACTCTACAGCCAGTCAGCTTCCCTGGCCTGCTGGAGGAGGAGAACACACACTTCCTGCTTGGCCTGCACAGACTGGACCAGATCGCACAGGTGCTCTCAGCTGGACACCCGTAACAGAGCCACATCATTCGCCGTGTAGATATTAGGACATATTCAATCTAATAATCATCATTCGCAATATAGATATTAAGACATTCAATCTAATAATCAATCAACTTTTGGTCAAATCCAGTGAACAAACTCCGGGGATATATTCATAGCCATTCGAATCTAATCAATCAACTTTTTGTCCAGCGAGAAAATCCAGTGAACACACTTAGGTGTTCTTGCACAAAGCCAAAGCTTGCTTGAATCGAACCATAAACAATATCAGCCAATCAACAGGTGGCTTCAGGGGTCTGGAACTTGATTGGCTATTATGGTCAAATATGGACAACCTTTGTGGAGAATGGCACACCCTGCCTTTCAGGGTTCTCATGTGCAGGATATCTGAGCAGAGTGTTATGATGGAGGTGGTGGAGCTGGGATATAATACTGTATGTGTGTGTGTGTGTGTGTGTGTGTGTGTGTTCTCCAGGCCAGCATCAATAAGGTGCGAGTCTTGGTGGATGCTGAGTATACCTACATGAATCCCGCCCTCTCGCTCATCACCATGGCGATGATGAAGAAGTTTAACCAGCAGAGCTCGTGGATCTGGAACACTTATCAGTGTTACCTGAAGGTGTCTGTCTGTCTGTCTGTCTTTCTGTCTGTCTATCTGTCTGTCTGTCTGTTTACTTATCGATTCTATCTCAAGGTGTCTGACTCACTGTCTCTCTGTCTGTCTACTTATCAAGGTTACCTAAAGGTGTCTGTCTGTCTGCCTGTCTGTCTGCCTGTCTGTCTGTCTGTCTGTCTGCCTGCCTGCCTGTCTGTCTGTCTGTCTGTCTGTCTGCCTGCCTGCCTGCCTACGTATCAGTGCTACCTGAAGGTGTCTTTCTGTCTTTCAGCATCTGTCTGTTTCTGTCCCTAAATGTCTGTCCATGTCTCAGTAACGGTCTCCCTCTCTCTCCAAGTTACTGTCTACTTACCTGTTTCTGCTCTATTGGGTGTTTCATCTAGACACATAGTGCTAACTGTTTCATTTAGACACTCAGGGCCAGATGTACCAACGCTTTTGCGCCCACTTCAGGCGTATTTCTTGTGCGTGTAAAATCAGGTATGTACAAACAGGCCGCAATGATGTTAAAGCGCGGGACCTGAAAATGGCATATTACGTGTCATGCATATGCATTCTTGGGAGGATCCAGGGGAAAGTGGGAGTTTAGCGTAAAGAGATGGGAGGGGAGGCGTAAAGAGCACCTAATTATGTATACCGCGGTATGTACAAAGACTGCTTGTGAAAGCGCACGTCTATTCTGCGCCTAAATACTTCCGCCTTGTAAAAGGTGATAATCCAAATTGCAGTTCAATGTGTCAATAAGAGAACCTTTCAAAGACAACAGAATCGCTATTTAGAGCACCAGTTTTAGTATTTGTACTAAAAGCAACCTTAACTTCCGTTGGCCTTTAGAATGTCTTACTTTCACTTACACTTTCCTACTTGCTAGATTTGACCAATCTTCCATAGCCTACGTGCACAAGTAGTTTGAGTAGAACTATTGATCTACATTATCTCCCTGCTTGTTGACATCTTATGGTATTATTTCATGATCGCTAAACGCTTGATTCTTTTTAATGTTGTCATCAGTTATAATATTTCATTCTTGTATGTAGGCTCTGCCGTTCAGTTGTGGTCGTTCGTAAATTGCGGTAATGGGCGGAGAAAGGCGCAGTTTACACTATGGATTGAAAGTTTGATATACAACGGAAACTTGGGTCTGACAGCGTTCGCAATCTGCGGTTTGTCCATGCCGCTGATAACGCTACGTTCGCAAATGTACAGTGCTAACTGTGTCCTTTAGTCACATAGTGCTAACTGTGTCCTTTAGCCATAGTGCTAACTCTTTTTAATTTAGCCACACAGTGCTAACTGTCTCATTTAGCCACACAGTGCTAACTGTTTCATTTAGCCACATAGTGCTGTTTCATTTAGACACACAGTGCTAACTGTTGCATTTAGCCACATAGTGCTAACTGTGTCCTTTAGTCACATAGTGCTAACTGTGTCCTTTAGTCACATAGTGCTAACTGTGTCCTCACTTAAACATTCACCAGAGCTACTCTGTCAGTATTTTATCTGTCTACCTGCCTGTCTCTGTTTGTCTAGTATTGGCCTGTTTTTCTGTCTGTCAGAGATAGTCTTCTATTTTCACAAATGCGCGCGCACACCCACACACACACACACACACACACACGCAGAAGGAGAGAGAGATACACGCACATGTACACACATACATGACTTTTCTCTCCTTCTCTCCCCGTCTTTCTCTCTCTCTCTGTTTTTACCATGTCTTTCGATCTTGTGCCTCTCCATCCTATTCCATACACCTTCCATAATTCACCTTCCTCTCTTTCTCTCTCTCTCCCAGGACTCCCTCTCTCTCCTGCTGGAGGCTATCCGCCTCTCAAAGGACCACTGCTTTTGCCTGGGGGTCAAACTGGTCCGAGGGGCCTACATGGACAAAGAGAGGAAACTGGCCAATCAGGAGGGCCGCACAGACCCCATCCACCAATCATGGGAGGATACCAATGAGAGGTGACTTGACGTGCAGCCAATGTCTTGTTCCAGTTCCAGTGTTTTATCATTTAAATGTAGGGCTTGTATTAAATGTGTTTGTGTTGTTATGCAGTATTGTTTGCTGCCTTTAATGAAATGTATAAGTTAATGATTATGTGTTGATATAAGAGATATAATGTCTCTCGTAGGAGGTGGTTAATGTTCAGTGTCATGGTGTGTCCTTGGCTCTCCCAGGGTCACATGTTCTTACAATTATAACGGTTCTCACAATGTCACATGTTCTCAGAGTTACGGTTCTCACAGTGTCGCATGTTCTCACAGTTATAACGGTTCTCACAGTGTTGCATGTTCTCACAGTTATAATGGTTCTCACAGTTATAATGGTTCTCACAATGCCGCATGTTCTCACAGTTATAACGGTTCTCACAGTAACGGTTCTCAAAATGTCGCATGTTCTCACAGTTATAACGGCTCTCACAGTAACGGTTCTCACAGTATCGCATGTTCTCACGGTTATAACGGTTCTCACATTAACGGTTCTCACAGTGTCGCATGTTCTTACAGTTATAACGGTTCTCACAGTGTCGCATGTTCTTACAGTTATAATGGTTCTCACAGTGTCGCATGTTCTTACAGTTATAGGTTCTCACAGTGTTGCATGTTCTTACAGTTATAACCATAGACAGTAAAAGAAATGGACGAACAGACTCCGTCGTTTTCAATGGGAGGGCACTGAGTCAAATAGAACGATTTTTCAGTTGGTCCCCCCAGTACTGCGCAGACTCACACTTAACTTCGTGACGTTAGCCATCGAACTGAATCTTGTAACTCATATGATAGATACACAGAAATTCTTCTCACACTTCCTTCGCCTTCAAAGTCATCAAAGTTAAACATTTATTTATGTATGTACGAGGTAGTGGAGTCTGTTTTGCCTTTGTAGTGTTTATGTGGATTACACAGAAGCTACACTATCGGCACAGGATATATGTTATATGAAGTTATGGTATTTCAAAAAAATCCTAGAATGAATAGCCTTCTATGGGAGTTAGCAGAGAGGTGGTCCCTCCAGCCTACGTCGATTCTTCTACTTCCGGGAATTTGCCTGCCCCCTTGGTTATAACGGTTCTCACAGTGTTGCATGTTCTCACAGTTATAACGGTTCTCACAACGGTTCTCATATTGTCGCATGTTCTTACAGTTATAACGGTTCTCACAGTGTTGCATGTTCTCACAGCTATAACGGCTCTTTGGACGTCATGCTCAACCTCATTTCCCAGAATCCTGGGCGTTATCAGATCATCGTGGCCACACACAACGAGAACTCAGTCAGACATGCTGCCACACGGTACTCCTTTACTGACCACACACACACTTTCTCTTTTTCTTTCTCTCTACTCCACTAACACACACACATACGCACACACACACATACACACACACTCACACACACACACACACACACACACACACACACACAATGTGTGTCTTCATCAAGATAGGTGTATTCGGGAGTCTGGTTTATTTAGTTAATATTCATGATTAATTTAGTTTGTGGTGTGTGTGTGTGTGTGTGTGTGTGTCATCATCAGCATGGGTGCATTGGGGATTCAGAGAGACGAAGGTTCTGTGTGTTTCGGTCAGCTGATGGGAATGTGTGACCATGTCTCTCTCACTCTGGGTAAGACAGGAAGACCAATAACTCATCCTCAAACATTTATTGTTTTTCTCTTTCTCTCTTTCTTTCTCTCTCTCTCTCTCTCTGTTTTTACCATTTCTTTTGTCCTTGTGCCTCTCCTATTCCATACACCTTTTTCCATAATGCACCCAACTCTACCTCTCTCTCTCTCTCTCTCTCTCTCTCTCTCTCTCTCTCTAGTCTCGCTTCCTCAACTGAAGATCTCAGGCTTGAGGCTAAGCAGATGCTGCTGTAATCGTGAATTCCGTTTACATTTATTGATTTAGCAGAAGCTTTTATCCAAAGCAACTTGGACAACATTCAAGCTACCGATTGGATTGAATTGATGCCACACGTATACCTCCCTGACTCTCTCTCTCTCTCCCTCTCTCTCTCTCTCTCTCTCTCTCTCTCTCTCTCTCTCTCTCTCTCTCTCTCTCTCTCTCTCTCTCTCTCCTCCAGCCCAGCAGGGGTTCTCTGTGTATAAGTCGGTGCCGTACGGGTCCGTGGACGACACGCTGCCCTACCTGGTGCGGCGTGCCCAGGAGAACCGCACCGTCCTGCAAGGCATCCGCAAGGAGAGAGACCTGCTCCGCCAAGAGCTGAAGAGGAGGATGAGACAGAGAGTTCGTGGAGGACGGTAGAGAGAGAGGGAGGTGAGAGAAGACAGAAGGAGGGAAAGAGAGGGATATAGGGAGAGTGAGAGAGAGGGACAGGGTAGAGAGAGAGAGAGAGAGAGAGGAAAGAATGAATTTGCTGTCAGTAGTTTTCGCTACACGTGTATATAATCATGTATTCCATATTTGCTCATTTCCGTTTGACACATATAGCAGTGTGTATACTCATATTTATATACTCATATGGAAGTGTGTATACTCATATTCATATACTCATATGGCAGTATGTATACTCATATTCATATACTTATATGGCAGTGTGTATACTCATATTCATATACTCATATACTCATATGGCAGTGTGAATACTGATGTTCATATACTCATATGGCAGTGTGAATACTCATGTTCATATACTCCCAGTCAGAAACCAGGTGACGTATAGATCATCAGTACTGCATCTCCAATACTTTATATGTTGATCCTATTTAACTGATATAAATATAAAACTACGGTATGGATGAGCTCCTGCTTTTTTAGCAAGCATAACTATATGGGAGATAGAGGGAGCGATTCAGTGAAGAAGAAAGAAAGGAGAGAGGGAGAGAGATTCAGTGAAGAAGAAAGAAAGGAGAGAGAGATGGTGAAAGAGAGGGACAGTGAGATTTTTAAATATTTTTTTATTTTATTTTTGTTTTTTTTTACTTTTGTAGATATAACAGACATAAAGAAATAACATGAGTTGCCACGCCATGCACAGAAGCCAAGGGCTGCGCTTGAAATGCTGATGGAGGTTGAAAATGTGCCGAAAGCTTTTTGCTCATCTGTGTTGGATCATCTGCATGTATTAAATGTATAGTATATATACTCTTGTGTGTTTGTATGTGTTTACTTTGGTTGTTTGTTTGACCTTTATTTTACACCTTCCTCTGTCCTTTTAACTGCCTCTCTTTCCCCATTAATGTCACCAAATGGAGAGAGAGAGAAAAGAGAGAGGGAGGGAGAGAGAGGGAGGGAGGGAGGGAGGGAGGTGATAAGTCCCTAACACCTGATCTTTAATGACTTCCCAACAGCCACTGGCTCCCTCCCCCTCTCCACACCTGCATACAAGCAAATGCCTCGTCAATGGACACACACACACACACACACAGACTCACAGTGAGAAAGAGAGAGAGCGAGAGAGAGACACACACACACTGAAGGGAATATTTTGGTAAAAATATACTATCAACACAAATGAAATCCTCCTTGTTGCACCTCAGCTGTGCAGCTAAATTCCCCTCTGCACCGTCCTTATGTAATGATCTAAGTTTTATTATTTTGTCTTGCACAACCAACCACACACACACACACACACACATCAAGCCATCTCAGCACAACCAACCAACCAGCCGTCTCAGCCCTTGGCTGATATGAACTGCTCTGGTTTTAATGGACTTCACGAGTCCAGAGCCTTTGAAATGTTGCTCTTGTAATGTTTGTTTTCAAACAGACTCCACAAGTCCAGAGTGGTGGACCGGCGGCCGTGGTGTCAGTGACCTGTCGGTGTGTCAGTGACCTGTCAGTGTGTCCGTGTTTGCTCTGGTCATGTCTGTCCCTGTCACAGGCAAACATCAAGGCAGAGAACAGGCCACTGCATCGCAGAGCTAGTGGTTTACTTTACACTTTGTTTCATGCCGCACTGTGAGAGTTTTCACCATAGACATTTAGTTTGACTTCCAAGTGTATTCCTGCTAGAGCTAATTCGTTTATTTACTGGGGGACCATGGAGGACCATCATTACATCATACTAATTGTCCCCTTAATTATAAGGTTCTATCAGACTTTTTTTTGTTAAAATTGAGTGATTGACATATTCTATATGTGTATACATATTCTTAAGGATGTGGTGTGCTCGTCCGTTGGCGGTCACAATTGTTGGGAGGCACACGACACCCCCCGCATGCCACGTTGATGACGCAATTCTCGTCACGCGCCATGTGTACGGCACACAGACGCAGCACTGTACCAGGCCCAGTGTTGTGCCTGAATGCATTCATATTTTGGGCGAATGTGAACTGAACGTGCTTACTGCCTGACGAACGTTACTGTGAACTCGTTCATTCTGGTGTCTGTGAATGGCACGCTCTCTCAGTTTAACTTCGCTCAATAGGGCGCCAGATTTCTATAGAGCCTTCCAGGCAAAAAAACCCGGCTAAAACATACCTTAAACAGGCCTTAATATGTAGAAAAAACACCCGATCTGGCAGCCACCAGTGTCGCACCGCTGCATGCGTCATCAAAACAAAAAGCAGCATGGAGGCGACAGCAACAACAAAGCAGCAAGGAGGCGTTGTATGATTATTTAAACGAGTTTTATGACAAGGTCGGTGAGAATATACTGTAGGGGTGAAATCTGCAGCTGCTACTAGTTTGGACTGAATGGACAGCAACAAAGCGTTAAAGCAACAATTGGGGAAATGCTGTCTCCCCAATGCTAATGTACACCCTGGTTGGATAAGGATTAAAAATTAGCCTCTGAGTCAAATTAGTAAAATCCTCTGACGCATAATTTCAGCATTAAAACTGATCAAACTAGATGTACCGCAGAGCGGTACAAAATATGACCGCCGCCCAGTCCAGCACATTTTTTCCACAAAAATAAATCACGCTGAAAGGCCTATATGATTCTAACTGTCTCACTAAATTGCATTAGCCACACTCAATTCTCACTGGTATCTGCTAGACAACAAGTACCAAAACATGATTAGTTCATAGATTTCACATGTAAAATTCATTTTATACAACCCCACCCCCATCTTGCCTGTTCATAATTCTGAGAAATTCTTGAATTGTGTGCATGTGTGCGTGTACACATTTATGTTTATGTGTGTGTGTGTGTGTGTGTGTGTGCGTGCTTGTGTGTTTGCCTGCGTATGTGTGTTTGTGCATGTGCATGCATGCGTACATATGTCTACTGTGTGAGTATGTGTGTACGTATGATTACTGTGAATGTATGTGTGTGCGTGTGTATCTGTTTATGCACATGTGTGCACATGGAATGGGTTAACATGACCCCTGGAGGCAAACATACAGAAAAAATTGGTCATCCTAGGCCCTACAGTTCTCAAGATATTCACAGAAAACTGTGTCTGCCCTACCCTCCTTTCGGGGGGTCCAGTACAGCGGGGGGGCTACAGATCAAAACGAAAAACGATGGTTCCATGCTATCCATGTGGGGTTACATGCCCACCAAGTTTCGTGTACCCCCGTCTTTCAGTGTCCCGGGAATCCTTGTTGGTGTACGGTCACTAAATGTACACATCAATTATTTTATTGTAAGGCCCCCCATGAACGAAAGTTCAGAAAACTTGGCATGCATTCAGAGGGTGTCATAATGATCCTACACTTTTAATTTCGTGCAGTTTTGACCATGTCAGCCAGAGATATTGTGATGAAAACACCTAATTTTTTATTAATTTTTAACTAGGTGGCGCTATACATGAAATAAGTGGTAATGGGATGGGTTGACATGCCCCCTTAAGACCAACATACAAAAAAAAGGTGGACCTCCTAGACCCTACGGTTCTCGAGATATTCACAGAAAACTGTCTCCGGCCACCTACAGGCCAGTTGGTGTATAGTAACATAAATTAATTTATTGTGTGGACCCCCATGAACGGAATTCCACGAAACATGGCGTGCATTCAGAGGGTGTCATAATGATCCTACACTTCCAATTTCGTGCAGTTTTTGACTATGATAGGTCACAGATACCTGCGATTACACCTCATTTTTACTTTTTTGTGTTTAACTAGGTAGCGCTATACATGAAATGGGTGGTTATGGAATGGGTTGACATGGCCCCTTGAGATCAACATACAAAAAAAAAAATAGTCCGAAAAACGATGGTTCCATGCTATACATATGGGGTTACATGCCCACCAAGTTTCGTCTACCCTGGTCTTTCAGTGTCCCGGGACTCATTGACGGAAATTTGGACATGCGAAAAAGAAAAAAAAATAAATAAATAAATAAATCTGACTAAACCTATATGACCGCCGCTTCGCTGCGCGGCGGTCATAAAAATTGCTGTCTGTGGTTCTATATGGGATGTTTAAAAAAATAATAGTTTGCAGCAACATATGGGAAAAAAGAACTATGAACTAATTCATTTTTGGAACTGTGAACCTAGTTCAACATTTTTAATTATGAACTGAACTAGTTAATTTTAACATTTGTGAACTGAACTTTGAAGTAGTTCATGTAGAAAGTGAACTTTCCCCAACACTGATCAGGCCTATAATTCTCTAACAACTTGATAAAGTGAGGTGAGGAACAATGCACTACGGCCCATTCAGTTTTCAATCAGCCAAAGAGGGAACATGTTACCGGCTGCTCACTAAGTATATATAACTCTTTTGATCCCGTGAGGGAAATTTAAGCTCCACTGGCTTCCCTTAGCTGCCCACATCAAACTCAAGTCACTAATGCTGCATACAAAGTGACTGCTGGGTCTGCTGCACCCACTTACTTAAGTGCTCTCTTAAAAGCTGTTACCCCTATGCATTTGGAACATTATGAAATTAGGTGTTTCTCTATGGAATTCTAAAACTTTGAAGCTCAATATCTCATAACTAAGAATGCAGATAGAACCTTATAATTCCAAGGAGACGAAATGTTAATGCATTGCCATTTTCTCATTGATCACTTAATTCTATGTATGGGAAATACCTTTAGCTGTTAAAAAAACACATTGAAAAAATGGAATCTCTCAAAACAAAGTTTATTTTTGATAATGTTTAGAAAAATAGAAAAAGCAATATTTACAAAATCCAAATGAAGCAACACAATGTTCTATATGTTTGAGCAATTCTACCTCTACAATCATCCAATGACAGGTTGAAACTAGTAACTACAGACAAACAGGCATGGCCATTAGATGTTCAATCGCAGTGTCTTAAAGCATGTGAGCACCATATGTGTCTTAAAGCACGTGAGCACCATATCACTTCACTCGAAAGTCTCTCTCCAAGTCCTTTAGAGTGGGTTTCCTCTCCCAGCTCATTCAGGAATGAACGTGGCCCTGATCAGTTCCGGAACCGTGAACTGAACTCCCCTTAACCTGGAGTTCTGTAGCAGAATGTAGTAGTGGTTCCCTTTTCTTGTTATGTAGTACTAGGGTTCCCTTTTCTTGAACCTTGTGAAACTGTTGTGTATTCCAGGAAATATGTACACTTTTCTCTCATGCCTTCCTCCACACTTCCTCTTCTCTCTTGTCCTCTCTCCTCCGCTCAACTGCTGCCTCTCAGAACATGGCCCTGCCACTCATGTCCAGGTAGGACCCCTGGCTGTGTGTGTGGGCGTGCTGGGGCTGTCTGTAGATATGCCTGAGTGGAATGTGGAAGGAGGAGCGGGGGTCCTGACACACCCTGAGAGGGTAGGAGGGGAACGGGGGATAGAGAGTCGGGGGTGTGGAGGAGGGAAGCGAGGGATCCATAGAGGGGAGAAAAGAGGAGTGCAATACCACCTCTGGCAGGTAGGAGGCAGCATGGTTGAACTGGGCACTGGGGTAGGAGGCTACCTCTGCAGAGGCCACTGGAGGGTAGCCACCAGAGGGAGCTCCAGGGGGGTACTGGGGGTAGGAAGCAGGGGGCAGGGAGGGAGAGGGGTGGTGGGAGGGGGCAGATGACGGGAGAGAAAGGGCCGGGAACGCCTGGGAGGGAATCATGGAACAGGAAGGAATCTGAGGAGAGTTGGAGGCGGAGACGGGGATGTGGGGGTAGGAAGAGGCCGGGAATACCCCCGCGGGGTAGCCTGGCTGCATCTGGGCAGGATTGGGAATGCCGGCAGTGTGGTTCTGGAGCGAGGGATGAATAGGGGGGCAGGAGGGGAGGGAGGGAGGGAGAGAGGAGAAAGGATGAGAGGAGGCAGGATAGTGGGTCTGGCTGGGGTTAGTGGACGGGACGGAGTACGACTGGACCACAGCGGCAGCGCACGGGAACGAGTGAGAGAGCGGAGGAGCGGGTGGATGCGTCGCCATGGAGACGGAAGAAGGGATAGAGGACATGGAGGAAGAGAAGGAGGTGGGCGTGTAATGGGTCAGATCCAGATGCGCAGGAGCCACCGCCGAGGAGAACGGGGCGGCAGAGGGGCCGGCGTCGGAGCTCTGCGCGCCGGGGTCAGAGGCGGACGCCGGGGGGAAGGGGAACGCAGTAGCGGGGGCGCTGGGGATGGACTGGGGGGTGATGGGGTGCGGGGCGGGGGTGGAGGTGGAGGTGGGGGACTGGTGCTCTGGGAAGGGGAAGGCGGACAGCGGGGTGTTGCTGTGGAGGGAGTGGGGGGTGGACGGGTCAGAGTCCTGCTCCTGGAGCGGTGAGAAGGGGAAGGCTGTCTCGGCCGCATTCTGGACCCCCGCAGGCAGGGTCACCTGGGTCAGACCCATCTGGGACTGGTTCTGGACCCCTGCAGGTGAAGTGGAGTGGATCAGACCCATCTGGGACGGGTTCATGGGATGAACAGAGACGGAGGGATGAAGGGAGTTGAAAGAAGGTGGGGGAAGAGAGGAGGAGGAGGAGGAGGTGAAGGAGTTAGTTGGGGTGTGGGGACTGAGCACGTCTGGACTCTGATTGGCTGGATGGCCAGAGGGGTAGGATGAGGAGGAGGAGGGCGAGGGCAGTAACTGGTCAGATGAAGAGGAGGGAAGGAGAGAGGAGGAGGAGGAGAGGAGGGCGGAGAAGCAGGAGGTGGGGAGGGAGGAGTGGTCTGAGGAGGAGGAAGGGGGGAGGAGGTCATGTGCGCCTGAGGAGGTGACTGAGGAGGAGACGGACGAGTACGAGGACTGAGGATGAGGAGCAGAGGAGAACTGGGAGGAGTCTGCAAATGGACCACTGAAAGACTGGAGGTCAATCATCTGACCCGACCTGAGAGAGACAGGGGGGGGGGGGGGTTTAGGAAGGAGAGGAGGAAAGAGTTACAGAGAGGTAAACTCTTGTTTTGTTCATGGCTCAATCATACAATTTAAGAGCCAATTGACTGATTTGAGCAGATTGTATTTGCAGTACAGTGTAGATGCTTGACTGGGAGATTGGCAAAAATAATTCTTTAGAACCTTGGAAACTGTTGCACTTCACTTATTGGAGGACTCACCTGTCAATCAAGCTGTTGTTCAGGTCATCCTGAGAGGTGGTTTGCAGCCTGCTGTCCATGGAGGCGGGAATCTCTGTGATGTCAGGGATCTGGGTCATCTGGGAGGAGATGAAGGCTTGGCCCAGACTCATTGGCTGGTCCGACACGGTCGACCCTGGGAAAGGTGGCACGTCACCATGGAAACCACAGGAAGGGTCGTTGATGGAGAGGGCAGAACTTGTGATTGAGAGGGTGGGGTTCTGTGGGAGGAGCTCAGTGGAGTCACATGGGTCGCAGGGGTCACATGACTCTGAACGAGGAAGAGGAAGAGGACACAATGACGAACAGGAGGGAAGAGGAAAATAGTTGTTTTAATTGTTGGTATTAATTGTTAATTCAATTGTTGTTAATTGATCATTTAATTGTTCTTGTTTTTGTAGTTATTGGTCTATTGATCTATCTATCTATGAATCAATCAATCGATCAATCAATCAACCAGTCAATCAATCAATCAATCAATCAATCAATCAATCAATCACAACAAACAACAAACACACATGGAAACCCTATACCATGTACAGTACAGTGCTTGTTGGTGCTGTGTGGGCTGTTTGAGTGGACTTACCAATGTCCAGGTCATCCAGAGGATCATTCTGCTGGGTGTTGATCTTCCTTTTCTGCCTGGCCTCTCTCTGTCTGTCACACACACACACAGGCAAGGTGAGCGTTGTGAGTGGCTTGTGAGACTTGTGATGTATTGTGTGCGTATGGGAGAGTCATAATAATGTGTGCATGTATGTATGTATGTATGTACGTATGTATGTATATGTATGTGTGAGTACCAGTGAGGTTGAGCGTGTGTGTGTGTGTTTGAGTGTTACCTCTTGCTGTTCATGCCGTTATCTCTGAAACCTTTAGCAAAGGGGTTGGAGTTGATCTTCAGCTCAGTTATCTGTAGAGGACAACACAGCCTTCAGTCAGAGCTCAGTCACACTGCTCAAGGTCACACTGCTCAAGGTCACAATGGTGGCCACTGGGAATCAAATGTCCTTTGAGGCTACTGCATGCAAACCCAGCTCCATTTCCACTACACTACCACCACAATCTAACCCATCCTGCAACCCCCCTGCCCCCCCCTCCCTCCCCCCGGGTCTCACCCTGCTGTTCTGGTAGGCGGTGACGGTGAGGAACTGGGTCTCTGGGAAGGTGAAGGAGTGCCGAGCTCCCCCCCACAGCAGCATGTCTCTGGCCTCGATCACGTGCAGCCGCGGCTGGTAGCGGTGCAGAGAGTGGAGGATGATCTGCAGGAGCCAGAGAGATTAGATTAGAATTAGGGCTGTCAAAATAACTGATTAATTTCGATTAATTAATTTGAGAAAAAATAACTGATTAAAAAAATTAGTGCAGATTAATCGATTCCGTATGACCTTTGACCCCGAGCCGTTCTAGTCAGTAAAAATTAGACTGTAAAATGAAGGAGAGAGAAGAAAACGTGCTGCCTGGATCATTGATTGGAACATTTACTTTTAAAAAACGGCCTGATGGTGTTGATAAAAATAAAATGTTGAAAATAAAGTCCTTTGCAATGTCTGCAAGTGTTGACATTGACGGGAGTGTTAATTTATTTTCACTATGTCCCCTAGGTTAAATCTGTGGCCTGAAATGCCTTGTATGTGAAAAAAAAATTTCTTCCCGAAGCACTTTTGAATTTATTTCGTCAGCATATTAGGTCATATAGATTATTATGGCCATTATTTGAACAGTGAAAATAATAATAAAAGAGTTTTTGAACTTTAATGTCACTAATGCTGATTATTCAATGATTCATTTGAATTTAAATATTTAAAATACTTTCACAGCAAAAATTATATATGCGATTAATTTAGATTAATTAATCACAGAGTATGTAATTAATTAGATACATTTTTTTAATCGATTGACAGCCCTAATTAGAATAGATTAGATTAGATTAGATACTATATACTTATATACACATATACACAAGGTGAGAATAGTAGTTGTTTTACATTGCTATGTACAAGTTGTGTGGTTGATACACACAGTCCCCCCCCACACACACACAAACACACAAATCCACACATACACACACACAAACACACAAATCCACACATACACACACACAAACACACAAATCCACACACACACATACACACATCACACACACACACACAAATCCACACACACACACACACACACCACACACACACACAAATCCACACACACACATAGACACATCACACACACACACACAAATCGACACACACACACACACACACACACACACACACACACACACCACACACACACACACACACACATGCACGTGTGGGAAACTCACATATCCCTGGGAGTCGAGTGTGTTGTTGGTGAGCTTGGTCTTGTGGAAGGAGATGCTCCGGTTCTGCCAGTGCTCTCCGGTGGCGGGCGAGTCCGGGTGGATGAAGACCCGGTCCGGCAGACGCGCCTCTGCACCGCCCACCACCTGCCAGCTGTCGTCCTGGAAACGGTAGCGGGACGAGTCGCCGGGGACGATGTCCATCAGCAAGATGTAGCGCAGGGTGGGGTTGAGTCCAGACACCTTCACCCGCAACTGGGGAAACATGCGCCTGCGGGGGGGGGGGGGTCATTTAATACTTTAAAACATAAATACTTTTCAGAGAACTGTTCAGATTCAAGATGAATGGCGTGCTCAGAGAATTCTTTCTCTACACTACCGTTTACTTTGTGAGTAAATTGTTATTGGCCTTTACCTATTTGTATTAGTAGTAAACAGAAATTATAGAGGCGAAAAAGTGTGAAAACTAGACCAACCACTGTAAATATACTGTCAATGCACTTCCATACACTTTTTGTTTGACGGTGGGATACTAGACTGCTAGGAATTCTCTTTTACACACTGACCAATCCCGAGAAGAGGTGTGTGTGAATCAGGTGACATCAGCACACACTCACCTTCCTTTCTTGGTGATGATCATCTCTGTGCCGACGGTGCTGAACTGTTTCCATAGCGACGCGTTCTCCAGCTCCATCTTGATGCTGTCATGCGGTGTGGGCGGAGCTTCGCGGGGGGCAGGGGGAGGGGCCAGGAGGCGGGGGGGCAGGGAGCGGGCAGCCACGTCACAGGAGGAGGGGTACATCGACGGCACGTGAGGGGGGCCCACATCGTGCTCTGCAGAGGGGCAGGGGTGGGGTGGGGGGAGCATGTTATCAAGGTGCCCAGGAACAGACCTCGGAAGTTCCTCTACAAAATAGCCCCAAAAGCTGTCATCTTTACCTATATAAGGAGATCCGGGTAGCATCTTTGCCCATATAAGGACATCCGGATCTCCTTATATGGGCAAAGATGGCAGCTTTGAAGCCTTTTTTAGGCAAAGTTCAGGTTTATACATATTATTAGCATGTGATGCCAGGGAAACTCTGCCATCCAACAGGAGCAAATGCTGTGTGATTTATGCTCTCGCGCCAGTATTAGCATGATTCTCTAAACATGATCTCACACAATCATGCTAAATAATAACCCACACAAATGCCACACAATCATGCTAAATAATAACCCACACAAATGCCACTCAATCATGCTAAATAATAACCCACACAAATGCCACTCAATCATCTGAGCTGCTAGAGCAGACTATCTAAGGTCAGGCTGGAGACAGAGTGGATATGGCCGTTTGTATGCCCTTCCTCAATGCACATATCTGTCTGGCAACCATGTTTTTCCTTCATAAACCTGATGCCCTGTTGTATGACTACCCATTCTACCCATTCATTCATTCATTTTTTCATTTCAAGAAATCAAATCACACACACACACATAAACATTTATACACACACAAACAATGAGTCACCCATCAACCCATGAAATCTCCTCAGATTAAAACCCATGCGCGCACACACACACACATCTGTAGTAGCGGTCTGCTCAGATTAAAAATCCATGCGGACACACACACACACACACCTCTGGATTATCACTCTCCCAGCCTCTGGTGGGCCACAGGCACACACACACACACCTCTGTAGTAACAGTCTCCTCAGATTAAAACCCATGCACACACACACACACACACACACCTCTGTAGTAGCTCTGGTGGGCCACAGGCAGACTGGGGTACATCTCCACGCTCAGCATCTTGTTGCTCGGCTCTTCGTCCTCGTCTCTCTTGGAGTCCTCTCTCGTCTCTCACTGCTGTCTTTTCTTCAGAAAGAAAACATCTTCAGATGACGTGGTTTCTCTCTCTCTCTCTCTCTCTCTCTCTCTCTTTCCAGGTCACACCAGGAAACAAGTCACACCAGGTCTGGTCCTCCAGAAATCTTTAAATCCAGCTGCTCGGCTCGGTTCCTGTTGGTTCTCCTGTTGGTTCCTGAGGTTCTCTCTGGAGGTTCTGCTGGAGGGGTCTTCTCTTCTCTTCTGGCTTCAGCTCTTCTGTGTGTGAGTGTCCTTCACACATGGGCTTAAATAGGTGTGTGTGTGTGAGTGTGTTCATGCGTCTGCCAAATGGTGATGCCTTAACCCCCCCCCCCCCCCCGACACACACTCCTCTGCTTTCCCCATACCTGCAGCCCTCCCCATACACTCACACACATTCACACACACTCTTCATTCCATTACACCAGCTAAACAAACACATTATGATACTGACACACACACTTTACACACAGAGACAAACAAACACCATTGCACACATTTTTATTCAACGTTTGGACACTTAATAAAATAGGTTCAGGCTGGTCAGTGCATCACCTAGCGTTCCTACATGCAAGACTCACTATTGACCACTGAATTGTGTTTACAAGTACAAAAATCTATTTCTATTGTGTCTGACACCAGACAGAGTAGCCGCCTGCAGGTCCTGAGAAGGCTGTATCTCTAAAGGTAACAAGACAATAGGACCTGAGAAGTCTGTATGTAGGGAAGACTTCCTTCTCTAAAGGAAACAAGAGAATAGGATCGCAGATGCAACACGAGTCTTTGTCGAAGAAGTTACAAGTCGGGTAACACACATTAATTGACATTTGTCAAGGCAAAAACAAGACGCTGGTTTTAATAAGATCACATGGGGGCTGAAGATAGGCACGGAGACCTTTTCCTCATTTGTAAGTCGCTTTGGGTGAAAGTGTCATGTCAGCTAAATGAAAAGATTCACTGGAAAAACTGCTTATCTAAACAAGTGTTGTTAATCTTATATTAAGATTAAACATCTAGTTGGTATTATTTTTAGTATAAAGAGACTGACCTAGCGCTTTCTCATAGGATAATTTTAAGGGAGAATTTGATGTGTGTTAAGACGTCTTATCAAGGATCATTTTTAAGAGAGAGTTTGATGTGCTTTAAGACTCATAATTTTTAAGAAAGAGTTTGATGTGCTTCAAGACGTCGTATCAAGGCAGATTTGTTTACTCTGCTGGTAGCCAAATTTGCAAAACAAACAAGTTTGCTACCAGTTTTTTAGATTAATAATACTTGGTTAGATAAACAGTTTTTGCAGTGTTGTGTATGTAAAGCTAAAGGCTATTGTGATTAGTTCATCTAATATTGCACATGCACACACACACACACACACACACACACACACACACACACACACACACACTCTCTCTCTCTCACTCTCTCTCTCTCTCTCTCTCTCTCTCTCTCTCACACACACACACACACACACACACACAGCAGGAGTCGCGAAGTTAAGAGTGGAGGTGAGGAGTGTGTAAGGGGCAGTTTGGTCTAACTGCAGCAGTTTGGCCATTAAGGTAAACAGAGCAGCCAGACACATGCAAACAGCCAGCGAAACAGCGCTCACACCTCACGGCCTGTCTAAACCCATTTGCACCTCACACACACTCTCCACTCCCCACACACACCTCACTTGGCCTCTCTCACATCACTCTCATATCATACACTCCCCCGGGCCTCCCGATGGAAAAATGTTGTTTAAATATTTAATATAACTATCAAAATCAATCGATTAATTATGTATATTCGCTGCTAGCCCATAAAAACTCAGTGGTAAGTCAATAGCAGTAAGAGATAATCCATAACCCCAGATTAGGATTTGCTTTTGAGTCTAGTAAAATGTCCAAAGGGATTTGAAGCAGAGCAGATAAGCAATGAAATGCATGCATCATACAACCTCTAAAACTACACATCATACGACCTCTAAAACTCTGCATCATATGAACTCTGAAACTACGCATCATATGAACTCTAAAACTACGCATCATATGAACTCTAAAACTACGCATCATATGAACTCTAAAACTACGCATCATATGAACTCTAAAACTGCGTGTCCTGTACAGTCCTTGGCACCTGGGAATGACAAGGGCCGCCCCCGTGATTACTTTGTTTTTCCCACCGAGTGTTCATGTGCTTTGCCGTCAGAATGTGGGAAAAATACGGATGCCACAACAAAGGTTAAAACATACGCTCACTAATCCTAAATAAACAACTGTATTTGCTTAAAAATATGGTTTAAGACGCTTGTGAAAGAAAGACTACATGGGCATGAAGGGCCACATGGGCTACAAACGAACTACAACGTGACCCCAAAAGTGCTGACGAGCCCCAAACTGGGCTCGTCACTCGTGTAGCAAAATCTAGCCCCAGTTTCCCACCGCTGATTCCCACATGAAGTGACGTGAATGATGACGTTTTCACTGGGAAAAATGTTTTTCCGATGCCCATGAACGCGCCGTGACTGACCTGTTTGTTGTGATGTCACAGATCATATGAATTCTATGTGTCATATGAACTCTAAAACTAGTTCTGAAGAAGAACTGTTCACTATCACACATTCTGAAGCCCTGTCTTCAAGGCTGAAATGCAACTGTCTGAGATGGGCAGGCCATGTCAACAGAATGCCGCGATCTCGCATTCCCCACTCAGTACTACGTGGAGTATTGAAGGAAGGAACTTGGCACACGGGCAGACCTAAACTGCATTTCAAGGACGTGTTAGAGAGAGATCTCATAGACTTTGACATGAAACCTGAGAGCTGGACAACTCTGTCATGGAATCGTGACCAATGGAGAACAAGTCTCTACCATAGTAGAGCATATGACCAAGATAGGAACCTACAGAAACTGAGGGAGAGATGTCTTGTGATGTCTTGTGAGAATGTATATGTGAAGAGCGCCATGCATTGTCATTCATGACAGAAGCATGCCAAAGGACAGGTCATATGAACTCTAAAACTGTGTTTCGTATGAACTCTAAAACTGTGTTTCATATGAACTCTAAAACTGTGTTTCATATGAACTCTAAAACTGTGTTTCATATGACCTCTAAAACTATGTTTCTTATGAAAACTATGTTTCCTGTTACTGACCTGTTTGTTGAGATGTCACAGGTCACATGAACTCTTAAACTATGTGTTGTGTATGTTGACGTAAGTTACTGCATATGAAAACTATGTGTTGTTGATGTTGACGTAAGTTACTGCATATGAAAGGTTGAAACATTTCAAAGGAACGTTTGTTTGTTTGCTGGTTTTGTTTGTTTACCAACCTTGAACTCTTCCTTCTCATGGCTGTGGAGGCAACAGGCAACTTTTGCTTTTGAGGACTGGTGGTGTTTTCCTGACATCCGAGGCCTGGGAAAGAGAGACACAGGTGTGTGTGTGTGTGTCTGTGTGTGTGTGTGTGTGTGTGTGTTAAGAGGAGGGGTTGTTTTGTTGTTGTAGTTGTTATTTACACTTCCCATTGTAACAGGGATGAAAGGCAGATGTGGCCAAAGGGGAAGTAGAGGTGTGAGCCCCCCATGGCTGTCTGAGTGTGTGTTTGTGTGTGTGTGTGAGTGTGTGTGTGTGTGTGTGTGTGTGAGTGTGTGTGTGTGTGTGTGTGAGTGTGTGTGTGTGTGTGTGTGTGTGTGTGTGTGTGTGTGTGTGTGTGTGTGAATGAAAGAGTGAGGGGGATTCTATCTCAGTTCTAATTGGTAGCTCCATGGCAAAGAACGGATAGCAATTCTTGAAGCATTTGAAAATATATTTTAACATGATATGTAACGGACTAGTTTTGGTATATTCAGTATATTCTCTCTCTCTTTCTCTCTCTCTCTCTCTCTGTGTGTGTGTGTGTGTGTTGGTGGGAGGTGTTAACATTGCTACATCTCAGTAATGTTTTTATTGTCCAACAGGTGTGTGTGAGGCAGCCTGAAGAACAGCAGCAGCACCCTGTGTCTACGCCTCATTAAGGTGCTGTAGTGTTGATCAGACCCTCATTATAGCAGTCATTAACCAGAACAGCCCTGCCAGCACACACACACACACACATGCACACGCACGCACATGCACACACACACGCACGCACACGCGCACGCACACGCACACACAAACACTCACACACACAAACACACATACACACACACACACACACACACGCACACAAACACACAGACACACACACACACACACACACACACACGCACACACACACATATATATATACACACACACACACACACACACACACACACACACACGCACACGCACACACACACACACAGACACACACACACACACACACACACATATTACCCTTATGACATGCCATGCCTTCATACGTGATAGGTATCTAAATACAAGTAAACATAATATATATGTAGATCTCTGGAGTTCACCTACAAAAAGGAAGCAAACCTGCCATCTTTGCCCATATAAGGAGATCAGGGTGTTACAGTAATTGCCTGTGGCAAGCAGTGTTGGGAGTAATGCGTTACAAAAGTAATGTAATTACTGTAATATATTGCTGTTTGCGGTAACGTGGTAATGTAAGGCATTACAAAAAAAAATTGGGTAATATTTACTCGGTACAAACTTCAGTAACGCGCGTTACAATGCAGTTTAACCCAAAATTAAGCGCTTGTTTTGTTTTGATACATATTCGCAAATACCACGCGAGAACAGAGGAGAAGAAATCCGCGCAAAATAGTAACGTTATCTCCTGATACTGGTTGAATATGACTGTGGCTGCAGCAGACT
The DNA here is from genome assembly GCF_046254945.1 of Alosa pseudoharengus. Lineage (NCBI taxonomy): Eukaryota > Metazoa > Chordata > Actinopteri > Clupeiformes > Clupeidae > Alosa > Alosa pseudoharengus. The sequence continues at coordinate 9,412,688 of NW_027468774.1, forward strand.
TGCAGGCGGACTCTATTTGCGGGAATACACCGAAGCCTACGCTCATTATTTTCAGCTTGTCAGAGACAAGGCTATGAAGGACATAATAGTTAATAGCGAAACCGAAAGATCTCTCAACTGCGAAATAGCACAAGTAAATTAATGAAACATCTAAAGTAGTGCCACGCTAATCTTTTTGATTCCTGATAAAACACAAACTATGCTTTTGTGCTGTGAACTTGAATTGAAGAGAATAAAGGGATAGAAATGCAGAAAAAGATTGTGTAGCCTGGCAGTGCCACCGCTCCCACCACGCGCATCACGCACTTTGCGTTGGGCACCAAAGGACCCAAATGTAACCAATGAATAGTAGCTTTACTGCAAACTGCGTTTCACTCTTCATCAATAACGTTTACAATGTCAAAATGCACTAACACGATGTTACATGCAAGTTTGATACCTTTTGGGTTCTCTCAATCACCACGTAGTACTAGAATTGGTGGGTCTTCAATCATTCGTTTTCCAAGCATTTAGGCTACATGAAGCACATGATATGCTGAGTCGACTGAAACGCATTCCATTCAGATACTGTAGCTAGGTGGATACCAGGCTCATAATTCACTTGTATTCGCAAAACGAAATGTGAAGCAACATGTCATTGCATACTTCCATTTCCAAAGCAATGTGCATATTATTGTTAATATTGTGCTATCAATGTAACTCAAACAAATAAGGCTTGTAAACAAGAGCTGGCAAAAGGGCATTATGACAACGTAAAGATCAATGCTCTTAAAGTGACAGTGCACCATTTATAAGTAAAACAGCATTTCTTCAGAAATTAATGTTTAAAAATACACAGTAATGGTCTGTAAATAATAGGCCTTTTATTTTACTTTAGGTGTTTGAGTTATCATTTAAATGTCACTCACTCAAAGCCACTCACTTAGGGCACCGAAATGGCCAGCAGGCCACCATCTTGACATGTCTTTATTAAAGGAACCGTATGTAAAAAATGTATTTCAATTAATCATAAAATTGCCCTGATATGTCACTAGACATTAAGAAAGTAGTGTAGTACCCGTTTTGGCCACAAAAGCTTTACAATATAGTAGGCTCTCTATTGATTTTAATGAGTAGGCCTAGGCCTTAAAGTTACAGTATTTCTATCACAATTTACCAGACTTTGACCTTTTGTCGGTTTTTAACAAAATTCTGACTATGATTGTTCCTTGTATTGCATTATGAGCACTGCGTCTATTGCATTCTACTGTTGCCTTAAGCCTAGCTCAGTCATTATGCTATACCACATCTCCCTCCATTGGAAGAGCAAGCTGCATTGAGCGTAATAAACTGCATTTAGAATGGCAAATCCATATTTCTAGATATTTTGGTGAAAGTAACTTAAAAGTAATGCAATAGTAGTGTAATGCCTTACAATTCAGAGACAGTAATATTATAATGTAACAAATTACTTTGAAATGACAGTAATAAGTAATGCATAGTACATTACGATTTTGAAGTAACTTGCCCAACACGGATGGCAAGTTACATTGCAAGTCTCTGGGATAGCAAAAATCAAGGCTCACCGTCTTACTGTAACATACCGAAGGTCACAGTGCCCACTCGAAGGCAGAGGACAAAAGTGCGTAGAGCCAAACACCTGCATTTCAGTTTTCTTTTCTTTTTGCTGCGAGAGTTTAACAGCAATAATAATTCAAATTATTTTTCCCATAGGAAAAATCGCAAGATACCGGATCATCTTATATACCTTTTTTGTAGGCGAACTTCAGAGGTCTATTATGTGCAGCATGACATAGTTGTCAGTGTCTGAACATTTTTAGATTCTGCTGTAATTGCATCGTTCCACATTTTCTAGCGAGTCTCTCTGTTCTTTTTGTATATTGAAGAGCTTTAAGCAGGTTGGTTTAAGTATAGTATATATACTTTTTGATCCCTGCATTTATCCCAATCCGTGAATAAGTGAAACACACTCAGCACACAGTGAACACACACTAATCCCGGCGCAGTGAGCTGCCTGCAACAACAGTGGCGCTCGGGGAGCAGTGAGGGGTTAGGTGCCTTGCTCAAGGGCACTTCAGCCGTGCCTACTGGTCGGGGTTCGAACTGGCAACCCTCCGGTTACAAGTCCGAAGCGCTAACCAGTAGGCCACGGCTGGTTTAGTGCGAGCACCTCACATAGTAACTCTGCTTAAATTCTTGGTAGAGATGCCAGAGACAGTTCTCTGATAAAGAGTGGGGTAATTCACCACACACACTTCCCGTCTGCAGTGCAGTGTTGCGAGTGTAGACAGATGTGGTGTACTTCCTTTTGTGGTCTGTCACGCCAGGCATTTCACACACATCATCAGTAGTATGAAGCTCCCCCAGACATCTGTCGTTTGTGGTGGTGTTTAGGCATGCTAATGCTATGCTAATGCTATACACTGACATTAATGCACATGTGAGGCAGCTGTGGCCTACTGGTTAGCGCTTCGGACTTGTAACCGGAGGGTTACAAGGCAAGGCACCTAACCCCTCACTGCTCCCCGTGCGCCGCTGTTGTAGCAGGCAGCTCACTGCGTCGGGATTAGTATGTGCTTCACCTCACTGTGTGCTGAGTGTGTTTTTTACGGATTGGGATAAATGCAGAGACCAAATTTCCCTCACGGGATCAAAAGAGTATATATACTTATACTTATATATACTTATACTTATGTGACTGATGAGCCCCAGAGGAAGGTGGCGTGAGGGTGGTTAAGGCTAACAGACGTCCGCGTCTGCATGGCTTTGGCCAAGGGACTTATTAGGTGACCGAAACTGAGGTCAGCCACAGGGTCATTTGAGAAGAGGCAGCGCAGGGGGAGTTTACATGCTCATGTCAAGAGGCCTTCCTATCAGCTAGCTGTGTCTTCCTCCTTTCCTCTTTTCAAAACGCTGCTCTCTTGAGTTTCAGAAGAACTCAAACAGCCCGTTTCCTTATCAATGAGCACGTACGGAACACATAGAACAGAAGAACTCAAACAGCCCGTTTCCTTATCAATGAGCACGGGACACATAGAACAGAAGAACTCAAACAGCACGTTTCCTTATCAATGAGCACGTAAGGAACACATAGAGCAGAAGAACTCAAACAGCCCGTTTCCTTATCAATGAGCACGGGACACATAGAACAGAAGAACTCAAACAGCCCGTTTCCTTATCAATGAGCACGTACGGAACACATAGAGCAGAAGAACTCAAACAGCACGTTTCCTTAGCACATACGTGGCACATAGAACACAGCCGTTTGGTGTTCACAGTGATTTTGGGTCCAAATAGTAGTTTGGAGCTGACCTGGACTTCTGGATCATTTCACTTTGTTGTTTTTTTTATGTCTGTTGTAGTAGAGTGAAGAGGTGACTCCAGCCTCAATGTTCAGGAACATTTACAAGAGAAAACGGCATCATTACAGTCAAGCATAAGTGAGCCCTTTATTAGAACTGTAGGATCAGATGAGACATCGCATCACATTCTGTGTCTTTAAGTCATTACTACTACACCATGACAGAACTGGGTGAATACTGTGTATGTGAGACTGATATCTGATTAGATTAGGACAAGCTGTGATGAGATATGGAGTGCACACACACACACACACACACACACACACACACATACAGACACACACACGCATACACAAATACACACACACACACACGCATACCCAGATACACACACACACACACACACACGTATAGACACAAAATCACACGCAATCACCTGACAGACGATAAAGACTTGAAAAAAAAGAAGCGAAGTAAAACCCTGGGGGGGGGGGGGGGGGGGTGTCTGGCCTGTGGGGTTATCCCCTGATCCTGTGACCTCTCTCTAGTCTGGGGATGTCGGAGCTCTGGTGTCATCACCATGGCGTCATCTGATCTGACCACCTCACTCTACAGTGCATGTGCCGCAGTAGCAACCGTATCCACATATGGGTCAAGTGGCAACCACTATCTTCCCACCTCCACCACACACATGCACACACACACACACACACACACACACACACCTCATCATTTTAACACCCACGCCCAACTTCCCTTGAAGATGACACAGCATTTGCATTTGCAGTGTATAAGAACGGTAGACTGACAGTAGACTGCAGATTCATAGACAAGGATCAGAAGAACTGAAGTGTGTATCTTGGACAAGCAGGACTAAACAAGGCAAGTTCCGACAAGTGTGGGGATTATTTTCTGCTTCTGTCTTAGTTATGGCAGCTGTCCGTATTTAGATATTGGGCTTTTAATGCTTGTGTTCATAATGATAATGTTTTCCACTTTAAACCAGGGGGTGATTACCAACAGCATTCCTTATCAACAGCCTTTATTCATCCACCTGTGGGGCGTCGGTCACTATGGATACCACGCTGCTTCTGTCGGTTCTGCTGGCGGTTCTGCTGGCGTACGTTCAGCCCCTGCTCTACATTGTGTTCTCACTGATCCTGCTGTGGAACCCACGCATTCTACACACCACGAAGCGTCTGCGGTTCTTCGCTCGGAACATAGCACACAGGGGAGGCAAGTCTACATGGGCAGCAGCCATATTAATCTTGCCACTAACACCGGGCGTCGATTATAATAACAAAATAATAACAGTTCTAGCTCTATAAAATCAAATCTAAAATAAGTCATTGATTTATTAACTTTCTACAGAAAGAAACTGGACATTTCTGTGTGTGTGTAGAAATGAGTATATATATGAGTATATTTCTCCATTACCCTTTGATCTGCCAGAGGTAGCTGAAGTGAAGGTAGATGACTTTTCCAGTCCTTGCGTACTGTATATTACTTGAACTGAACTGATCTGACATTGAAAATGAAACCCATCTGCAAACGATTCCTTGCTTGACAGCTGATAGCCAAATGCTGCCTGAAACAGACCAGCTGGTCTTCTCATAACTCACCAGCCAATCTGTTGCCTGTCAGTGGTGATTGACAGCTCTGTCCGTGGTGATTGACAGCTCTGTCAGTGGTGATTGACAGCTGTGTGGGCAGTGTTTAACAGCTCTATTGGTAACTGTGCTTCCCAGGGGCTGGGGAGAAGATAGAGAACACCATGGAGGCTTTCAATCAGTGAGTCACACACGCGTCACACACTCCTCTTTCTCTTTTTCTTTCTCTTTCACTCTCTGTCTTATGTCATCTGTTTTGTCTCATGTGTCTCTTTCCAGTTCCTTCTCTTTGCCTTCCCCTGTGTCGTAGTCATGTTGTTATTTTGACATTAATATGCAGAATCATGCTCTGAATAATAGCACTTAAGTTTTAGATTAGATTAGATTAGATTCAACTTTATTGTCATTGTGCAGAGTACAAGTACAGAGACAACGAAATGCAGTTATTCTGTAATTATTATTTAATGGTTTTGAATGTATATGTTAATTGGTATAAATTTGAATATGTGTGCCTGTTAACTCTTAGTTTTACGGTAAGATGGAATATATAAACGTAACTGGGAATCTGACAATCTCTTTCTCAGTCTCCCTATACATTTAATTTAAAGCTTCCATCTCTCTCTCTCCATCTCTTTCTCTCTCTCTCTCTCAGTGCTGTTGAGGTGGAAGCAGACATGCTGGAGCTTGACTGTCATATGACCAAAGATGGTAAAGTGGTCGTGTCACACGATGGGAACCTCCTGAGACAGACAGGAAATGATGTCATGATCTCTTCATTGAACATGCAGGTGTGAATACAACTTCCTTTCAGAACTGGCCAGGTTCTGTCTCTGGTCAACTTTCTTCCAGATTTGGCCAGGTTCTGTCCCAGGTCTATTTTGTATCCAGTGGAACCAGGGCTGGATCTAGTCCTGCCTAGTTCCTGTGTAATGACAGATCCAGTCTGCTTGTAGCAAACAGAATAGTTGACCAAGTTCCTGCTTCTATCTTTTCAGGACCTTCCCCTCTATAAAGAGCGTCTGGAAGTAACTTTCAACACCGGTGAGTCTCATTTGCTGGTCTCAATGAATCTGTTTGGGATGACCTCATCATTTAAATGCCGTCATTGTAGTGTGTTTGGGATGACATCATCATTTAAATGCGGCCATTGTAGTGTGTTTGCTTTGCATCATGGTCATGAGCATATCGTTCAGGGTCATGGAAGTATGAAGAGGGCATAAAGAGGGCATATTATGTTGCCCTGGACTAGGAGTGTTGCACAGGGATACAGTGGTGGCGTCACAACATTTCAGTAAAGTCTAGTTCATCACCCTGGAGTCTCTTAGCTTTGTTAGGATCTCTTAGCTTTGTTAGGATCTGTTAAGATGTCTTTAGGTTGGTTTGAATTTAGAACATTAAAAAAATGATTAACAAGATACAAGACTCCTCTCTTCAAGTGAATATGAGTCTTGGTTCTGTGTTTAAGAAGACTCCTCTCTTCATGTGAATATGAGTCTTGGTTCTGTGTTTAACAAGAAGTTTCCCCGACTTCCTCTCTTGGCCTATAGGTCACTACAGCACGGGACAGGACAGGAAGTTTGTGCTGTTAGAGGACGTCTTTCAGAAATTCCCCACGATGCCTATCAACATCGAGGTCAAGGACGATAATGACATCCTCATAGAGAAGGTAACCGCTTCTTATTACACATGCATGACCACAATGTTTATTCTGCGATAACTCCTCCCCTTCCATGTCGTTACATGTTGTTATTTATGCTGAGATTTGCAAGTGTCTCATTCTGTACAACTATGCTACGAATGTCTCAGTGAGTGTGTGTGTGTGTGTGTACATATGTGTGTGTGTGTGTGTGTGTGTGTACATATGTGTGTGTGTGTGTGTGTGTGTATACTCAGTATTTCTAACTGCCATCTCTGTTAGGTTGCGTCTTTGGTGAGGTCTTACAGGAGAGACGCCATCACTGTATGGGCCACAGATAGTGATCACCTCATGTCCAAATGCAGAGAACAGGTACACAGTGTCTGTGTGTGTGTGTGTGTGACCAAGAAGTTAGAAATTGATAAAATAATAATAATAATAATAATAATTTTGTTCACTCCCTCAGAATGAAAATACTTACTTGAGTGTGTATGTGTGTGTGTGTGTGTGTGTGTGTGTGTAGAATCCAGACATGCCATTCATATTCACCCTGAGGAGAGGCATCCTGGTGTTGATCCTCTTCTACACTGGCCTACTGCCCTTCGTACCACTGAGAGAAGACCTGCTGCAGTTTTACCTTCCCCAAGTTATCAACAGGTCTGTGTGTGTGTGTGTGTGGGTGTGCATGTAGTTTAACCAGAGGTGTCCTGTACGTTGTTGCATTTGGTCCCTACCTGCACTTAAACCATTTCCTCAGCTGAATTGTGTGTGTGTGTGTGTGTGTGTGTGTGATGCAGCTTTCTGAATCCTCTCTTCCTGTCCCCACAGGAAGTACATCCCAGAGCCCTCAGACCCACTGATCCTGCGATGCAGACCGCTCCTCTGGCTAGTAGAGAAGTGAGAACACAGTGTTTTCCATTCTGAAGCACGTCAGCTTTTCATCAAAGCACTTTTGGTTACTTTTTTAGATCAATTTAAATATGTTTCTTTCTATACATGTTGCTTTTGAAGAGTAGCCCATCAGTTAATCCAGGAGTCAGGGAGAATGAGAGGGCTCTGCCTGTTGGGCTCCCTGTGTGTGTTTAGTCTTACCGTTGAACTCTGAATCATGACGGTCACATTAAGCACTGGACACCAAGGGACTACAGAGGGCTGCCTCACACTAAATATCCATTTTTTTCTCTCGGTTTCTCTCTCTGTCAGGCTGGCCATGAGAAAGGCTTTGTTTGAGCACCTGGTGAAAAGAGGAATCGAGGTACATTTCCAATGTCATATCCTTGCACCTTAACAACAACGAATCCATATATTGTTGAAAATGTTACATGTACTAATTATAATAGCATATAGTGCCTATATGGAAATACATTCTGCTTACTTCTATTCCATCAAATTAGTGTACTTATGATATGGTTCATCAATCATTTTAAAGTCTAGAGGTCTTACAAATTAATCTACGTGACCCACCCATGTTGGTCATCGGTTGTGGCTAACCTCTGGGTCTTAATGCCCCTCTCCTGTGCCTCCCTCAGGTGCATCTGTTTGTCTGTAATGAGGAGAGTGACATCGACGCTGCGTTCTCTCTCGGGGCGACCGCAGTGATGACTGACTACCCCTCGCTCCTATCTGACTGGCTACGGAGACACCCCCAGCCACCACCCACCCACCCCCACGAACCACCCAGACACCCCCACACACCACCCAGCATCGTGGGAGCCAGCGGTATGACAGTTCACTGTCGGGCCGACCCAAGTAATGCTGGACTACCATTTGCTCTTATCGGCTAAAAAGCTCAAGTGACCTCTCTCTCAGATGCACACACACACACTGGACTCACCAGCCACCTCAGGCATAACATGCACTTTGCTTTTTGTGTTTGCTTTCCTTTGCTTTTTATCTATATAAAGCACATGGAGTTGCCTCTGTGTATGGATACATCTAATCTAATACATAATTTCCTATAGTTACATTTTGTTCTTCCTGCTGAAGCAGTTTGAAGTCTCTTGTTTTTTGTCAGTGTATGTGTATTTATTTCAGTATATGTGTCAGTGACGTTTAAGCTATAAATCCTGTCTGTATGGGATGTGACGCACAATGTGTGAAAAGGTTGTTTTTTATACTTTATTCAACTTTACTTCTGTACTTAATTCTGTTCAAAGACTTTTCTTTTCTATTTCTGTGAAACTGTAGTTGTCATTGCAAAAATAATCAAATAAAACTATAACTGGACATCACCAGAATAAAACTATTATTCTACTGGACTTCACCAGAATAAAAATATATTTTTACTGGACTTAAACCAGAATAAAACTATAATTCTACTGGACTTCACCAGAAGACTATTGGCTACTAGTTTATTAGTATACTGCATAACGTACAGGCACACAGAGCACACACACATACAGGTACAGGTACACACAGCAAACATGTCGGAGTCTTCAGTCCTTCATGTCATGTCTTTGGAAAAGAAAGCCACTGTCCCTGAAGAATTCGTAGATATCATTTGACATTTCAACATTTGATGTGGAAATGTTTGAACTAGGTCCATTCCCTCCCTCTGGTGTTATCAGGTCAAGCTCTGATTGGTCAAACCACTTCCAGCGGGTCTCTGTCACTCTTGGAGATCGCCACGGTTACAGACTCTGGCAAGCGGACTGTCAGTTTCTCTTTGAACACTGCCAGGAAGCCACGCTCGCTGTTGCTATGGTCACTGAGGATCACACTGGTTCCACTGGCCACAGCATCCAGGACCTCATGATGGGACATCTCACCTGGTGGACACAGTAAATGACCACTGTTAGCTTAGGGCTAGTCCACACGTACGAAACCGATCTTTTTTTCCTCCGTCTTCCCTGAAACCGCATCAAGAATATTTGCGTCCAAACGGATCCATCTCAACACGACTCAACACGTTACTTCATACCCCAGGCCTATAGGTGGCACTGTTTCTTTACAGAAATTGACCAAAATTTGCGCTTTACAAACAGACAGAATAGGCTACGACCAAATGGCTAGTGCAAGGAAACCAGAATTGTTTGTGTGGAATGATGGTGAACTGTCAACTGTAGTCAACTGTAAAACTAATAAACTTTATTTTACGGTTTGTGAAGGGTGCAGTCCCGTCCTTTATTTGGCTAATGCAGGTAGGCCTACTATTCACCTTTACTTTCTTTGGTTGTAGGATAGTCCGTGATTCACATTAGATTCACCGCAATTAGGCTACTAAACGCAAGGCTTACCCAAGTTCTAGGCTATTCTGTCGCCACATTTATACTATTGCTATAAAACCCTCGTTAGTAACAGTCAATACTTTTGCCTGCATCAAATCGCGCATTCACATTCAGTGTGCTACCATCGGCTTAACGTGAGTTCTAAGCGTCTTTGTATGCTTATATCTGATTTCACTCGACTGTGAATGCATGTATATATGTTGTAAGACATGTAAAATAAATGAATGACACTGGCACTACGCACAAATTAATGTAGCCTAAACTTACACCGCACTTTCCTAATAACTTAAGTTCTCTCGCGTCACTGACAGTAGCTAGAATGCATAAGACGAAGCAAAACCTCTGCGTTTAACCTAAAAAGCGTCTCCGTGTGGACGGGCCCTTAGACTATAAATAAAGCATCAAAGGGGCCGTCCACACGGAGACGCTTTTTAGGTTAAACGCAGAGGTTTTGCTTCGTCTTGGCCGAGCGTCCAAACGAATCCTGTAAACGCACTGCCCGAAACCGCACCTTTCTGAAACCTGGTCCCAGAGTGTAGAGGTGGGTCGGTCGCGAACGAACTAGTTCCTTCGAACGGGTCTTTAAAATGAATGACCTGAACTAGTTCGCCTTTCCAGTTCTTGTTCGTTCTTTCGTTCGTCGCTGAATCACACTGACCTAGTGCTGTTGTGAATGCCTCTGGCCCAGCTTCCTAAGGCGAGAGCCAAACCAATCGTATGCTGTTGTCTGTATTGTTTCTAAAACGTTCTCATCGAATTAGCCAATGAGGGGCATGAAAGCATAGCAACCGTTTCCATGAAAAAAAACAAATGGGCTAGTGAGACTAGTGGGAGAGCATACGATAAAAAATAACGATAATGTACATTAACAATTCCATTTTGCATTTCAATATTGGCATTTACATTTAAATATCTGTCTAATGGTAAATGCATGCTGTCTTTGTATTTTCTGTGTCATGTCAGGTTAATAAATGTCTCTTCAATCTGTCTCGTTCGTTCGTTCTCACGCCAAGACCTGTTTCACTTCGGTCTGTCGTTCTCGTTAAGTCAGTCACTCGTTCTTGGCGGAGTGAAGCAGAAGAAGCAGAGTGATTATGGCTCTGTAGCCTGGGCAAAATGGGGACTTGAAACCTTTTCATCAATATAATCTTTCTGCCAAACCTTTAAACATGTTTGTCGGCATAGCCTACTGGGTCTTTGTTCCTTTATGAATGAACACATTTTTAAAAAAGAAATTAGCTGATCTAGCCGTAGTCTACTTCAATATGTCAATTTAATGTCAAGATGAACACATTAGCTACTGCTGTTTTGTCTAAAAGTACACATAATCATTTAGTTGCAGCTATATTTGCCGCTACAATTAGGCTACAGTGTTGTGTTGACCGTTTTCACAAACGAGGAGCTGAGAACCTGCATTCCATGATTCACCGCTGAACTACGTTGTAGGCTAGCTCTACCGGAAATGCGACTGAACGAAAGAACGAACGATTCAGAACGAATCATCTTGGCGAACTGAACGACGCGAACTGTGTCATGAGAACGAACGACAAAATCCACCTCTACCAGAGTGGAGAAATCTGAAACCGTAGCCCGTTTGAATTCGTTTAGACAGCGAAACCGCACATCCTGCTTGCGTATCGATGATGTCATTGCCACACCTCAGCTGCCCTGGACTTGCACTTATAGTATTGCCTAACAATACTAGTTTTCATACATGACATTACCTACGATTACACTCCGTAAGATAAATATCACAACTGGTGCTGCGCAGCGCCGATAGCTTATGACTTTGTGGACTGAACACTGTTTTTCCCGGTGTTTTTTTTATGCATTCTAGCTACTGTCAGTGACGCGAGAGAACTTAAGTTATTAGGAAAGTGCGGTGTAAGTTTAGGCTACATTAATTTGTGCGTAGTGCCAGTGTCATTCATTTATTTTATATGTCTTACAACATATATACATGCATTCACAGTCGAGTGAAATCAGATATAAGCATACAAAGACGCTTAGAACTCACGTTAAGCCGATGGTAGCACACTGAATGCGAATGCGCGATTTGATGCAGGCAAAAGTATTGACTGTTACTAACGAGGGTTTTATAGCAGTAGCATAAATGTGGCGACAGAATAGCCTAGAACTTGGGTAAGCCTTGCGTTTAGTAGCCTAATTGCGGTGAATCTAATGTGAATCACGGACTATCCTACAACCAAAGAAAGTAAAGGTGAATAGTAGGCCTACCTGCATTAGCCAAATAAAGGACGGGACTGCACCCTTCACAAACCGTAAAATAAAGTTTATTAGTTTTACAGTTGACTACAGTTGACAGTTCACCATCAGTCCACACAAACAATTCTGGTTTCCTTGCACTATTTGGTCGTAGCCTATTCTGTCTGTTTGTAAAGCGCAAATTTTGGTCAATTTCTGTAAAGAAACAGTGCCACCTATAGGCCTGGGGTATGAAGTAACGTGTTGAGTCGTGTTGAGATGGATCCGTTTGGACGCAAATATTCTTGATGCGGTTTCAGGGAAGACGGAGGAAAAAAAGATCGGTTTCGTACGTGTGGACTAGCCCAAAAAGTCTAATGTGGGGCTATTTTAACCCCCTGGGGCTGGTCAGTTGTATAGTTGGAGCACCACCCACTCAAATGTGGGGCTGGTCAGTTGTATAGTTAGAGCATCACCAACTCTAATGTGGGGCTATTTTAACCCCCTGGGGCTGGTCAGTTGTATAGTTACAGCATCACCAAGTCTAATGTGGGGCTATATTAACCCCCTAGGGCTGGTCAGTTGTATAGTTTGAACACACAAAGATGATAAGACTTCCCATAACAAGACAGGAAGTTGTATAGCAATCCTACAACAATGACGGCTGTGTAATCTGTATGACCAAAAGGTATGTAAGGTGTTTGTGTTTGTTTGTCTGTGTGTGTGTGTGTGTGTGTGTGTGTGTTTGTGTGTCTGTGCCTGGTGTGTGTGTGTGTGTGTGTCTGTGTGTATGTTTGTAGTGTGTGTGTGTATGTCATAGGCTGTATAAGTCTATGGTGTGTGTGTGTGTGTCTGACCTGTGATGTAGAGGTCTGCTTTAACTCCCTGTAAGACAGATGCTCCTGACCCTGCACACACTGCCACTGTGCTCACAGAGGACTCTAGAGAAACACCCCAAAACACACATTTTATTATTAACACACACACACACACACTCCACAAATACACATTATCATAAACCACTTTAAAGTACTCACAGAACACGGAATAAAATTGTCAAACAACACACCATGAACTCCAATTTCACTCACCTCTCCTCTTCTTTCCTGCCCTCCTCTCTTTCTTTCTCCTGTCTCACCCTCCCTCCCTCCCCCCTCTCTCTCTGTCCCTCCATTCTCTCCTCACTTCTATTTATCTGGCACAAACACTCCTTCAGTTGCTCTTCTCATTCCTCTCTTTCTCCCTCCTCCAACACTCTCTCTATAAGCGCTTTCAGATATAACCTCCGGAGTACATGCGGAGGTTTGTCAAACGGAGGTCCTACCCTTCGGATGATTCAGATATGATGCTAACCTGCGGACCTAATACTGACCTTATACTGACGTATGTGTGAACGACATACACGCACATTACAGAATCTCCGTGTGGTTGTCGAGTGAGGGGTGGGGGCTTGTAGATGCAGATATGACGCACAATATGCGGCCGCTGCCTGTCACAGGTGCTTTTTGTTTACAAAGTGTAGCCTATGCATTATGTAGGCTAAAGAAGAGAAATCTATTGTGCGTAGGCTAATACTTGAAGTAGGCTAGTCACGTACACTTGAAATTGGCCTACAGTATTTGTATGTGTGCTTCGAATAAACACATTTATCTTTTTTCAACGTTATGTACCAGAATCTGGTTTGCGTTGGAGAGAGAGCATGCACAAACTTTATGGTAGGCTACCAGCCAATTCAGTAGGGTAACTCAAGACTTCAAGGCCATACAACGTTTTTAAGCAACAAACAAAATACTAACATAACAGTGAAGTTGTTCGTTTTTTCATGGTTTATTTTTTTCAAAAAGCATCCTCTCCCCATGCAGGCGCGCGGGAACATATTTTTGACCTGGGGTGCTGAATAACAAAATAATGGATGTCCGACGATTTCTCCCCTAGCATGATATGATTTGAATTTAGACAGCTACGCCATTTCAGCGCGGTGTATGAGTAGGCCTAAGAGCGAGAAGTTTTATAATGCCCTGGGCAGCCATATTCCACTGCAACTATGCGCAGCACTTGCCACTCCGACTCATCAATACAAACTGCGCGCACACAGACCCATAGAAGCGCACTTGACTTTACATCATTAAACTATTTCAGTATATTGCTTTTCTGATTGTCAAAACCACACCAGAGATGTTTGGCTTGAAAATATTGCTAATTAGGCTGCAATGACCTACAATGGCAAACGATTTCTGAGTAGCCTAACTTATGGCGTCTCCACTCCACAGCAAAAGTGTCCTAACCACGTTACAGCTGTTTCTATCTGAGCGACTCCAATAGTGAAAGGATTTCAGTGTCATATTTCGGTGGCACTAGCTAAGCTGTCGTGGAACTCGAGATGACATGTCTACTGATAGGCAACAGGTCTCACCAACACGAAATTCTAATTGCAAAAGATGCATCCTACCTCATCGGTTGTTATTCAAAATTGGGCGTTGTCAATTCGTGTTTGTGGTAATAATGACAGCAACAATAAAACCATCTGTATCTTACGATCTTCATCATTCTTGACAGATCACCAGCCTCCTCTGGATGGTCATATGCATAGTTAGCCTCCTATACCTTTAGTTTGCATTTACATTTTAAACACGAATCTACTGTCTTTACTGCCGGGAGAGAAAAAAATCCTGTATTCTTTTCTGTAGCCTAATTCTTTTTGGGTTTTCTTCGTTTTCAATTTATCTAGGCATATATGCTCAACAAATATCAGCGAGCTCAGCCAGTCATGGGAAGGCTATATCAATGAACAGAAAACCATGTTGGCTAACAATTTATTAAATACTCCTGTTATTGTCGTCAACGACGTCGCTGTAGGCTACTGCCTTTTCAGCGCCTTCTGCTGAATCGTCTTTTGAATTCGTTTGGCCTTGCCATGCAGTCTGTAGGCTACAACGTGCCATTCCCTTCATGTGTTCTATCAAAATGTTGTATGCCCTCATGGACAGTAGCTCCGTGATGTCTGCATCTTTCCAGGTCGGAGATTTTCTGGACAGCACTATGCCACTCCATCATAACACTGGCATTTAAGTCAGATTTAACCACATGGACGCACGAAAGAAACGTCACCAACACGCCCTCTCACTAGGTGTGAATTTTGACCGCATGTTCTACGCCTCGTTCAGACATAGCACATTTACATAAAGTCCGGAGGAAATACTAGGTCGGGGGTAGTATAAACACCGGGTGAATTCGGACTTCCATATGACCGGTTATGTCGTTCAGATATACGGCCCCACCGTTTAACATCGGCAGAACCTCCGGTCTTACACGTATGTCTGAAAGCGCTTTATACTTCTCTCTATCTCTCTCCCCCTCTTTCTCATCCTCCTCTTTTCTCCATCTCCCTCTCTTTTTTGTCCTCCTCTTCTGTCTCTCCCCCTTTCTCATCCCCCTCTTCTCTCCTTCTCCCACTCCTATTCTCTCTCCCCCTTTCTCATCCCCCTCTTCTCCCTCTTTCTCCCCCCTTTCTCATCCCCCTCTTCCCTCTCTCTCTCTCTCTCATCCCCCTCACCTGTGCTTCTCTGGTGTCCCAGTGCGAGCCTCAGGTGTGGCAGACCCAAGTGGGCTTTCATCTTCTGACACGCCACCGTCACGGTTACCGGCTCGTCCAGGACGCACAGCCGTCCCTGCCCACAGCCCAGGAGGGGCGTCTGAGGATAGAAGTATTAGAAATGGAAACACGATATCGGACAGTCGCCTATTTCACCTGAGGATAGAAGTATTAGAATTGGAAACACAATATCGGACAGTCGCCTATTTCACCTGAGGATAGAAGTATTACAATTGGAAACACGATATCGGACAGTCGCCTATTTCACCTGAGGATAGAAGTATTAGAATTGGAAACACGATATCGGACAGTCGCCTATTTCACCTGAGGATAGAAGTATTAGAATTGGAAACACGATATCGGACAGTCGCCTATTTCACCTGAGGATAGAAGTATTAGAATTGGAAACACGATATCGGACAGTCGCCTATTTCACCTGAGGATAGAAGTATTAGAATTGGAAACACGATATCGGACAGTCGCCTATTTCACCTGAGGATAGAAGTATTAGAATTGGAAACACGATTTCGGACAGTATTAGAATTGGAAACACGAGTCGCCTATTTCCACCCATGCCCTATTTCCGTGTATCCGTGTATACACATACGTATGTTTGTATGTGTCACTTAATATTCATTTCTATATAAACCAAGACAGCGGATTCCTAAAGACAGACAAGCACCAACCCCATAAGTGTATCTAAATTAGCTATGTAACAAAAATTACATTTTACCGTGACCGGAAGAGCTGTAAACAGTGTTGAAAGGCTGCATATACAAATCTGCTTGGAGCTCCAGTGGAAATAGGAAATAGTGGAAACTCCGAGCACAGTAAACACGGAGTTTTAAGGCAGTAAATGCTCCCGTTTAGAACCAAACCAGATTTTGTTCATATCTACACCTAAGGCTACTGAAAAATTTCATTTATCATGTTATTTTGAAGTATTAAAAAACATCTTTGTTTAAGAATATTCTAATGAAAGGGGCGGGAATTGGTGCTTTTACGATAATAACATTATAGTAGGAAAAGCTAGACACCATCAGGATGCCTGTACAGCTTAGCTATAGATAGCTGGGACAGTCCACAAAACAACAGTTGCGCGCTCTCTTTCTTGTGAGTTTCCGCTCTCTAGGTCACATGTAAAATTCCATGACTTTTCCCTGAAGAAAAACCTGAATTTCCATGACCTACTACAGAATTAATCGTAGAATATATCCACCAAAGATCTCATAGTAGCCGCATAGTGTTCAAGAATCTGTGAGTTTCTTTAGAGTGGGAGATGAGTAAATGGACATTGAATAAACAAAGTTGGACTAACCACAACCAATCAAGCAAGCAGCAGGCTAAAGACAATTACCAGATATACACTAATTCTGCATGGACTGTCTGGAATAGACTTTATCAAATGTGCATTATATTCCAGAAATTCCCTGACCCGTGGGAACCCTGTGCTTGTGTTCCATTGTGTGTGTGTGTGTGTGTGTGTGTGTGTGTGTGTGTGATGTGCTTGGGCTGCGTGAGCAGGAGGAGAGATGAGGGGTTTGTGAGCACTCACCTGCTGCAGCTGGGTGATGCTCAGGCTCTGGGTCACTGCTGCGTGTCCTACCAGCGTCTGAACACAAGGGGTCAGTGCTGAGCCAGCACAGGTCACACTCACATGGTACCCCTCAGGCTCTGACCTGGAGACAGACAGACAGATCAACAGACAGATCAACAGACAGACAGACAGATCAGACAACAGAGAAGAGATTAGAGACAGATAGAGACACAAAAGAGAAAAAGCAGAAGAGAAAAGAGGAAGGAGAGAGAAGAATAACCCCTCAGTGGATGGAGAGACTGCACATAAAGGATGAGAAACTGATGAGAGAAGAGAGATGAGAGATGACCAGACACATCTACAGGAAGTAGAATAGATGAGAGATGACCAGACACATCTACAGGAAGTAGAAGAGATGAGAGATGACCAGACACATCTACAGGAAGATAAGAGGTATGGCCAGGTACATCTACAGGAAGTAGAAGAGAAGAGAGATGACCAGACACATCTACAGGAAGTAGAAGAGGGATGACCAGACACATCTACAGGAAGTAGAAGAGAGATGACCAGACACATCTACAGGAAGTAGAAGAGAGATGACCAGACACATCTACAGAAAGAGAAGATAGATGACCAGACACATCTACAGGAAGAGAAGAGGTATGACCAGGTACATCTACAGGAAGTAGTATATATATATATATATATATATAATAAGGAAGTAGAAGAGATGAGAGATGACTAGACACATTTACTGGAAGGAAAATCGATTTTCCCACCAGAGGAGGACCACTGCTGTAGCCAGTGTTGGACATTAGCTCTCCTCAGGCTGAGTCCAGTGAAACTACACACACACACACACACACACACACACACACACACACACACACACACACACACACACACACACACACACACACACCCTTCAGGCTGATTCCAGTGAAACTACATACACACATACAGACACACACACACACAGACACACACAAACACACACACACACACACAAACACACACAAACACACACACACACACACACACACACACACACACACACACACACACACACACACCTGCTGGGGTAGATGTCTGTAAATACTTTAGAGCACGCAGGCATGCACGTGCACACACGTACACGCACACAGATTGTGTGTGTGACAATCTCTACATGGATTGGGTAACTGAAAGAGGCTTTTCTATTATGTTGTTGTTTTTCTCCCCAAACTCAAGTTTGATGAAGAGCCAGTGATGTACTCAGTGTCTATGTGTGTGTGTGTGTGTGTGTTTGTGTGTGTGTGTTTGTGTGTTACCTAACGGTGGTGTACTATATGTGCGTATGTGTTTGTATTGGTTTATGCGCATGTGTGTTGCATGTTTGTTGCGTAATAGTGTTGTATTCTGCCTCTGCTTGAGTGAGTGTGTATTTATGAATGTGTGTGTGTGTGTATGTGTGGGTGTGTAAGTGTGTCTGTGTGCTTGAATGTGTTTGTGCACACGTGTGTGTGTGTGTAAGCATGTGTTTGTGCATGTGTGTGTGTGTGTGTGTATGCGCATGTGTAAGCATGTGTTTGTGTGTGTGTGTGTGTGTGTGTGTGTGTGTGTGTGTAAGCATGTGAGTTTGTGTGTGTGCGTGTAAACATGTGTTTGTGCACGTGTGTGTGTGTGTGTGTGTAAGTATGTGTGTGTGTGTGTGTGTGTGCGTTACCTAACAGTGGTGTGCTGGAGCAGGTTGCTTGCCTCCGTCTCCTTCAGGCCGGCCATAATGGTGTTGAGCAGCTCCTGGTTCCTCACGCTGAACTCCAGCTTGTGCCTCTGGGGGGCGCTAGAGAGAGCCTGACTCAGCACACACACATTCCCACTGCCTGAGGGAGGGACGAGCAGGGGTCAAACAGACACACACACACACACCACAGTCATATTCACATTTCCACAAATTAGATAAACACACACAGCAGCCATCACATTTCCCCAAATCAGGAAAACACACCCATCAGCCATTTTAAGTTTCCCTCAATAAGGCAAACACACTTGGTGGAGGGGGGCTGTTTTACTTTCCCCTAAATCAGGAATTTCATCCACTTCCTGAGGGATACCACCTGCACTGTTAGTTTACCATCCGTCCCTGAATCAGAGGCAGCTAATGAAGTCTACAGGGCGCATGAGCACACTGGCCTTAGTAACACACAGGCTACACCAGACATGAAACTGAAGCGTTCTGATCACAGAGAGTCTGCTGCAACAATTAGCTTCCACTGTAATCAATGGAACGGGCTACACCAGACGTGATAGCGGCGTGTACATTCCACTGTAATCAATGGAACGGGCTACACCAGACGTGATAGCGGCGTGTACATTCCACTGTAATCAATGGAACTGGCTACAAGGATACAAGGAAGTTTATTGTCACATGCATATAGTTACTGGAAGTAAGAAATGCAGTGAAATTATGTCTGGTGTCAGCCTATTTGTGCATTTATGTGTCAGCCTATTTGTGCATTTACTGTAAAAAGTGCAGTAGAAGAGGGATTTAGTAGATTAAGTGGCAAGGGCTGCTGCATAAGAAAGGTGGGGGAGGATTGGGATTGAGGGGGGGCACCAACAAGGAGCACCCAAGAGCAACAGGGGAGTGGAGCAGTGACTGTGTGTGTGTGTGTGGGTAGGTGGCGGCAGTGTGCTGTAAGTATGTAGAGGATGTGTGTTGGAGAAGATCCTGAAGACAATGTGCTGTGTATGTAGGGGGGGACGGGCAGTGTGCAGCAAGTATGTAGAGGAGGCTTACTGTAGCAAGCAGTGTGCTGTATGTATGTGAGGTGATGACAGTGATGATGTAAGTGTGTGTGTGTTGGGGATGGGGGTGGGGGGGGGCAGAAAGGCTAGGCAATCAAGGACATGGGTAGATAGATGGAGGAGAAATCAAAAATAATAAATAAAAAGTTCTATGGAGATGTGCAAAAGTTGGAGAAAGTCAGATGTGTGTGTGTGTGTTTTGACGTGTGATGAAATAAGAAAATAAATAAAAGGTCTGTAGCATAGGGAGAGGGATGTAAAAGTGCTAAAAGTCATGTAGGTGTGTGTGTGTGTGTGGGGGGGGGGGGGGTCATGAGTGCTGAGGAGTGAATGAATGCAAATTCAGTAGTGTGAATTCAGTGAATTCGCTACACCAGACGTGATAGCGGCGTGCACATTAGCTTCCACTGTAATCAATGGAACTGGCTACACCAGACGTGATAGCGGCGTGCACATTCCACAACTTTGTTAGCGCTCTGAACAGTGCTTTAGCTGCAGACCCGGCGTAGCTGGGCCGTAAGCCAGATGTAGTGTGTCGATCCCATGTGGAGTCGCCCCTAAATGTGTGGTGGAGCAAGGGTAGATGGGGAAACATGCCGCACTGGGGTCGTTCACATGGGCACGACTGAACTAGGGGGGGGAAGTGAACTTCTGAGTCAGCGAGAAACTCTGATGGGCCTGCTGATGGAGAACTTCTAAACCAGCGTCTCTCAAACCTGCTCATGGAGAACTTTGGCCCTGCTAGCCTTTCATCTTTCTCTTGTCCCAGAACACCTGATTAAAGTCAGTTAGCTACTATTATGGTCTGGATTGGGGAAATCATTGGGGCCACTGATGTGTCCAGGTTAAGGTTTTAGTAGGCCTCATCATGATTGGCTAGGTTTCAGTAGGCCTCATCATGATTGGCTAGGTTTTAGCAGATCATGATTGGCTAGGTTTCAGTAGGCCTCATCATGATTGGCTAGGTTTCAGTAGGCATCTTCATGATTGGCTAGGTTTCAGTAGGCCTCATCATGATTGGCTAGGTTTTAGTAGGCATCATCACGATTGGCTAGGCTATGGATGAGATGTTAAGATAATCACAGCAGTTATGGAATTCTGTGTGCCAACTGTTTTTGCAAAATAATAGTTAAAAGTAATTCTGCAATCTGATTGACCATTTACATGGCTGTTCAATCAGATTCTATACACAGATCTGCATACAGTACATGGACAGGGCAGAGATAGCAGAGGAACAGATGTATTACCCATTCCTCCGACTAGCCAATCATTGACGCCGCCCTTGACGCTGTCCCATGAGGTGTGAGGTGAGTACACGGCCATCCCGCCCTCCACTGCTCTCACAGCCAATCGCTGCTTCCAGTTCTTCTGCACCAAGCGCTTGATTGGCCGGAAGAGTGGCGGGTGGTAGGAGATGATGAGGTCGCACCCCATGGCCTCCGCCTCGTCCATGACGGGCATTGTGAGGTCATTGGTCAGCAGGATGGTTTTGATTGGACGGGGTTTGCTGGGCTCCACCAATAGGCCGACGTTATCCCATGATTCGGCCAATGAGAGAGGAGCAAGCTGCTCCAACACATTCAACACCTCCTTTAGATCCATCACTCCAGAGGAACAGACAGAAGATGAGATGGAACGAGGGAGTAGAGAGAGATGAGGGGTTCTGGTGTATGAGAGAGGAAGACGATGGTGTGGAGAGGGAGAGAGGGGAGATGAAGAATGAAGAGAGGGATACAGACGTCCAGAGGAAAGTGTGTGATGGGGGAACAAAGAGGAGAACCGATGGAAAGACGAGGTTGAGAAGGCCAGAGAACTCCGGATGCGGACTGGGCTGTAGGGGATCAATGGGCAGGACAACAGAAACACTCTTCCAGCACGTAGAACTGTTCTACATCCAGAGAACATGAGGATGATGGAGGAACCTGAGGCGAAAGAAACACCATTTAATTAGCCTACTACACACTGCTAAAGTACACATTAAAACTGAATAAAACTATAACAATGGTCTTGATTTCAATCCATTTTGATCCAGTTTTGATAACAGATGTGTGGACTAGCTTGCAAGTAAGCCCTGATTCAGTTGGTGCTGTGACTAAACAGCTTGGGATAGGCCTATCCTCATCTCCTACAGAGCAAACCTTACAGCCACAACAAGTTTATACCGTAACACACACACAGCTCATATGGTTGGGGAATGACTGAGCTCAATCGCTCGGAGTTAGCCTACAGATCAATACTGTGTGCCCAAACGGATAGCCTACATACATTAGGAACTTGCAGTGGCAACTTTACCATAGCTGCTACCACTTCGGTAGAACGCAAACTAGGCTACATCTGATCTGATATGGTAAACGATATAACTGACGTGTATGCTACGCTAACGTAGCCTAGGCTATTACATGCAAAAACGACCAATTCTGCAATGCACAAAAGAAATATGATGTACCTTCACACTGCACACCGTAAAAGACAAACGGAATTAGTGTGTTAGTTTATGATATCGGGTCTACAGAAACTTATTCAAGCACATAAACCAGCACTTCCACCTCATGTACCTCAAGTAACAGTGTTCAGCTGTCAGTGTCCAATCAAATGCTACGTTTCTTCCGGTGTCTTTCAGTGGGCTGATGGAATTTGTAGTCTTTTATGACAAACCTGACCAACTAGCTATTGCAGTTTTCTGACTCTTGTGTAAGTATAGAAATGTCCTCTACATTAACAGCTAAACATTTGTAATTGTTAAACAAAAAAATAATAAAGTTTAATTTGCAAGTGGCTCATAGACACCAAGCTCTCAAAACATATGTGTAAAACTGAGTCCATTTTATTTGGAACAAGAGGAAGCTGTCTAAAATTAGGCCTAATGCACTAAAGGTAAGGTAAGGTAAAGTATGGTAACTTTATTTATACCCAAGGGTAGATTTGGTTTGCAGTAGAGTGAGTCGGCTGCTTCCACACACACAGACAACAGACAACAATACAGTGAACATGACCATGACAACAGTTCTTCAAACTAAGAAGCATGGATACAGACCTACAGAAAGGTCAGATAACTGGCACTGAAATAGTGACTCAAGAGAGTCTTACACGCCTGGGGTTAACATTAGAGCAGTCACTAACCTGTACATCTATTGCTGACAAAATATTATCCAAGTTTGCCAGTAAATTAAAATTTCTGTATCGTATGATAAAGCATTTCAATTTTTCTATTCAATATCTGATCATATGTCACTTTGACTATATGCATGTTCTGCCTGGTAAGCTACTGTGGATTATCAGCTAAACTTCAGGTGATGCAAAATTTCATTATCATATGGGCACTTCAAGTAATGCAAAATTTCACTTCAAGTGATGCAAAATTTCATTATCAATATATGGGCGGACTGGTGCCATATAGGCTACATGTTATGAAGCAGCTAAAATTGAACTAATGTCATAATTGGCTCTGCTCCCAAAAATTGACTCTTATATAAAAATGGTTCAAAACTCAATACTAGGGTAGGGCCAGTGTCCGTTCTTGTTAAGAGCCCAGAGGCAACATGTAGTCAGAAGTGCATTTTTCTATATGTTGTGGAATAATCTGCCACTTTCCCTCAAAATCTATACCAGAAGGGCTTTCAGACATCATGTTTTTAATTCGAGTAGATATGGAACAGATCTTTTTAATTACAGATTGATTAATGTTATATTATGTGATCTGTGATTTTCTGATTTAAGCAATGTTCTTGAACTTGGATGGTTTGTGTTAAATGTTTTGTCTTTGTCCTGAAATATGTCATAATCATGTGTAAAATGTCTTACTAACACCAAGGACCATGTTGGAAATAAGTGTTTGCACTTTAACATGCTGTTGTCTGTCAAATCCAAAATAAATCAAATCAAATACAAAAAATACTGTTAGTTGCTTTGCATAGAAATGTTTGTGAAATAGGCTAAACATATGTAATTTTATGCCACATGTGGTCTTTTAGCTACTGTAATGAGACGGAGAATTGAGCGCTCCTGTTTAAAATGGATCCATATGCAATGTCTTGTTTCGACTGGAATCTGACATTGAGGAAATGAGAAGTCTGTGAACCCTAAATGGGATGAAGACTATAGAGCACCAACAGGCAGAGGTGTCTGCGGTGGGGATTACAGCCAAGGGTTAAACCACTATCATCCCTAAGCAGTTTAGTTGCAGCCCGCCATGGTCCACGCCGCGGCGCGTAGAGGGCTGGAGGGGATGAAGATTAATTTGGATTAATGAAGCCAGATCTGCTCTGAATGTTACAGGGATCAGGGCAAATTCAGGCCGCTAGCCATAAGCATTACATCATGCCCCCACTAACACCACTGCTGACTCCAAATGCATACACACGCACACAGACACACACGCACATTGCACATGCACACGCACACACACACACACACACACACACACACACACACACACTCTAACTCACATGTTCAACATTTGTCAGTGTCACAGTTCAATCTCACAAGTTTTCACTCCAAGCACAGTGCTTTGCAGTGCAAGACATGTCATGATTACACTGATAACTCTGTCTGCATAGCAGTGCAAGACATGTCGTGATTACACTGTGTAGATACATGTCTGCATAGCAGTGCAAGACATGTCATGATTACACTGTGTAGATAACTCTGTCTGCATAGCAGTGCAAGACATGTCATGATTACACTGTGCAGATAACTCTGTCTGCATAGCTGTTAAAGGTGCTGGTTGAGGTTGAGGTGCTGCTTGAGGTACTACTTTGTTGATTTTCAGGTGTGTATAGGACTGTTATGTTGTTATAGAACATAACCTGTTTTCAAATATAGCTTTTTGTGTGTGTTCTTCCAAAATTTGGCATATGGTATGTGTTACAGCCAGCATCAGTTGGAATATTTCACTGGCAGAGGAAAGTCTGAGGAAGGCAAACTTTGGAAGAATGTGACATACCTAAAGCATGATTGATCCACCTTTTTATCTCCAAACATGTGCTCAGGGCACATAAACGAACGAACACCATGTACGTATAAACGAACACCATGTGTACCTGTGCTCAAGGCATAAACGAACACCATGCATACTGGCAGGGACATTCCCAGAGGCATACTGAGATAAATGATTAATTCAACTGTATCGTAAATCTGTGTGTGTATGTCTGCGTGTAAAGGGATGTGTGTGTGTGTGTGTGTGTGTGTGGGTGTGTGTGTATGAGTGTGGGGTCAGATCGGACTATGATCTCAACGATCTCTGCAACTGGACTAGTGTTGACTTGTAATGGTTTGGAGTCGATGCCACACATGTTACACCTCATGAACTAATGATTAAGGGTACAAATATCACTGTGACTGCAACAGTACTGCAAGACAGTCTGCGCTATTCAGTTCCACCTGGAAACAGTCGCGCGTCTCTGCTGTCAATCAAACACCAGCAGCGTCAGAGACATTGGAGAGGACTCAAACTCCAAGGAAAGCTCACATGTATCCCTTTTGCAGATCACTCCATCTCACACACAATTTTTCACAATTCATCTATTGATGAAGACATACTAATATTTACAGTCAAAGCTAGGTTAAACCTGTCAATCTGGTATCCTTGTTCCCACTCACTATTGTGTACATCATGGACAAGAGCAAATCATAGAATCCATGTCACACATATTAAATGGCTGTCACTTTTACAAAAGTCTTTATGTATCCAGGCATGATAGGATTGTGGACATTATATCTGGACATTTATCATCCTTATTTTCTCCAAATGTGTCAATACATGTAAATTCTATTGTTAGACAACAAATGTTTTCCAGGTGTTCTACAATGTCTGCGTTCTCTGATTTATAAGCCACCAGGCCTGATATTATAATCATTGATGAGCACGATAGGGATGTGTTCATCCTGGAAGTAGGTTGCTGTTTTGATTCATGTCTAGAGGAGGCTTACTTAACAAAGCTAGTAAAATACACCCTCTTGTACAGCAAATAACTGGCCTTGGCTACAAATGTCAATATCTGGTACTTATCTTCGGCAGCCTGGGCCACGTGCATAGGCTTGTCATTAGGGGTCTCAGGATAGTTGGCTTTACAAAAGCAAGGGCAAAGCAAATTGCCAAATACTGCTCAATATCCTCCATTATTGGAAGTTGCCATATATGGAGAAGAAGGTGTTGTGTGTATCCATAAATCTGCTGTTATTACAGTTTTTCTCAACTGCTTACACACTAAATCTTTGCTTGTCACACAATTTTCTAAACATGTCCTCCAAACATCATAACCCGGCACCAAATCTGCAAAACCATACACTAATTCT
>NW_027468774.1:9443877-9458877 GCF_046254945.1 Alosa pseudoharengus
CACGTGTGTGTGAAGTATCCAAACAATGACACCATCATTTCATTATGCCTTAAGCTACTGTGTAGTGGGTCCCATTTAGAAGTGGCTACTTCATTCGCGCTTTCCTTAACTCATGGAGCTGCATGAATTTTATTACAACTTTTCGCCACAATATGGCAGTTTAAGTCCGCTTGCTGTAAGGCGTAAGCCATTGGTTTCCAAAGGAGATTTTATTTGTGTCGCCAGCAGCCTATTGACAATTTATGTTGTAAATAGGCCTACCTACCTTATAAGCCTACCTGTAGCTTAGGGGAGCTAACAGCTTTCTATTAGGATCTAGTTTGTTAGTTACAGTTTTGTCATAACTCCCTGATGCATTTTTGCATTTAGAATAGCCAGAGCGTGGATATCTCAATCGGAAAATTAAACAATATCGGGTGAACCCAGCCTGATCTGCCCGCTATTTATTTTTTGATTTCTTAAAAGATTGAGCTTGGTCTGGTGAAAGCCAGACTAGCCATGGACCTCAGTTACACAATGCAAGGGAACATGAATCAGCCTATATTTGCACGAACAATAACGGACAACAGTTCTTCAACTTTGGCCCGTTAAAATGTGTATGAACAGTCTAGCGACGCATTTCATCAAGGCCCATTTGGACATGTCAGTTATTTGCACCACTGGTTACATGTAAAACAGCATTTCGTTTCAGACTACTGTTAATTAATTTGTGCATTAACAATAACGTTTCAGACTACTGTTACTTAATTTGTGCATTGACAATGAAGTATTACATGAACTAAAGATGACTAAAATCTTATGTAGAAGAAGAAACATTCACAAAAAATTCATCCATCCAAAAATGACCTTTGTTTTTGATAGCTGTTGAAAACGGCATGGAACTGACAGAGATGTTTTTGTTCATAAACAAACAAACAAACAAACAAACAAATAAATACATAAATAACATTATGCTGATACCTTTTGGTTTTCCCAAATACAATGTAGCCTACAGGTGTAAATGACCTTTCATTAATCAGTTGCAATGGATGAACTGTGATGAACTGCCCTACTTGTGATTGTTTAGAGATTTTAAAGGTTTTATAACAATGCTACATCTTCTTTGGCTATTCTACAATCTATTCAACTTTTCAGCACCAGTAGGCTACTTTCTGTGCAGCCGCACACACACACTCAGGCATGCCAAACAAGCATACACAAAAGTTTCAAGAGTGGGGGATGGAGTAAAATATGGAGACAAATTGAAGTGTGATTTATTTTCGCGGAACGGCTGTACAGGACTGAGCGGCGGTCATATTTTGTACCGCTATGCGGTACATCTAGTTTTGATTTTTGTCTGTTCATCCTCCACCACAAAAGTAGTTTTAATCTTAGCTTTGGCGTCCCCCCGTTGCCAAGCAACATAACACCTCGAGAGTCAAGGCAGCGACACTATATGAGGCTAAATGACCACACGTTTGTTTTTGCAGGTTTCATACTACAACAGAGTTGATTCCGCAACAGCATTGTTTCTGTAACAGGGTTGACTGCAAACAGGTTTCGTGTTGCAGGGTTGATCCTGCAACAGGTTTGATTTCATAACACGTTTGATTCAGGTTTGCATCTGCAGCGGCATTGATAGCGCAGGGGGTTGACACTGTGGTATGAGTGATAAGCTCATAAGCACGTGAGAACCATACTCCCTCTCTCCTTATTTCTGGTTGTGATAACCACACATGCTACAGACCTATAGGAGTGTCCAGCATTTAAGAAGCTTGTTCAGACTGCAGGACTGCAGGTTAGGATGTGGTGGACACATGCTGCAGACTTATAGGAGTGTCCAGCATTTAAGAAGCTTTTTCAGAGGTGCAGGTTAGGATGTGGTGGACACATACTGCAGGCCTACACTCTAAGAAATGGAAGTACCAGTGTGTACCTAAGTCGGTACAAATGCTTGTCGCTGGGGCAGTACCCTTTTGAAGTACAATACTGTACCTATGAATGCAGGTACATTTGTGTACCCTAGCCATCTGTACCCATCAAGGTACACTTGTGTACCTGCAATGACTAAAATGTACCTGTATATATCATTATCACATAGTACCCTTAAAAGGTACTATTCTGTACTTCAAGGGTACAACCCCAGTGAAAATTTAAGGTGGTATAACTAAAATATATGCACAACCAAAAAGTACATTTAAGTGTTTATTCTGGGGGGATATTACACACAATACTTCACATGAATACAGTTACAATAAATGTTAACAGGTTCATATTAAAAACACATTCATATCAAAATATCTTATATCCATATCAATATACATATTCACGTAAAACATGTTATGACTCTTAATGTAAGTGTAAATAATAAAACACTTTGGTTTACAATATTTTGCCTGAATAGCCACATTGTGTTTATACACAGAAGGAAAAAAATATATTAATTTGCACGATAGCACTAATAACACCTTTATATGATCTATAAAATACCAATATTTGAGCTAGTAATTACTCCAACAAACCTTGTATGCTTTCAAGTTCATGTTAATACTCGTGTATGTGACAGTGATGAAAATACAGTATCTGCTTGCCATAACCATTACACGTTGCAAAATTAACAAAGTCCTTGCAGTAACTTAGTAGCTATGATCTTAGATCTCATTCACAGTGCATACACCATAGAATTGAGTGAACGATATGTGTGATGTAATGAGTCATATAGCGACATTTTAGAGTAGTATCTCAGAAAACAATGTGCAAGCCTTTGGGAAATATTAGCAAGCCTGTAAAAATGTACAATATATTGTTACAATGTTCATTACCTCACCAATAAATCAATCAATCAGAAAACACACTCCAATCCTTCCAATCATGAGGCGAGCCACTAAAAAGGCAAGAGTCTCAAAAGGCACCAAAGTTCAATTTCAAAAACTGGCAGAAATCCAACATATTCTTCAGGAGAGTGTGCTAAGTAAAGGTCAACAGCAGTAGAGGCTGCTGTTTTCCCCCTCTTCAACTTCTGTTCCTCTGCATATATCCACTTTGACTTAGACTGGAACCTTACTTGATCTACAGGACGTTCACATATTTTCAATTGCAGTGGTAGCCTCACCAATGACAGCAGGGGTTTTACATCTGTTGGAAGCAAAATGCAAACACAAACCTCAGAATAAGATTTTTTTCAACCACACAAATAAATAGCCTCAGACAGATTGTGTAAAATACCTTGTCTAATACATGTATGTAACTATATGAATCTGCTCACCTGGCATAGATCAGCGTTGAGTCATTACAAGTTCCATGGAGAGGCTGACTCTCCCAAACTTCTCCTTACTCCTTTTCACCGTATCTTCATGAACAAAAGCTGCCTGCTCCACTATGTGTTTGAGAGACAAATGCCATGCAATAGAATAATATAATTAAACAAAATGACACAACAATGAAATAGCACAAAGATAATCTTAACCAATATATAAATTGCTATTGGACAAAAAAAAATCTAAAAGTTGTCTGTATTATTATAATTTGCATAATTTATTATGCAATACTTTTCTATATGTATTTAACATCAATAAGAAAAATACCATTACAAAAAAAACACCAAGTTGGGTAACTTACGTAGCCATTAGATCCTTTAGGAAAGGTAAGCTTACTTCCAAGTGGCCATGTTCTGCCTTGGTGGGTATCTGTGAGAAGGATTAACGTTAGATTTACTTTAGACCATTATCAAGCTCTGAGTAACTTTATAACATTATAGAATGGTTCTGAGTTGCTCCCTCTAGCTTCTAACTAGATAAGCAATGACAACCAGGATGTTCTGGTGAACATAGGCAACTCAACTAATTAATTTTCACCTAAACAAAATGACAGTGTTGAGAGTGATCATGCTTACTGCATGTATGCACTTACCAGGCTTCTTTCACCTGCACTACCGTTGATATTAAACCAGCCTTTCAGGGAAGTTAGCAAGTATGTATGGCTAACAGTGCTAGGATATGCTCATATATCTATGGGCTAAGCTAGTTAGGATAATGATTGCTAGTGAAAGTTGGCTTTAATGGCTTCCACAAAAACTTAACATTGACATGGGAAATAGTAGATAAAACACACACACAAATCATTTCCTTACCATTTATCACGATAGTCATGCATTATTGAAGGAGTTTGAACTCCATTTAAAAATATCTGAATTCATAGCTAACCTAGGCTAAGTTGCTAGCGAATGCTAATGTTAGCCTTTAAGCCAACAATCTGACTCCATTACTGTAACAGTAGGCTATTTACAATGTACAAACCAAATTTTGATAAATTGCAACTACACCTTACCTCTGAATAGCTTTGCCTCCTCTTCCACAAAGATTATTCCATCCTGCACATGTGTTTTCTCACACCAAGCTCCTCACTGAAAGTTGCTCCATTTCTTGGTGAGTGAGATGAACAAAGTTGAGGGGGAAAATAACGGTTGCTCCCGTCCCGAATCTCCTCCCCCAACAACTTTTGAGTGACAGGCCATGTACTTTTTGTACCCTTAGGTACAAATATGGTCCCTTTGCGAAAAGGTACATTAATGATCCAGGAACGGTACATATTAGTACTTTAGGGGCTCAATTTTGTTCCCTTTAAGGTACAGGGTCAAAAGTTGTACCTAAAAGAACAAAAATGTACCCCAACCGTACCCCTATTTTTGAGAGTGTATAGGAGTGTCCAGCGTTTAAGAAGCTTTTTCAGACTGCAAGTGATAACCACACATGCTACAGACCTACAGTATAGGAGTGTCCAGTGTTTAAGAAGCTTTTTCAGAGGTGCAGGTGATAACCACACATGCTGCAGACCTATAGGAGTGTCCAGCGTTTAAGAAGCTTTTTCAGAGGTGCAGGTTAGGATGTGGTGGACACATGCTGTGTGTGCAGGTCAGGATGTGGTGGACACTGGCTGTGGCATTCAAGAGTTAGAATATCCTCCAGTGTAGATTTAGCAATGGCAGATGTTTGTGTGTGTGTGTGTGTGTGTGTGTGTGTGTGTGTGTGTGTGTGTGTGTGTGTGTGTGTGTGTGTGTGTGTGTGTGTGTGTGTGTGTGTGTGTGTGTGTGTGTGTGTGTGTGTGTGTGTGTGTGTGTGTGCGCTTCTGTGAGGAGTGTGTGTTCCCTCTGTCAAGCCAAAAGCACGAGCTCAGCGAGGATTTTAAAGCCAGGTCATGATGTCATCATCCCGAATGTGCCACAGAGGCCCTCTCTAATACCCTATACGACATCATTTCCTCTGCCACAGCATACCCTCCATCTCTATCTCCCTGGCACGCACCCCCCCCCCTGCCCCCCCCTCCGTCCACCCTCTCTACATCTCCCAAATTTCACTCTCAAGTAAACATGTTTGGCATGACTGCACAAAAGTATTACGTATTAGCTAAGCAACAACAACCATGACATAATCATATCATAAAAATGCAGTGAGTATACGGTAAATAAAAATGCAGTGTTCTCTCCATAAAGAGTTGGTTGTGTGCAGTAGCTAGATGTGCTGCCCTAGCTTGTGAATTTGCGGATACTTGTGAGGATGTCAGGTTTACAGTTGCGGAAGCTTCTAGATACTTGTGAGGATGTCAAGTTTACGGTTGCGGAAGCTTGCAGATACTCTGTCCTGAGACCCATGAATACTTCACTGTGATGCTAATCTATATGATGGCAATAGTCATTACGAAGGCAGCCATGGTGATCTCTTTTACCAACCCACGACCAGGAATGTCATATTGCTTTTACACAACATTTCCATTACCAACTAATTTAGTCTAAGATACGTCCGCCTGTCCGTCCGTCCGTCCATGTCTGCCTCACAAACTTCATCTGTCTCTGTCTACTGTCTCTTGAACTCAGTTACATGCCTGGTGTAGCCTGCTTGTCAATGTCAGTCTCTGATGATCCCTTTGATGTACTACACACACTTTCTGTCTGTCTGCCTCTCTCTCTCTCTTTCTCATACACACACTTTCTAATACACACTTTACAAAGTTTACACACACACACACACACAAACACACTTTCTCTTTCAATCTCTCTCTGTCTGTCTGTCTGTCTCTCACCCGCTATTTGTATCATCTGTCCTTACATTCCCTTTTGCTCTCTATGTCTCTATCTCCATCGTTCTCTCTCTTTCTCTCTCTCTCTCTCTCTCTCACTCACACACACACACACACACGCACACACACACACACATGCACACACTTTCTCTGAATTCAGGACATTGTTGGATTTTACTGCTTTCACTAAGTACTCTTGATAACGTCCAGTTTGATTACAGTTTTTCTCGGTCGCTTTGGTGCTTTTCTCACATCACTATTAACATTTGCACAGCAGTTAGTGCATTTCTCAAAACAATTAGTGCAAACTGCAAAACCTAGTGGATGACCTGCAAAAGCACGTCACTTGCTCAAAATGGATAGTCCATTCCTCAAAAGCAAGTATTTATGTCAATGAAACTGCCAGTGTCATCAAAATGAGAAGTCTTGACACCATCGTTTATGAACAAGATAGTCAAATGGCTTTGTCATGTTTTCATTACAACAGTTTATGCTCTGAGTGTTTTCCCATGCAAAAAAAGGTCAGAACTTGGTGACACTACCTGAAAATGCTCAAGACATCACTATACAGTACTTGTACAGAAAACTACAGTAAAGTTACAAATTGCTGTAGTTAGTGGAGTAAGTGATTACAAGACACTGAATATGTACGTTTCACAGTTTTACTGTATATGCTCTTTGCAATTCTACAGCATTGTGACAGAATTTGATAACTAGTTCACCAATTTTGTATGTAATGACTCAAGCAATGAAATGAAGACTATTAGTTTTATTGGGAACGACTATTAAGCATCCATAAGTATAGTTCATTTTGACCGACATGACAAAGCAACTGATACATGTTCAAAAGCATTTGCAATTTGTTCAGAGGAAGGAGAAATTGCTACTATGATGTGCACAAATGACTTAATGTTGTCGAGGTTAAACTAATAGTTACGAGAATTTTCATTCTGATCTGAGAAGAGCACCAAAGCGACTGAGAAGAACTGTAAACTGACTGTGCTTTATCTGGACACCCTGCTCTAGTTCTGTCCACTGTTTACTTGGGAATGTGTTTGTTTGTTTGTTTGTTTGTTTGATGTTGAGGTGACCCACGTGGCCTACTGCCTACTTGGGTGTCTTGCGTCAGTGTCGGGGTGTCAGTTTGTGTTTGTTTGTAGGAAATCTCTCCCTCTCTCTATGCAATTTCTAGGGAGATCAGTAAACATGACACCATTTGAACCATACAGTGTGTCACTCACCGAAGACCACAAAGACAGACCTGATTGTCCGAAGGTCAGATGAGCCAACAGCTAAAGGTAAAAACCAGGTTTTTGGCCAAAGATGCAGGCTAGGTCTCCGTGTGGAACTGTGTTCACAACACCGGTTACAGTTACAGATACAGATACATCTCCAGGAAATACAAGTCTCCTAGACAACCACTGGCTATGAACCAGATGTGACCCAGGAAGTGATGCCACAACTCTAGGAACACCTCCTGCAGGAGCGTATCAGTGTTTGGGTTCTTAGTGGGAACACTGACCAGTTTAGAATCTCTTCTGTACATGTCCATGTCATTAGCAGAACAACCACCATCACCAGCTCCCAACTCAAGCCCACATATTAGAGCCTGTTAGCTAGTCTATATACTCCCAACTCAAGCCCACATATTAGAGCCTGTTAGCTAGTCTATATACTCCCAACTCAAGCTCACATATTAGAGCCTGTTAGCTAGTCTATATAGTCCCAACTCAAGCTCACATATTAGAGCCTGGTTCTGCGTTTCCCAAACTTTTTTTCTGGGGACCCACTTTTTAAAAATGACAGACCATCGCGACCCATTTCATTTCAAATCTACCCTGCAACCACCAATATTGTTTTAGGCCACAGGTTCTCCAACTTTTCTATGGCTCCCCCAACCATACATTGCTATAGGATCTAAATAGATAGATCCTGCTTTGAACACGGTTGTGTTGCATTTTGAGCACCATAGGCGTGAAAAGTTGGAAATGACTACTGAAAAGATACGTTTTAATGCGCATCCGAGAGTTAGGGAAATTCTCGCATGTTGCGCAGTCGTCATTCATCAGCATAGTAAGCTGTTCCTGTATTTAAAAAAAAAATGTTGTAGGCTACGTTGCGTTGCCGACAAACGGGTCCATAACACTGTGGACGTCAATTCCGATGTAAACAGCAAATAACTCAAGTCGTTATATTGTATTGTTGTATTATATTATATTGTATAGTTGTTATATCAGAACAAGAGGCTTTTGCGCAATAGCCGGAAGAATGCGCCTTTACTTTGAGTTAGCAAGGTAGAAAACAAGAGGAATAGTGTTTAAAATGTCCATTTAAATTGTAGCCTAATATAATGCACTTGTATCTCTTAATGTTCGTGCAAATAGGCGGATTCATGTTCCTTGCAGTTTGCAACTGTGAGGTACATGGCAGGCGCCCCACAGAACGGTTTCATTTTGAGAGGTAGATATCCATGCTCTGGCACCCCCTCTGCGATGCGTTCGTCCCCCAGTTTCATGAGCTTTTATGACAAAACCGTGACTGTACATCCTAATAGAAAACTGTTAGCTTTCCTGGTATGAAATGACAAATGGTATCAGTTAGGCTATAACACAACATAAATTGTGCTGGCGACCCAAATAAAATCTCCTGCGACCCATGGGTCGAGACCTAGACTTTGGGAAACACTGCTGTAGTCTATATAGCCTACTCCCAACTCAAGCCCACATATTAGAGCCTGGTTAGTTATACTCCCAACTCAAGCCCACATATTAGAGCCTGTTAGCCATATACTCCCAACTCAAGCCCACACATTAGAGCCTGTTAGCTAGTCTACAGTATATACTCCCAACTCAAGCCCACATATTAGAGCCTGTTAGCTAGTCTATATACTCCCAACTCAAGCCCACATATTAGAGCCTGGTTCTGTAGTCTATATACTCCCAAATCAAGCCCACACATTAGAGCCTGGTTCTGTAGTCTATATACTCCCAAATCAAGCCCACACATTAGAGCCTGTTAGCTAGTCTATATACTCCCAACTCAAGCCCACATATTAGAGCCTGTTAGCTAGTCTATATACTCCCAACTCAAGCTCACATATTAGAGCCTGGTTCTGCGTTTCCCAAACTTTTTTTCTGGGGACCCACTTTTTAAAAATGACAGACCATCGCGACCCATTTCATTTCAAATCTACCCTGCAACCACCAATATTGTTTTAGGCCACAGGTTCTCCAACTTTTCTATGGCTCCCCCAACCATACATTGCTATAGGATCTAAATAGATAGATCCTGCTTTGAACACGGTTGTGTTGCATTTTGAGCACCATAGGCGTGAAAAGTTGGAAATGACTACTGAAAAGATACGTTTTAATGCGCATCCGAGAGTTAGGGAAATTCTCGCATGTTGCGCAGTCGTCATTCATCAGCATAGTAAGCTGTTCCTGTATTTAAAAAAAAAAATGTTGTAGGCTACGTTGCGTTGCCGACAAACGGGTCCATAACACTGTGGACGTCAATTCCGATGTAAACAGCAAATAACTCAAGTCGTTATATTGTATTGTTGTATTATATTATATTGTATAGTTGTTATATCAGAACAAGAGGCTTTTGCGCAATAGCCGGAAGAATGCGCCTTTACTTTGAGTTAGCAAGGTAGAAAACAAGAGGAATAGTGTTTAAAATGTCCATTTAAATTGTAGCCTAATATAATGCACTTGTATCTCTTAATGTTCGTGCAAATAGGCGGATTCATGTTCCTTGCAGTTTGCAACTGTGAGGTACATGGCAGGCGCCCCACAGAACGGTTTCATTTTGAGAGGTAGATATCCATGCTCTGGCACCCCCTCTGCGATGCGTTCGTCCCCCAGTTTCATGAGCTTTTATGACAAAACCGTGACTGTACATCCTAATAGAAAACTGTTAGCTTTCCTGGTATGAAATGACAAATGGTATCAGTTAGGCTATAACACAACATAAATTGTGCTGGCGACCCAAATAAAATCTCCTGCGACCCATGGGTCGAGACCTAGACTTTGGGAAACACTGCTGTAGTCTATATAGCCTACTCCCAACTCAAGCCCACATATTAGAGCCTGGTTAGTTATACTCCCAACTCAAGCCCACATATTAGAGCCTGTTAGCCATATACTCCCAACTCAAGCCCACACATTAGAGCCTGTTAGCTAGTCTACAGTATATACTCCCAACTCAAGCCCACATATTAGAGCCTGTTAGCTAGTCTATATACTCCCAACTCAAGCCCACATATTAGAGCCTGGTTCTGTAGTCTATATACTCCCAACTCAAGCCCACATATTAGAGCCTGGTTCTGTAGTCTATATACTCCCAAATCAAGCCCACACATTAGAGCCTGGTTCTGTAGTCTATATACTCCCAAATCAAGCCCACACATTAGAGCCTGTTAGCTAGTCTATATACTCCCAACTCAAGCCCACATATTAGAGCCTGTTAGCTATATACTCCCAACTCAAGCCCACATATTAGAGCCTGGTTAGCTAGCCTATATACTCCCAACTCAATACGTCTTTTCGAGCACAGACTACTCTGAGACTTTTCGATGATTAAGATGATGATTTTACAATGAAGCGTTTTAAACGCGATCGTGGTGGTATGGGTTCTCTCTCTCTCTTCTGACATGATTGGGATTGAGTCTGTGTGAAACTGTCCTGCACATGACAGGCCTCTCTCTTAATCCCAAAACGGTTTTCAGAGTGCCCTCCTCCCTGCCATCTGTTGCCAGGAGCGTCCAGCGCACAGATTATGGGGATTGTGTCCATTTTCGGGGAAATGGCATTATTGGAAATGTTGTTTTTTCCCCGTGGGTTAAATTCAGGAGGGTCGTATCTCATTCATAAATCAGTGATGTCATCTCTGCTCTGTCCATCTGGCTGGCTGACAGGTGAACTGCTGAGTCACTGCTTAAGGTGGCATGCTGAGTCATTGTTTAAGGTGAGATTTTTTAAGGCCCCCTCCTCCTTCTCTTAGAATGTGTGGTAGATTGGAGAAATTTAAGGTGAAAATTGCATGCGGAAAATAAAGGGTCCATATTATTACTTTTTTTAATAAGAAGCCTATTGTTAAAATAAAATAAATTTGTTGCAAAAGGTTCATAAAGTCTGAGAAAGATTCTACCAAGCATTATTAAATGTAAAGAATCCTAGTGTTCTATATCAAGAGTTCTACAATGAGTTTTTGTCATTAGTGTGCAGAATTAGGTGAAAGGAACAGAGAGACATATCAGAGAGACTCTCTTTTAACGTCCGAAGGAAATCCAGTAGACAAGTTGTCTAAGCCTGGGCTTTATTGGTACACAAATATGATTCCAAAAAGATTTGGAAAAGTGTTCATCACAACAAACATAATCCAAATACTCTATATACAGGTTTATCCACACTTACGTCATCACAAAGGGGCCAAGAGAGGACCGCTATAAAAATAATAATTATATTCAGGCTAGATTTAAAAAACGGTCATTTTTGTGTATAAAATCAGAATTGTTGCTTTTTGATATGCGTTGTTTGTGCGCAGGTGATCAGAAACGTAGCATGTAATTGTATGTATGTGTGTGTGTGTGTGTGTGTGTGTGTGTATATATCGCTGCTCCCTCCTCTCTCACTGGCGAGACATCATCTGGACAAACTCTGCAGAGAAGACAAACAAACAACAATGATGAGTTAAAATTACTACAGCTGATGCTACACTTTTATTACAGCATGTCCCAGACAAACACACTCACACACACACACACACATACACAAACGCACACATACACACACACAAACACATAACACACACACGCAGACTCACTCACTCTCACACACACACACACACACACAGACACACACACACATACACCTCTGCTGGGGTAGATGTCTGTAAAAACTTTAGAGTTAGCTATGTTTTTATTGCAATGACAATACACAGTAAATCGGCCAGTGTTAATTTTACTCTACGGGTGTTAATTTTAACACTATTCCAGAGTTTATATAATCCTCACTCATCAGTGTTAAAATAACACTTGCCATAGTGTTGCCGTATTAACACTAGCCTAGTGTTTCATAATTAACTCTATCAGAGTTAAAATTAACTCTATTGGAGTGTATCATTAACTCCATCAGTGATTCATAATTAACTCTTATCAGAGTTTCAAAATTAACTCTATTGGAGTAATTAATTAGTTTCTAGAGCCATATATTTATCAAAATAAACATATTAAACAAACCACAGCAAATTAATTACTTTTCTTTTTTTATTAACATTTGCCATGATATGGCTCAAATCAATGTGCAGAGGTACAATATATATGTCAAAGTTTGGTCCATAAGCATTTTGTTGAGCAAAGGCCTTATACTCATACAAATCATTGACTGTAACAATAAAACAATGTTCCTCACAATCCATAACCACATATGCATGAAAATGCTCTGCAACACTGAGTAAACATTTCATAAACAAGAAATAAAACAATATAATCAAGAGATTTTTTACAATTTCACAAACTTGTGTTTAGCTTCAAACCTATTACTAGAGATGTGCAATAATGGGCCAATTTTCCATAAGCAAGACAGATAATGCACCATGAAGTGATGTTACATGTGGCCCACATGATGTGGGTATACCCAAAGTCTTTTTAGGCAAGTCCCTCCACTCAGCAGCCATATTGCAACGCATTTTGGGCACTTATCGGGCATCTATTTCGGCAGGCTTCACAACACCAATCTTGCTCTAGCGGCAAGATCACAACACATGATTGGCACAATCAATGTCTTCACAACACACCACATGATTGGCTCAATGTATTCACATGTCCACGTTTTGCCACGGAGGGGGGTGTGATATATGTAGACAACACCATACGTTACAAACTAACCCCATGCATTTCTATGGAGGATTTTTTGAGTGCTGTGTCTCCTCATTAGAAAGTCTACCTCCTTAAAAAGCTCATGGTGTTCATGTATTCCAAGGCTCCCGAGCTGTTCTTGACCAAACGCTGCGACACTCGTTGCTTTAGGCGCCATGCCAGATAGCCCGTCCCTCTTCCAGCATCGTAGAAGTGTTCCTGCAAAATAATGTGGGCAAGAACTATGATTCTCCAGATCAATAGTTGACCATTATTATTCTGTATTACCTTAAATGGAAATGAGTAAAATCTTACATAGCCATTGGTGGAGTAAGGATCCCTGAAATTAGGAAACAGTCACAATGCCGAGTGCATATCTTTCTCTTTGACTACGTACTGGTATCCTTCTAAAAACAATAGGAAAATTATATTAGATATATTCAGACAACATTACCAGCTATAAAATGGAAGAGTGATTAAACATGGATTATGGATAAAATATAGACTTAACGCTTCTTGCCACTAAAATATGCTTAAGTAATATTACATTACATTACATTACATTACATTTGGCTAACACATTTTTAACCAAAGCGACTAACATGGTAGCAGTTTAAGTTTTAAAACAATTCTCTTAACAATTTTAGGACAATTTAAAAACAGTAGAGTACAGTAAGAATAAGTGCATCAGTGAGTGCTGTTTTTAAACAGTTGAGTGTCAGTTCAAGACAGGTGGTACTAGGATCAGCAAGACTTGTTGTAAGTAGTGCTATGAGAGGAGATGTTCTCTAAAGAGCTGGGTCTTCAGGAGTTTTTTGAAAATGGAGCCACTGTGTAGTTGGTAATAGATATCCCTACAGCTAAGGTTCTGCCTTATAGCATTTATCAACCCCACAATCTCCAGTTCAATATTGTTTTTACACAGCAATTCTACTACCAAATACCTGGATTGAAAGACATCAATTTAGGGTTTTCTTGTCACTCTGCAGGCAGGTTGTGTGAGGCTATATGTGCACAATAATGATTTTTCATTTTATTTCACATTACATTATTCACCCTATTACATGCACTCTATCTACTCTTCTCACTCAAACAGTCAATTGTGATGTTATGTTACACTGTTCTCTCACTTTGAATGAATGGAACGATAACATTGGATCAATGTAAAAATGGCACTACCATTGAAAAGTCTGAGTAGGGATGTCCTGAGATAACCCCACCCATGGAATCCCTCTCGTTCAGTCAGAAAAGAGTTAATAGTTTGACTGGACCTAACTGTTGTATACAATTAGATTAATTTATTCAAAACAAAACATACCCATGGACCAGGATATTCAGAAGATGCCTTCTTGTACAGTGTGTCAAGGTGCTCTACTATATTCCTCCATTATTTCCTCTCCCATTTAACTCTTCTCCAGAACCTCCTGGACCATCTATGCGTAAAAAAAGAAACAATAACAGTGATACACTTGTAAAGAGAAAACTTACATGCACCCTCTAAAAAGTGTAACTCCAGAATACAAACAAGAAAGCTAAGGGGGCAGCTAGAACGTCAAAAAACAAACGCTATTTAATACCACTGATAGTGCTCAAAATATAATTACACTTCTGTGGTTGTGTGATGAGGGTCTCTACAGACAAACAGAAGTATTGTAAACTTGGAAAGTGTACAGAGAGGTTATAACAAGACCTGTATCTGAAGGAAGCAAATTGCTTGGCTTCGTGTTCCAGTAGCATGAAATCAGTGGGATTTTGATCTTGCAGCACTGGATCTGCAAGCAGATCTGACTGAATCTAATACACATACTTTACGTTCAGCCAGATCTGTGCAGAGCTGCAAGATTGAATGTGCCCACTGATGAGACACTACCGGAACACAAAGCGAGGCTTCTGCATTTTGGAGACGAGACAGACAAGGATTTCTCCTAGTGATATTTTAATTTTAAATGCTCACCTGTTTGGCCTTTTTCAGCTGAATATCCTATGGCAGAGGTGTTCTCTTCTTTTGCACCAGTGGATTGATGTGCCTTGTTTGAAGAACAAGAAAAAAAAATTGGAATCTTAAAGGGCTGCTTTAAGAAATTCGGTCT
>NW_027468774.1:9468877-9511377 GCF_046254945.1 Alosa pseudoharengus
TTTTGAGCAGAGGGTGATTTATGCACAGATGGAACTCCAGCAGAAAAGCATTTCTCCGGACAGTGGATAGGATTTGCGGAAATGCGGAGATGTGGAAACATGAAAACATGGAGAAGCTAAATGAAATACAAGAGCGGGATTATCTGATGAGAGAGTGTTTTAATTGTACTTCATGCCATGCTCTCTGGCCTCATCCAAGGCATTCGTTTGATCTGAGGGGGCGACATTAATTACGTGGAAAACATTAATTACGTGGAAAATTAATACTCCAAGAGAAGGGTGGCTGAATAATCTCACAGTGCCGTTGAGTTGTATGAAGAGTCACTGCCGCCTGTGGATGGATTAGTTCAGATAGTTCATCAACATTTATTTTTTTATTTATCCTTTATTTTCCCAGGTGAGTCCCATTGAAATCTTACATCTTGTTTTCCCCTGGGGAAACCCCTGGGATCTCTTTTCCCCTGGGGAAACCCCTGGCATCTCTTTTCCCCTGGGATCTCTTTTCCCCTGGGGAAACCCCTGGGATCTCTTTTCCCCTGGGGGGAGCCCAGCGATCTCTTTTTCTGGGGAAAGCTCTGGACATCCTGGACATCCACCTCCACCTCAACATCCTCACTCTCCACCTCATGCTGGTGTGTGGTGAGCATTCTGGCGAATGATGGCCACTGTGCATCACCCAGGTGGTTGCCAGACCCCTTCACTGTCGATAGTCTTGGGTGCCTTGATAAAGTGCTATATAAATGCAAGTTGTTGTTGCTGATCCTGATCTAGCCTAGGCCCACAACAACAACAACACAAATACACAAACAAACATACATGCACACTCTGTAACATCCTAACAGAGAGTTAACCCACTATCAAATGCTCACTTGTACCTCTCCCACCCAAAACACACACGCATGAAAATGGTGAATCAGTGCAATGCCTGTTTAATTTTAACATGTTTTCTCTATGTTTTCCAACAATGCCTCTAAACAACACCAAGATTACCCTGACTGGATTAACCGAGTGTGTGTGTGTGTGTGTTTTGTGTGTGTGTGTGTGTATGTCAGAGAGAGAGAAACCGAGAAGGCAGCAGAGTTGTGTGCGTGCAATAGTACTCAAAGTTAATCAGAAAATGGAGAATCTATCATTTCATAACAGCTTCATAACATTTCATCAACATGATTTTATGTTCTGCACACTTTTAAGCGGTACAAAGCCTAAATTGTTGAGTTAGAAACAGCTTGTGTCTATGTGTCACAGTGTCACATAAGCGATAACTAAATCAGCTTTTTACCACCTCAAAAATATTGCCAAACTTAGAGGGCTGATGTCAAAAGATGATTTAGAAAAACTCATTCATCTCCAGCAGGGTTGATTACTGCAATGGACTTTTCACAGGCCCTCCTAAAAAGACTATCAAACAGCTTCAGGTGATACAAAATGCAGCAGCTAGGGTTCTCACAAAAACGAAAAGAACTGACCACATTACTCCAATTCTTAAGTCCCTGCACTGGCTTCCAGTAAGTCACAGAATTGACTTTAAAGCTCTACTGCTTGTTTATAAATCACTAAATGGAGCAGGACCTTAATACCTCTCAGACATGCTTCAGCACCTCCAGACCTCTCAGGTCTCAGGAGAAAGATAGATAGATAGATAGATAGATACTTTATTGATCCCCAAGGGTCTCAGTAGCATACAGACATCACACACAACATGCACTTACAGCAGAAATGGTAAACATAAGTATAAGTATAAACATATAACTAAAATTCACTGTACAATAAAGACAGTAGAAGATAAGACAGATAAGAAAACTAACAAAACGAAATACTAAATACACTATATAAATTAAATTTAAAAAGTCTAATGTGCTTGAGGGTGATCAAGCATAAGACGCTTGTAGTGACAGGGCCGGGACTGGTAAGGTGCTCAAGGGAGTGTGTCATGGTGAAGGTGCAAAAGGTAGTCCAACCAACCAACAAAAAAAACCTGTTAGTAAAACCTGCTGTTACTAAACATGGTGAAGCAGCTTTTAGCTGCTATGCGGCTCACCTCTGGAACCAACTTTCGGATGACATTAAAAAGGCCCCAACTGTAGCCAGTTTTAAATCTAGACTTAAGACCAAACTGTTCTCAGACGCTTTCTGCTAACTGCACTGAGTTATAAATTCTGAATCTGTCTTGAAATGTATTCTACCTTGTATCTTTTATTTTGTCTTTTTAATAATTCTGTTTTTAAATGATTTTACCTTGTGCGTTTTATGATTTAAAAACAATATATTATTATGATCTTTACCTTTTAAACTTTTCTTTCACTATTGGCCTTTTATGCTTTTATTTCTTATTACCGTTTGCTTTTGTTTATGTAAAGCACATTGAGCTCTGTGTATGCACTATATAAATAAACTTGACTTGACTTGTCAGCTAAATAAATTAATACATTTCATTTTATATCACTTCATAAATTAGAATAAAAAACAAATAGGAGCTACTGATGTAACATTATGACGTTGCATATAGCATGCAATGATGACTGACTGCTTTTAGGTGCTTGCTTGATTGTTGTCATTTTATGTAAGCATGACAACATGTTTGGATGAACAGGTCATGTTATAAAACAAGCGAAAAAATGTTCATAGCCTACTGATTGTAATGCGATGTAATCACACACACACACACACACACACACTTACGTAAAGATTTTCCAAGTGTGCATTTTAGTGTAGGCCTATTTAGGCCATCAGTGTATCATCGTGTTTATTTACATTCCCATATCAAACGGGATCAAAGATTATCTTTGCTTGCTGAATGATTGTTGATTCAGCGACATAAA
The DNA here is from genome assembly GCF_046254945.1 of Alosa pseudoharengus. Lineage (NCBI taxonomy): Eukaryota > Metazoa > Chordata > Actinopteri > Clupeiformes > Clupeidae > Alosa > Alosa pseudoharengus. Next base: position 9,471,697 of record NW_027468774.1, read on the forward strand.
TTTGTATTTACAACTCCAACCCAAGGGTGGGCGGCAGTGATGTTTGAATGTTAAACGGGCTCTGCTTGCACCATGAGAGAAGTAGCCTAATGGATATTTTTTCACCCTTTTCCGCTTTCCGGTCGGCTCCCGCCCCGTTCCGCCATCATGAAGTTCTGAACAAAAAGCGGATGACATAGAATAGGGAAAAATATAAATGGTGTAGCCAGTCGGTCTGTGTCAGCAATCATTTAAAGGAATAACATAAGCGGAAATTATACATTTCAATTGCAATGGCAACAAATGCAACGTAGGATCGAGTTTAGTTTAATTTAGCGACCCGTTTCATATTGACAATCAGCTGATTATTAGGCTAGGCTCTTGACTGAAGAGCTAACAGCTATCCAGCTAGCAGGGAGGATTCCTTGTTCCAATAGGTTATGTCAGTCAGATCAATTGTGAGACACCGCAAACGATAGCTAACCAGTCGGCCAGTTAGCTAATCAGTTACCGGAGAAGACCGTCGTGCATTTCGAGGATGGAGTCCATATGAAAGACAATGCAACTTGTGTGCGTTGAATAAAAACGGGGAAGAAAGAACTAAATTTTCCTTGCCAGGCCAGTTAGCTAGCTGAAGCTAGCTACAGTGGATTCCATAAACCACGGTAGGGCACAGTCATAAATCATTTATTGCTTGACCAGATAAATGGTACCTAGCTTGCATGCAATCATGTTTTGCTCGTTATTATTTTGATACACATTTTGCATGCATTTCTGCATAAAGATGGTCTCATTGTAACTTTATGATTAATCTGCATTTTTGCTATCGTATGAAATGGCCCATTTGTCGTATGGCAAGAAAATGTAAGACAGTTAGCTAGCTTGCTGTTTGCGCTAGAGGTCTAGCAATCCAAACCGTCTAGAGATCCTCGCCAGCCTGTTAGCTAGCTAGCTCTTAATTGATCAGTGAAGTGGGAGCTAGCGCAGGCTATCAATTGCAGCCCGTCGACCTATATTTTTCATTCACGTAGCTAGCTTACCAGCTGTCAGATAGCCAGCTGGCTTGATCAAAGACTTATTTCTGATTTTAGCAACGACACCTTAAATATAGCGAGTTAGGTGTTGTGTGGGCACGCGCCATTCATTGCCATCGGTGTCGTTAAATAATTGTATAGCCTACATTAGACGTTTGTTGGTGGAGAAAACCTGTGTCGTATGTTACTTCTTCCCTTCCGTTCTCTGCTGACTTGACAGTCGGTCTGAGAATGATCTTATCGTATCGGAATTGTGATAATCTGAATATGAAAAAAATAAATACAAAAAGACCTTAAGTAGGTCACTGCACATTTTCTGTGGCACATATCCCAATGTGTGGTTTTCATAAAATCGTAACTTTATGATTATGGACACCACGTCTTTGATGTCCGATCTATGGTCATGCAAGATCGGAGGAAATGCAGAACAATCGACATGCTTGTATTGCTTCATACTGTATTAATAGCACTCAGTTATTCTTCCTCTTTATCCTTAATTTAGGCGAAAACGCGCAGTTCCTTTAAAGTTAACAAAATAGGGCCGTATTTGACGTGTCTTTTATTGTTTTGAAATTGGCCCTTTGTACACACCTCTCGACGAGGAGAGGAAAAGAAGAGATGGTATAGGGTGGCATTACAATTTTGCCCAATTTTCTACTTGTGTTCCAGGCTGACCAAATTCAGCCTAATCTGAAAGCTGGCGTATTCATTAGATTGTTTGGCAGGCTTGTTTGCTGGAGAGTAATTGTAGAATATGTGCTTAATTATGCATGCTACTTTTAAGTGCCACCCATCTAATGTAGTTTCAAAGGGCTACCCCATAGACTCAGTTTCACATGCTGCGGAGCCTTGTGGATTGTGGGTTCACACTATAGGCCTACTTGTGTTTGCGTTTGTAGCGTGTCTTGGCTGAGTGCGAGGCTGCTGTTCTTCACTAACTGCGTGTGATATGGGTCATAAAGTAGTAGGCTATCTGTAACTGGATGTTTTGATGTAGGCCTAACCCATATAAGTGTCTGGCTGTGGCCTCCTTTATACAGGTCTTGATTTGCAACATGGCACCACAAGAACTATCACATACAGTATGAGGTGTGTGTGTGTGTGTGTGTGTGTGTGTGTGTGTGTGTGTGTGTGCGCTTTCTCAGTAAGAGGCCGTGCAGTCAGCCATTTGCAATGTGTATGTATCATTGTGATGGTTGGCTGAGCCTGTGTGTGTGTGTCTGAGGAGAAAAGGGATGCTGTATTATGTGGGTTCAGTGGAGTGTGTCATAGCATGTGTTTATTGTTTGGTATGGAATTCATGTGCAGACATAGCCTGTGAAGCACTCTGCTGTGTGTGTGTGTGTGTGTGTGTGTTGTGACTTCAAACTATATCAGTATATTCCATGGTATTTTGGGTGACGATAATGATATAAGGTACAATATGAAAATAATAACATTCAAGATGCATCTTTTTTGCCAAGTCACATCAGCACACCTCTCAATAGCCATGCAGAAACAAATAGTCTTTATTTGTTTACTTTAAATAAACTTTATTTACAATCACTAAAATTCTAGTGAAAATGTAAATACCAAATACTAGCTTATATATCATGTTATACCAATGGCCATATCATGGGCCCTATATATCGCATATCTTGCCCTTGTATACGAATAAGGAGCAGCCTAGGTGCTTAAGTAGGTGTGTGCGTGTGCGTGTGTGTGTGTGTGTGTGTGCGTGTGCGTGCGTGCGTGTGTGTGTGTGTGTGTGTGTGCGTGTGCGTGTGCGTGTGCGTGTGCGTGTGCGTGTGCGTGCGCGTGCGCGTGTGCGTGCGCGTGCGCGTGCGCGTGCGCGTGTGTGTGCGCGTGCGCGTGTGTGTGTGCGCGTGTGTGTGTGTGTGCGTGTGTGTGTGTGTGTGCGTGCTGGCAGGGCTGTTCTGGTTAATGACATGGTCACAACAAGTCGCTGGAAAAGAGAGCTGATGGTTTCCTGTGCTCTAGTGTGAAATACGGAGGCAGGTATGCATGATGCCTGTGTGTGTGATGTGGAGGCAGACATGATACCTGTGTGTGTGTGTGTGTGTGTGTGTGTGTGTGTGTGTGTGTGTGTGTTGCCATATGAATGGTGGAATGTGTACTGTATGGATGCTCTATTTTCTGTGTTGTTTTGTTCTGTTCTGTAATGCAAACCAAGTGTTGTTTCCCTTGCTGGTGTACACGTGTGTCTGTGTGTGTCTGTGTGTGTGTGTGTCTGTGTGTGTGTCTCCGTGTGTGTGTATGTGTGTCTCCGTGTGTGTATGTGTGTCTCTGTGTGTGTGTGTGTGTGTGTGTGTCTCTGTGTGTGTGTGTGTCTCTGTGTGTGTGTGTCTCTGTGTGTGTGTGTCTCTGTGTGTGTGTGTGTGTGTGTGTGTGTGTGTGTGTGTGTCTCTGTGTGTGTGTGTCTCTGTGTGTGTGTGTCTCTGTGTGTGTGTGTCTCTGTGTGTGTGTGTGTGTGTGTGTGTGTGTGTGTGTGTGTGTGTGTCTCTCTCTCTCTCTGTATGTGTGTCTGTGTGTGTGTGTGATTTTTGCTTTGATCATGCCACCCTGTTGGTGGGCTGGCTGTGAGTGTGTGGTTAAGATGACGTGCGCTGTGTAGGCTATATGAGCACTGGATGGTGTGAGTGTGTGTGTGTGTGTGTCTGTCTGTGTATGAGTCTGGGGGTGAGTGACTGTATTTAATTAGTATCTTGCACTTGATGTGAACCATATTCTTTACAGAAGTGAGTACAATGAATAACAGTTAAATATACAAAATGACATATGCAAATACACAAGATGAATGACAAGTTTGCACAAAAGTTTGAAGCAAATGCTGTTAATCCCTTTTGAGAAAATACAGTGCGTCAAACCCCCTGGAAATTGGACTTCACTCGCACTGTGGGGCTTCTCATTTTGAAAAGGAGACAAACACATCATTCATAGGATTGATAGACCTGGTCTACATATGTACTACATAAGTACTACATATGATCAAAATCAAGGATTCGAGGGTTTTTTATTTGTATAATAAAATGTGAAGTGAAATAATATAGGCTAGGCTAATACTTAAAATACCCAATATATTTATTTGTAGGCCTGCCTAGATGTGTACATGGTTTCTTGGTGTTTTAAGCCCCCATGTAGTCTTCAAGGCAGCGCTGCCTGGAAGGTGCTAGGGTTAGGCATGGGTTAAGGTTAGGTTTTGGGTTAGGGGTAGGTTTAGGATTAGGTGGCAGCGCTGCCTGGAAGACAATGTTGTGGGCTTAAAACACCATCAAACGTTTACATGCCATTCATGAAGCATGTCTTTTTCTAGGCCTAATTGATTAACAGTTGAGTAGACATTATCTGAATGTTATTTGTATATTTCAGCTAAATCCTTTATGATTTCAGAACCACTGGTGAGGTTAAGCATGAGTAGGCTCAGACCATCACAAATACCCGGGGCCGAAAACAATTAGGCTACATTTTTAACACAAAACTATTAATACAATAGACAGATTTAGCTGGATTGTTTCATGGAAATTCATGACATGACCTGACCGATGAGTCTCTAGTTGAGTTGGTGTAGACTGACTCACCCATAGGATAGGTGTGTGTGGGGGTTGTGTTGTTTACATGGCTGTGTTTTCAAGTGCTTCTACCATGCAGTTAATCATCTGTTAATGAGTTTATGATGTGGGTTATTCAAGTTTGTGTGTTTCAAGGCACTGACCATGCCATTGAGCAGATTGGCTTTGTGTGTGTGTGTGTGTGTGCGTGTGTGTGTTTATTTGCGTGTGTGTGTTTATATGCGTATGTGTGTATGTGTGTGTGTTTATATGCGTATGTGTGTATGTGTGTGTGTTTATATGCGCCCACGTTTATATGTGCGTGTGCGTGTTTGTGTTATTGTGTGTTATGTTAACGCATGTGTGCGTGTGTGTGTTGTGCAGTTTAAGAGCAGACAGGCCCTCTGTGTGTGATATTTTTGGATATTCTATGTGTGTGTTTATTGTGCAGGTCATGCCACCGAGCAGGTTATTCTAACGTGTGTGTGTGTGTGTGTTTTTTTTCAGGCGCTGGCCATGCCGTCCAGTGTACGGGCAGGTAGCCTGAAGGATCCAGAGGTGGCGGAACTCTTCTTCAGGGAGGACCCCGAAAAATTCTTCTCTGACCTGCGCGAGATTGGCCATGGCAGCTTCGGGGCCGTCTACTTCGTAAGTGTGTGTGTGTGTGTGTGTGTGTGTGTGTGTCTGTGTCTCTGTCTCTGTCTCTGTCTCTGTCTCTGTCTCTGTCTCTGTCTCTGTCTCTGTCTCTGTCTCTGTCTCTGTCTCTGTCTCTGTCTCTGTCTCTGTCTCTGTCTCTGTCTGTGTGTGTGTGTGGGAGGGGGTTGACCTTTGTTTGATTTGTCGGTTTAGTAAGTAGCTAGTGTGTTTGGGGCAGGATGTCAGGCTTACCTTTGACCCCAAGAAATAGACCATAAAATAGAGCGGTAACACTTTATCTTTCTTTTGTCCTCTCCTCTCCTCTCTTCTGTCCTCCCCTTTTCTCCTTTCCTCTCCTCTCCTCTCCTCTCCTCTCCTCTCCTCTCCTCTCCTGTCTCCTTCAGGCCACGGACATCCGCAGCAATGAGGTGGTTGCCATCAAAAAGATGTCCTACAGTGGCAAACAATCCAACGAGGTAAGTGGACACACACACACACACACACACACACACACACACACACACACACACACACACACACACACACACACACACACACACTGTGAATTCTCTGATTCTCACTCGCTGACATTCGCACCCACATGCTCTTCTGAACACACACATAAGTGGCTCTTATGCAAGCACACACACACACACACACACACACAGATCCATCCACTGCGCACAGCTAAAAGTGACAAAACACACAGTTCATCCAGGTCAGATCATGGAACAATAGGCTGCTGAGGCAGAAGTGTGTGTGTGTGTGTGTGTGTGTTGTGTGTGTTGTGTGTGTGTGTGTCCCACTATTAGTTGTGAGAGATGGATGGCTATGTGTCTGCGCAACTCTGCTGTGCTGTGCATATCTCTTATGCAAGATTTCTAAACTTGTGTGTGTACTTTATGCAAGATCTAACTGTGTGTGTGTGTTTGTGTTCTGCAGAAATGGCAGGATATTATCAAAGAGGTGAAGTTCCTTCAGAAGCTGCGTCACCCCAACACTGTGGAGTACAGAGGATGCTACCTGCGGGAACACACTGCTTGGGTGAGTGTGTGCGTGTGTGTGGAGTACAGAGGATGCTATCTGCGAGAACACACCGCCTGTGTGTGTGTGTGTGTGTGTGTGTGTGTGTGCGTGCGTTCATTTTGTTGGATGCTGGATGGATGAAAACTGCATGTTGTTTTCATTTTATGTAATAATTGTAGGCAACCCTTTCAACATTATCTGACCCCCCCCCTCCCTCCCTCCCTCTCTCCCTCCCTCTCTCTCTCTCTTTCACTCTTTCTCAGCTGGTGATGGAGTATTGTCTGGGTTCAGCTTCCGATCTGCTGGAAGGTGAGTGTGTGTCTGATCGAGTGTGTGTGTGTGTGTCTGAGCGAGTGTGTGTGTGTGTCTGAGTGAGTGAGAGCATGTCTGAGTGTGTGCGTGTCTGAGTGTGTGCGTGTCTGAGTGAGTGCGTGTGTGTGTGTGTCTGATCGAGTGTGTGTCTGTGTGTGTGTGTCTGAGTGTGTGAGTGTGTGTCTGATCGAGTGTGTCCAAGTGTTATTCCCAGAACAGCAGCACCACGCATCACTAAGCCTCTTTATTCCTCCCTCTCCTCTCCTCTCTTCATCCTTCGCTCCCACACATCCTTTCTTCTCTTCTTCAGTTCACAAGAAGCCCCTGCAGGAAGTGGAAATAGCGGCCATTACCCATGGTGCATTGCAAGGCCTGGTGTACCTACACTCCCACAACATGATCCACAGGTAAAAACCTCACGCTTCCTTCTCCCTCTCTCTCCCTGCCCCCCCCCCTCTCTCTCTCCCTCCCCCCCTCTCTCTCTCTCCCTCCCCCCCCTCTCTCTCCCCCTCTCTCTCTCTCTCTCCCCCTCTCTCTCTCTCTCTCCCCCCCCCTCTCTCTCTCCTACTGTTTTCTTTGTCCTCTGTTCTCCCTCTATCTCTTCAGCTCTCCTTTCTGCCTCATCTCTATCTCTTCAGCTCTCTTTCTTTCTGTCCTGCCCCCCCTCTCTGCCTCATCCCTCTTTCTCTCTCTCTCTCTCCTGCTCTCCTCTCTGCCTCATCCCTCTTTCTCTCTCTCTCTCTCCTGCTCTCCTCTCTGCCTCATCCCTCTTTCTCTCTCTCTCTCTCCTGCTCTCCTCTCTTTCTCTCCCTCTTTCTCTCTCTCTCCTGCTCTCCTGTCTGCCTCTCATCTCTGCCTCTCATCTCTCCCTCCCCCTCTTTCTCTCTCTCTGGCCCTCTCTCTTTCTGTCCTGCTATCCTCTCTTCCTCTCATCTCTATATGTCACTGCAGCTTTTACACATCTCTGTGTGTGTGTGTGTGTGTGTGTGTGTGTGTGTGTGTGTGTGTGTGTGTGTGTGTGTGTGTGTGTGTGTGTGTGTGTGTGTGTGTGTGTGTGTGTGTGTGTGTGTGTGTGTGTGTGTGTGTGTGTGTGTGTGTGTGTGTGTGTGTGTGTCTCACCGGGTAAGCATGTATGCTGAGTATTCTGTGTTTGTTTGAGATTAACTTAGTTATGCATGTGTGTTGGATATTCTGTGTGCGTGTTGGATATTGTGTGAGTGCTAGTGAGTCATGCGGACAGAGTGGAGTCTAAGTGGCTGTGTCCTGACCCCAGTCAGAGCATAGACACACTGAGACTGGAGGATGAGGACGCTCTCTGAGCCGGACCCTGCACGCGGCCCACACCTGGCCCACACCTGCTGCGCTTCTGTTCCGCATGAGGACCACATCCTCTACTGCATACTGGATCAGAACATAGCTTGACCAGGACAAAATGTTACGCATTTAAACATACGCAAAACACCTAACCTGAGTTGAACACACACACGAACAGCAGAGTTCTGGTCTGTGACAGCAGACAGGAGTTTGAGTCCGTCTTGCAGAAAGGAGTTAAAGTCTGTGTCTACTGTCTAGCAGACAGGAGTTGAAGTCTGTGTCTACTGTCTAGCAGACAGGAGTTGAAGTCTGTGTCTAGCAGACAGGAGTTGAAGTCTGTGTCTAGACAGGAGTTTGAGTTTTAGACTGTTGCAGACAGCAGGAACTTGGATATGCAGCGCTAGCAAGGGGCAGCCGTGGCCTACTGGTTAGTGCTTCAGACTTGTAACCGGAGGGTTGCCAGTTCGAACCCCGACCAGTAGGCACGGCTGAAGTGTCCTTGAGCAAGGCACCTAACCCCTCACTGCTCCCCGAGCGCCGCTGTTGTAGCAGGCAGCTCACTGCGCCGGGATTAGTATGTGCTTCACCTCACTGTGTGCTGAGTGTGTGTCACTAATTCATGGATTGGGATAAATGCAGATAGAGACCAAATTTCCCTCACGGGATCAAAAGAGTATATGCTTACTTACTTACTTACTTACTTACTTACTTACTTAGCAGCTGTGATTAGCACACATGGGGCTTTATCAGGATGGCTAACATGGCGTCCTGTTTGTTGATATCCTCTGAGGTGAATGTAGCATAGCACATATATATATATATATATATATATATATATATATATATCAGGATGGCTAACATGGCGTCTGTTGATATCCTCTGAGGTGAATATAGCATAGTATATAAACTCATTATCAGGATGGCTAACATGGCGTCCTGTTTGTTGATATCCTCTGAGGTGAATATAGCATAGTATATAAACTCTTTATCAGGATGGCTAACATGGCGTCTGTTTGTTGATATTCTCTGAGGTGAGGGCAGAATCACAGAGTAGGGCAGGGGAAGATGGCCGGGGAACCCTTCATGGTTCCTCCTCATCAAATCTGGGAATCCTGAATGATTCCTCCTGAAAGCTGACCGGTTTCTCCTTCTGAAAGCTGACTGGTTCCTCCTTCTCTAAATATCCTGAGGTTCCTCAGCAAGATCTGCTGGGTTCCTCCTTCTCTAAGTATCCTGAGGTTCCTCAGCAAGATCTGCTGGGTTCCTCTTCGCTTCTCTAAGTATCCTGAGGTTCCTCAGCAAGATCTGCTGGGTTCCTCTTCGCTTCTCTAAGTATCCTGAGGTTCCTCAGCAAGATCTGCGGGGTTCCTCTTCGCTTCTCTAAGTATCCTGAGGTTCATCAGCAAGATCTGCTGGGTTCCTCCTAACTCATGTAGCTCTCATCACACAGTTGTCGTTCTGAAACTAGCAGCATACCATAGCAAACTTCTACTTACTCGTCTGTGTGTGTCTGTGTGTGTGTGTGTGTGTTTGTGTTTGTGCTTGTGTGTATGTTTGTGTGGGATCAGCCAGTTGTTTTGTGTTGCACTTCTGCTTGGTGGTGCTTGTGCTTGTGCCTAACTACTTTGTATTGATATATGGAACAATTGTCTTCCCTAATGCGTGTGTGTGTGTGTGTGTGTGTGTGTGTGTGTCATGTGTAGGGACGTGAAGGCCGGTAACATCCTCCTTACAGAGCCTGGTCAGGTCAAGCTGGGTGACTTTGGGTCTGCCTCCATTGTGGCCCCTGCCAACTCCTTCGTGGGAACCCCCTACTGGTGAGACCGCAGAACTGCACCATTCACTCACAGTCTCTGGGAAATGGGCATTTGCAGAGCACGTCCAACTGCACCGTGTTTCATATGGAGCTTCATGCGCATGCTTCACACTCATTTAGTTTGACACTGCCAACTGCTCACCTGTGTGTGTGTGTGTGTGTGTGTGTGTGTGTGTGTGTGTGTGTGTGTGTGTGTGTGTGTGTGTGTGTGTGTGTGTGTGTGTGTGTGTGTGTAGGATGGCTCCGGAGGTGATTCTGGCCATGGACGAGGGACAGTATGATGGCAAAGTGGATGTGTGGTCTCTGGGCATCACCGCCATAGAACTGGGTGAGTTACCTCTAACACACACACACACACACACACACACACACACCTACACACAAGCACACTTACACGCCTGCACACATGCATGTGCACGCTCACAAACAAATGGCCCATAGACATTCTCTAACACAGCGGTTCCCAAACTTTTTTCCCCGCGGACCACCTTCTTCATCCTGACTTGGCTCGCGTACCCCCACCATCCAACACATAAAAAAGTAACTCATTCTATTGACGCATTCCAGGCATCGTTGTTTAATTAGCCGGTAACATGATAACATAATCAAAATGTGCAACTGGTCTATGAGCTCTCACGTTAAAAAAAAAACAGTGTGGAGAACCACATTAGAATGGTTAGGTAGCATCTCACTGCAGACCACGCACTGTGGCTTTGGGCAGTCTGTCTCCCAATCCACGTGAAGCCTAGGGCTATATGCCTCATCATACTTTCGTTTTCTTCGCGCAGACTTTTCTGTCTCGTTCTTTCTTTTATCCCCCTGCGCTCCATCTCCACCTTCATTAGTCTGCCCCCCATCCCATTCCATCGTTACCTGTGTCCTGCTCTGTTTCTCTCGCTTCTCCTCTTTGATCGCTTTAATTAGGCCTTTTGGACAGTGTCCCTGTTTTCCATGTTTAGATAGATAGATAGATAGATAGATAGATAGATACTTTATTGATCCTCAAGGGGAAATTCAAAAGTTTACGCAGCCTTCTACCTAGCCTATACTTCAACAAAACTAACGCGCCAGATATTCTGGCTGCCTGTAGGAAATCACGTGTAGCCTATTGTGTGTAGCTTATTTTTTTATGAAAACATACCCTATTATAGAGTTTACAAATGATTTCCTTTAATTTCACGTTTCCATATCATTATAACCCGATTCGAAATTATGTATTATTTATGAATTAATTAGAGTATTAATTAATTAATCATTTTTAACTCCTTTCCGCCATTGCCCTTTTCATCTCGCGTACCCCCTAGTGGCAGCTCGCGTACCACAGTTTGGGAATCCCTGCTCTAACACACATATACATATACACATAAAACCCCAACACACATCTCTCTCTCTCTCTCTCTCTCTCTCTCTCTCTCTCTCTCACACTCACACTCACACTCACACTCACACTCACACTCACACTCACACTCACACTCACACTCACACTCACACTCACACTCACACTCACACTCACACTCACACCCCTGGCTGAAATGTCCTCTCCCTCTGTCCCTGTAGCTGAGCGTAAGCCGCCGCTGTTTAATATGAATGCTATGAGTGCCTTATACCACATCGCCCAGAACGAGAGCCCTGTCCTGCAGTCCAACCACTGGTGAGTCTGCTCTCCTCTCCTTTCTCCTCTCTCCTCTCTCCTCTCTCCTCTCCTCTCTCCTCTCTCCTCTCCTCTCCTCTCCTCTCTCCTCTCTCCTCTCCCCTCTCCTCTCCTCTCCTTTCTCCTCTCCTCCTCTCCTCCTCTCCTCCCCTCTCCTCTCCTCCCCTCTCCTCTCCTCTCCTCCCCTCTCCTCCTCTCCTCCCCTCTCCTCCCCTCTCCTCTCCTCTCCTCTCCTCCTCTCCTCCTCTCCTCCCCTCTCCTCCTCTCCTCCCCTCTCCTCCTCTCCTCCTCTCCTCCCCTCTCCTCCTCTCTCCTCTCCCCTCTGCTCCTCTTCCCTCTCCTCTCTCCTCTCTCCTCTCCTCTCTCCTCTCCTCTCCTTTCTCCTCTCTCCTCTCTCCTCTCTTCTCTCTTCTCTCCTCTCCTCCCCTCTCCTCTCCTCTCCTCCTCTCTTCTCTCCTCTCCTCCTCTCTCCTCTCTCCTCCCCTCTCCTCTCCTCTCCTCCTCTCCTCTCCTCTCCTCTCTGTACAGGGAAGTTGAGCAGCTAAATGCCATTTCTCACCCTTGAATCTGTTCTCCTTCCCTCCCCCTTTCTCTCTTCTCCTCCCTCCCTCCCACCGCTCCCATCTCTCCGCTGAGCGTATCTTCCTCCCTCTCTTTTTGCCTCTGATACCCATGCCCCCCTTTTTATTGATTGGGAGTTTGAGAAGACACTTTGTCAAAACGCATTTGTCTTTTGAAATGCCCCTAAAACATGAAGAAGAGCTTAAGTGCTTTTTAAAACAGTTTCTTATGGAATGGAGTCCCAGCCGAAGACTCTGTTAGATTGGACTGGACCGCACATACTCCCTTGGCAGTGCATCCACATCCCATCTCATACTTTCAACTTCCTGCCTTCTTCTCTCCTCCTCTTCTCCTCCTCCTCTCCTCTCCCCTCTTCTCTCTTTCCTTCCTTCTTCTTTCCTCTCCTTTCTTCTCCTCTCCTCTTTTCCTCTCCTCTCCTCTCTTCTCTCCTCTCCTCTCCTCTCCTCTCCTCTCTTCTCCTCTCCTCTCTTCTCCTCTCCTCTCCTCTCTTCTCTTCTCCTTTCTTCTCTTCTCTTCTCCTCTCCTCTCCTCTCCTCTCCTCTCTTCTCCTCTCCTCTCCTCTCTTCTCCTTTCTTCTCTTCTCTTCTCTTCTCATCAGCTCTCTTTAAGCAGTGCCTCCATCCACACATGACATTCTCACACTCCCTTCGCTGGATTTATTCCCCTTTCTTTTCTGTGCACTTCCCCCCTCCATCTCTCTCTCTCTCTGTCTCATTCATCCTTCTATCTCTCTCTCATTATCCCTCTATATTTCCCCCCTCCATCTAGCCTGGCTAGCGCCACCACTTCTCAATGTGAGACGTGGTCTGGGAACCAAACGTTCATTTTCTCGTATTTGAAAAAAATGCCCAGATCCGTTTATTGGGTGCCACGGATGTCTATCAAATGCGTCTGTGCATAGCTCATCATCGTCTTGCTTTCCCCCTTGTTCTGTGATTGGTCTCCTATCTCAGGCGAAAATTAGCAGCGTGAATCAAATCGCGCGCAAGGAAGCATGGGAACACCCAGGCTACCCTCCATTTCTCTCTCTCTCTCTCTCTCTCATTCATCCTTCTATCTCTATTTCTCATTATCCCTCTATATATCCCTTTCCCATTCATCCCTCTCTCTCGCTCTCTCTTTCATCCCTCTTTCTCTCTTATTCATCCCTCTCTCTCTTCCCTTTCTCCAACAGGTCGGAGTATTTCCGTAACTTTGTGGACTCCTGTCTCCAGAAGATTGCTCAGGACAGACCTACCTCTGATGTGCTGCTCAAGGTGTGATTTGCCCCTCATCTCTCTCTCTCTCTCTCTCTCTCTCTCTCTCTCTCTCTCAATCGGTTGCAATATAGGCCATCCTAATCCAGTGATAAAACAAAGCATGAACTCCTTGAGCGTCTGTCCTAGCCAGCTTTAACATTATCACATTATAACTACTGTTAGCCACATAACATCTAGAAGAAACATCTAGCATTAGCGTTAGCATTGTCCAGTGTGTTCGTGATCACGGAGGGCGTTGTCTAGTGTGAATGTGTGTTTAAGAAGTGCGTTGACCTCTAACGTGGCGCTCTCCCATCCCCGGTCCACTAGCATCACTTTGTGTGCCGCGAGCGCCCCCAGACGGCCGTGATGGACCTGATCGCCCGCACCAAGGACGCCGTGAGGGAGCTGGACAACCTGCAGTACCGCAAGATGAAGAAGATCCTCTTCCACGAGACTCTCAACGGACCCACACAAGAGGGAGCAGAGGAGGAGGAGGTACACACACACACACACACACACACACACACACACACACACACACACACACACACACACACACCCACACACACCAGACGTACACGCGCGCGCACACACACACACACACACACACACACACACACACACACACACATACATACATGCACGCGCATGCGCACACGTATACGTACACGCACCCGCACACACACAGACACACACGCGCACACACATAGACACACAGACACACACGCACGCACACAGTGTCAACTCACACACACAGTCTGTGTGTGTCGTTAATAAATTTACAAGTAGCATAAGAATTTCTGTTAAAGGAACCGTATGTAAGAAAAATATTCCAATTAATCATAAAATGGCCCTGATATGTCACTAGACATTAAGAAATCATGTTCATTTCAAATACTTATATCACTGACAACAGCAGTCCGGCCAGGATATTGCCATTTAAAAAGTGAAGTTGCAGCCCTCAACTGATGTTGATGTTGTGTTTTGTCATGTCATGTTGTGTTTTGGCCTGATGCGCCACCCTCTACCTATCTACTAATCACAAAGTCAGTAGTGTTTCGGCATCCGGGTTGGCAACGTCAAGTCGGGGGAGGGGGAGGGGATACAACGCTCTACAGTGATTTTAAAGTGATTGCAGTACCAGTTTTGGCCACAATCTTACATATGGTTCCTTTAATCATCACTGTGTTCAATAAAGCTTATTCTGAATAACTCTCTGTAAAACCTCTTTAAAGTCTGTTCTGATTGGCTGAGACCTCTGTAAAGTCTGTTCTGATTGGCTGTGTCCTCTGTAAAGTCTGTTCTGATTGGCTGAGACCTCTGTAAAGTTTGTTCTGATTGGCTGTGTCCTCTGCCCCTGCGTGGATGTTCCAGGATGTTCCAGAGTACATGTTGCGCACAGGCACAGTGAACAGCATGGAGAGCTCCCATTCGCTGCCGTCCATGTCAATCAGCGCCAGCTCCCAGAGTTCCTCGGTCAACAGCCTGGCCGACGGCTCGGACGACAGTGGAGAGATGGCCATGATGCAGGAGGGAGAACACACAGTCACGTCCAACAGCAGTGTCCTGCACAAACCACTGGTGAGCGAGTGTGTAGGGAGAACGCACCATCATCTCCAACAGCAGCTGCACTCTGTGTGTGTGTGTGTTTGTATGGGCTTGTATACGAAGGAGATATCCTCAACTATCCAAACACCAGTTAATGTTTAAGTCTAAAATAACGTCTTTGTCTGAATCTTATGAGTAGGACCTCTTTCTCTCTCGTTTCTCTCTCTCTCTCTCTCCCTTCCTCTCCCCATTTCTCTCTGTCTCTCCCTCCATTCCTCTCCCCATTTCTCTCTGTCTCTCCCTCCATTCCTCCATTCCTCTCCCCATTTCTCTCTGTCTCTCCCTCCACTCCTCTCCCCATTTCTCTCTGTCTCTCCCTCCATTCCTCTCCCCATTTCTCTCTCTCTCTCCCTCCACTCCTCTCTTACTCTCTTATTTCTCCCTCTGGCTATCTTCTCCCTTTTTACTGTGTCCTTCTGTCTCTCAATCTTTCTCCCTTTTTACTGTGTCCTTCTGTCTCTCAATCTTTCTCCCTTTTTACTGTGTCCTTCTGTCTCTCAATCTTTCTCCCTTTTTACTGTGTCCTTCTGTCTCTCAATCTTTCTCCCTTTTTACTGTGTCCTTCTGTCTCTCAATCTTTCTCCCTTTTTACTGTGTCCTTCTGTCTCTCAATCTTTCTCCCTTTTTACTGTGTCCTTCTGTCTCTCAATCTTTCTCCCTTTTTACTGTGTCCTTCTGTCTCTCAATCTTTCTCCCTTTTTACTGTGTCCTTCTGTCGCTCAATCTTTCTCCCTTTTTACTGTGTCCTTCTGTCGCTCAATCTTTCTCCCTTTTTACTGTGTCCTTCTGTCTCTCAATCTTTCTCCCTTTTTACTGTGTCCTTCTGTCGCTCAATCTTTCTCCCTTTTTACTGTGTCCTTCTGTCTCTCAATCTTTCTCCCTTTTTACTGTGTCCTTCTGTCGCTCAATCTTTCTCCCTTTTTACTGTGTCCTTCTGTCTCTCAATCTTTCTCCCCCTTCATATTTCCCCCTTTCTCTTCTTTCCTAATTCCACTCTTTTTCAATCTCTCTGCATCTTTCCCTTTCTCTTTCTCACTCTTTCTTTCTTTGTCTGTCTCCCCCCCCATCTCTCCCTTCCTTTATATCTTTCCCCCTTTCTCTCTCCCTCCTTCTCTCTCTCCCTCCCCCCTTCTCCCCCTCCTTCCCTCTCTCTCTCCCTCCTCCTTCTCTCTGCCAGAGCCATGATAATATATATGACGACCCGTACCAGCCTGAGTTGGACTCCCAGCAGCAGCAGATTGGAGGAGGAGGTGGAGGAGGAGGAGGAGGGGGAGCGGGCGGTGGAGGAGGAGGAGGTGGAGGAGGTGGAGGCCGTCGACGACGCGGCCGTGACCACTTTGCCACCATCCGCACGGCGTCGCTGGTCACGCGTCAGATCCAGGAGCACGAGCAGGGGTCTGCGCTGCGCGAACAGATGTCCGGCTACAAGCGCATGCGTCGGCAGCACCAGAAGCAGCTGATGGCGCTGGAGAACAAGCTGAAGGCCGAGATGGACGAGCACCAGCTCCGGCTAGACAAGGAACTCGAGAACCAGAGGAACAACTTCGGCGGAGAGGCCGACAAACTCAACAAGAAACACCAGGGCATCCTGGAGAAGGAGGTGAGAGGGAGGGAGGGGAGCACAGAGAGATGGAATGATGAGAAAAGACCAGGGGGAAAAGGACAAATTCAACAAGGAACACCTTGTGCAGGTGTCCGAGGAAGATGAGAAAAGAGTAAGGTTCTCCTAAAGATGAGATGAGTAGAGTAAGGTTCTCCTAAAGATGAGAAAAGAGTAAGGTTCTCCTAAAGATGAGATGAGTAGAGTAAGGTTCTCCTAAAGATGAGAAAAGAGTAAGGTTCTCCTAAAGATGAGAAAAGAGTAAGGTTCTCCTAAAGATGAGAAGAGTAAGGTTCTCCTAAAGATGAGATGAGAAGAGTAAGGTTCTCCTAAAGATGATTACTCTGCCTGTTTCCCTCAGACGAAGGGGACTCTTACAGAGGAGAAGAAGTTCCAGCAGCACATTCTGGCACAGCAGAAGAAAGAGCTCACCAGCCTGCTGGAGTCCCAGAAACGCCAGTACAGGCAACGCAAGGAACAGCTCAAAGAGGTATGTTCACACACACACACACACACACACACACACACACACACACACCCCAGCACAGTCATTGCAAAGAGTGGCTTAGAGGCTCACACACACACACATTATACACACACACACACACACACACACATATATACACACACACACACCATCACAGGCATTGCAAAGAGTGGCTTAGAGACTCACACACACACACCAGCACAGTCATTGCAACGAGTGGCTTAGAGGCTCACACACACACACCAGCACAGTCATTCCAAAGAGTGGCTTAGAGGCTCACACACACACACACACACTTGTGCCTGCTCATACCAGTACAGCAGCATCAAAGACTGTTCCCTATGCACCTAATTGTGTGGTGTTACACTAAAACTCTTCCCCCCGTGTGCAGGAGCTGAATGAGAACCAGTCCACCCCGAAGCGGGAGAAGCAGGAGTGGCTCGTCCAGCAGAAGGAGTGTTTGCAGCAGCTTCAGGCGGAGGAGGAGGCGGGGTTGCTACGGCGACAGCGGCAGTACTACGAGCTGCAGAGCCGCCAGTACAAGAGGAAGATGCTGCTGTCCCGCCACAACCTGGAGCAGGACCTGCTGCGTGAGGTACACACACACACACACACACAACCTGGAGCAGGACCTGCTGCGTGAGGTGTACACACACATTGTTTGGCAAGTTTACTGCCTGGGTGCAATAGACAGCTCGCATTCTACTTTATAGGTATTCACATTATCATTTTTTGGGGGGCAGCCGTGGCGTACTGTTTAGCGCTTCGGACTTGTAACCGGAGGGTTGCTGGTTCGAACCCCGACCAGTAGGCACGGCTGACGTGCCCTTGAGCAAGGCACCTAACCCCTCACTGCTCCCCGAGCGCCGCTGTTGTTGCAGGCAGCTTGCTGCGCCGGGATTAGTGTGTGCTTCACCTCACTGTGTGTTCACTGTGTGCTGAGTGTGTTTCACTAATTCACGGATTGGGCTAAATGCAGATACCAAATTTCCCTCACGGGATCAAAAGAGTATATACTTATACTTACTTGCTTATACTTATTATAATGCCAGGTAGCTTTGTCGACGACGATAAACACTAATAATTAGGCTATGTTTAAAGTTAGCGCCCTTGGAATTTCCGAATTCCAAAGCTATGTATGGATGCATAGTCCCGCTGTTCATAGGCTACATCTACAGAGTTTGCACAACCGTGTCTTCAGTGAGCGTGCTGTGACTTGGCAGTAGGCTACAATGAATGTGCCCGAGTCAGCTAGGCTATTGCATAGTATTGTAATCTGTAGGATAATTGGGTTGATTATCGATTTTCTTGTGGCCGCGGTGCACGGACATATTACTGTGTTAGAAGTTATTGCTCCCACTCCATCGTAGGTGATTGTTTGCATGTCGACAGACACTGTTTCCAGCAGGCTATCGTCATGCCCACATAATCATGCCCACATAATCATGCCCACATGCAACAACGAAATCAACTTAGACATGTAGATACGTTTTGCTTTGATCGCTTGTTTACATGCACCTATTGATTGCTATTGCAGTGGAATAGGCCTCCTCCATTTTATACAGAATGCCAGGTAGCTTTGTCGACGAACAACAAACAAATAAAATAGCCTACCTCATGTGATGGACATTATAAAACATAGCCTACACAGTTCTTCTAATAATCAAGAGGGATTTATTTGTCACAATCACAGTTACAGTAGGCTATATAATACCTACAGCGTAAGGTTGCATATAATCCGTTGCCATTCACTGTATGACTGTCAAATGAATAAATGTACTTCTCGAAAAGCAGCATGGCCATCATCAGGTGAAACAAGCACAACGAATCAGGCTCGTATGTCATCTCTTTTCAGATGGTTCCGCAACACACTACAGACACACAGTCCACATTCGTCCAGTACGACTGCGGACCAAAATGAGTTCAGGGTCTCAGCGGATCCAAATTGCTCCACTTCGGATACGCTGATCTGATGGTCTAATGTGGAAGGGAGGGAGAATCGTAACAAAAGTGCGTCGGATACATTTGTATCTGACATAGTGCAGATGTAGCCTGAGTTTCCTTTGTGGTTGATAAAGCTCAGAGATATAAAGGTGCTATGCCATTCAGAGCTTTGTAAGTAATTAATATAAACTTAAAATCAATTCTATAGGAAACAGGGAACCAGTGCAGTTCAGGTAACACAGAGGTGATGTTGGTCTTAGTTAAAAGTCTAGCAGCAGAGTTCTGTATGAGTTCCAATTTCATGATATGCTTTTTTTGGAGATCAGTTAATAGTGCATTGCAGTAGTCTTACCTACTAGTGATAAAGCCATGGATTCATTTCTCTGCATCTTGTTGAGTTAAAAAAAGACCGCACTTGGCAATGTTTCTCAGGTGGAAATACGTTTTCTGGGTAACTTTACTGATACTCCGTATCTAAGATGACACCTAGGCTTGTTACTTTTGATTTGACCTGGTGGGCCAGGTTCCCAAGATTACTAAGAACGGTGTCTCGCTTTGATTTTGGTCCAACCAAAAGTATGGTTGTCATCATTTAGCTTTAAAGAATAGTTGCTCATCCACTGATTAATGGGGGTTAAGCATGTGCAAAGGCCATCTGGGTTAGTTAGCTGGGTTATATTTCCACAGAAATATATAATTGGGTATCATCTGCATAGCTATGGAAGTTTACATTATGCTGACTTGTCATGTAAATGCAAGTCAAGACTTATGATGTAAATGCAAGTCAAGACATGATGTATTTGTCAAAAGCACATGATATTACACACACACACACACTAAGCAGGCACACATACAAAAACAGGGAAAATGCTCAGAACCAAGAACACCAATATAAATATTCACATTTCTCTCTCTCTCTCTCTCTCTCTCTTCTCTCTCTCACTCTCTCTCCCTCTCTCTCTCTCTCTCTCCCTCTCTCTCTCTCTCTCTCTCTCTTCTCTCCCCCCCCCCCTCTCTCTGTGCTCTGTCCTGCAGGACCTGAATAAGAAGCAGACGCTGAAGGACCTGGAGTGCGCCATGCTGCTGCGCCACCACGAGTCCACGCAGGAGATGGAGTTCCGCCAGCTGGGGGCGCTGCAGCGCACGCGGGCCGACCTGATCCGCGCGCAGCACCAGAGCGAGCTCACCAACCAGACGGAGTACAACAAGCGGCGCGAGCAGGAGCTGCGCCAGAAGCACGCCGTCGAGGTCCGCCAGCAGCCCAAGAGCCTGAGAGTGAGTGATGAGGGGGGGGCCACGCAGGCACCAGGGGCCGGGGGGGCCGGGGGGGCCGAGGAGGAGGAGGAGAAGGGAGAGAGGGAGGGAAGGGAGGATGAGGAGAGGGAGAAAGAGGTGGAGGAGGAGGAGAGAGGAACCAGGGAGGGGGAACGGGAGCGGGGGGTGGACGAGGTGGATCTGGGAGGGGGGGTCACCGGTGACGGGGAGGGAGAGAATGAAGGAGTAAACGAGAGGAGAGAAGAGAAGGAGAGAGGGATGTGTGGAGAGCAGGCGGAGGAGTGGAAAGATGGGGATCGGTGGGCGGAGGATGAGGAGGATGAAGATGACGACCAAAGTGAGACCGAGACCGAAACGGAAGACGATGATGATGAGGAGGAGGAGGAGGAGGAGGATAGGGGCGTGGCCGACGGCTGTCCGTCAGAGCTGGTGTCCTCCTCCTCCTCCGTGGAGCGTCCCCGCGTGCGCGTGCGTGAGCGCGACGGCGACGAGCTGTCCGAGTTCTACTTCCCCGACACGCTGGAGGACCTGGAGCCTCCGCCGCCCTCGGCGCCGCCCGCCGCGTCCTCCCTGCCCTCGCTCCTCTCCCACGCCGTCACGCTGGCGCTGTCCCTCTCGGCGGCCGCCCGGCCCCACGTGCTCACGCTGCTCGCCCTGTCCGTCTTCCTGCTGTCCCTGCGCCGCTGCCCGCCGCTGCCCTCGCTGGCGTCCCTCGTCCTGTCGGCCGAGCTGGCCCTCCTGGCCCTCTTCTTCTCCTACCTGCTCCTGCTGTCGCTCTGCTCGCTGGCGTTCTCCTCCTTCCTGTGGCTGACCCTGTGGGCGTCCGGCCTGTTCTCGCTGGCCGTGTCGGTGAGCCTGGGCCTCTATTACGTGCCCATGGCGTTGGTGTCGGGCTTCTTGCTCAACTCGCCCTGGCTCTTCCTGGTGCTGCTGCTGCTGCTGGTGCTGGTGGTGCGTCCGGCGCGGGCCTCGCTCCACGGCGCCCCCCAGAGGCTGCGGCGCCGCTGGATGCGCTTCCTGTTCCGCCTGCCGCGGCCGCTCTTCGCCGTGTGCCAGTCGCTGCTGGGCGGCGTGACCGAGCGCAACCTCTACCACATGTTCCCCAAGGCCGGCCGCAACTGGGGCGTGCGGCAGTCGCGCATCCCCGTGGCGGTCAGCGGCCTGGAGCCCCACCTGCGCCCCCCGACTGTCGGCCGCTACGCCGCCTCGCTCGCCGCCGGCCGCCTCTGGCTCAGGCGCTTCCTCGGACGCCCGCTGGGGGTCCTGGCCGACGTGGCCAACGCCTGGGTGCTGGCGGTGGCCGGCCGCGTCCTAAAGGAGCTCCCGCCGCACCACCTGCGGCGGCTCCGCGCCCTGGGGCTCGTGCGAGCGCAGAGGCCCAGCCGGCTGCCCAGGCTGCTGCCCCGGGCCGAGCGAGAACGCAGGCAGCACGAGCGTCAGCGCCGAGAGAGGGACCGCAGGAGGACGGAGGAGAGGGTCAGGATGTACCGCGAGGACGGACGCTGGGAGAGCGGCCTCCGCAGAACCTCCTCCACCAGGAGCATGAGGGGGAAGGTGGTGCCGTGGAGATAGAGATGAGAGAGGAGGAGAGAGAGAGGAGGAGAGAGGGAGAGAGAGAGAGAGAGGGAGAGAGAGAGGAGGAGAGAGAGAGAGGGAAAGAGAGAGGAGGAGGATGAGAGTGTGAGCATAGGAAACAGGACTAAGAGTCTTAGAGGTTCAGATGGTGGGAGGAGTATGTTTGAGTGTGTCAGTCTTTATGTTCCATCTAGCTATCCATCCATGTCTGGTTTATGTGTGTGTGTGTGTGTGTGTGTGTGTGTGTGTGTGTGTGTGGGCGTGTGTGTTGTTCCTCCCTCACACACTCCTTGGGTCCCTTCAAGGCCCCCCACTCCCAATGCACGGCGTCCTGGTGGCAGGGGTCACCTCCCCTCAGTGTGTGTGTGTGTGTGTGTGTGTGTGTGTGTGCTGGGATGCAAGTCAACATCATGTCACCATCACATCATATCCCCTTCATCCTCTGCTGAGTGGCTCTGTGTCATTCACTATCATGCTTTTTGTAAAAGTTCCTCATTTCATTGTTGTTTTTTTACAAGTGTTTTATTTTTTCTTATATGGTAAGAGAATGATGTCTTATGGTTGTTGTTAAAACCATGTTTGTGCAATGTTGTTGAGTATGTGTGCCTGTGTGTCTTTGTTTATGTACATTTTTAAAGAAGTCTTATGATTTCAAGCTTATGAAGTTAGCTTAGCACTGTTAGCTGAGTGCAAGTGGAAAACAAAATCTCAAAATGGCCGCTTGTGACCATGGGGTCATGTGACCACATCACGTGACCAGTCCCGCACCAAAGCATTTCAGCACAGCTGCCACTGTGAAAGCAGCCTCATGGCCAAGAACCACCCTAGATCCAGAAACACTACAGCCCAGAGAGAACTCCAGTGCAATAGTTAGGCTCTTCGGGAACCACAACGGTTTCCATCCATGTCCAGTCTGATTGCTGTGGACCAGGGAAGAGGGACCTCAAGTGAAACGGCACCCAAGCCTTATTTAGTATTAGTGAAGAGATGGGTCCGTCTGACCTGGACCAGAGAGATCCAACGGTCAAGTAGCTCTGCTCTACCCTGCCTTTTCTCTAGATTTTGCCCACCATAGCCATCTTCTGTGAGTTCTAACCAAAGCAGAAACCATTAGTGCTCTTAATAGAACATTTATAAGGTCAATGGAACACCTAAATGTTCTAGCAAGGACCTGCGTTCTCACGACTGAGCCAAAGCGGACCTAAACCGAACTGAACCAGACCAGATGGATCTTTCTGATTTGGGAGTTACGGTCCGGTTTATACAGAGTTCTGATATGCAGTGCATTTGTGACTTGATTTTAAAATTTGTATAAAGAGATCTATATCAATATATTTTCTTGTGAACCACAGCGGAGAGTCTGGCATCTAAGGATATAGTCTGGAGCTGCTTGAGATAAATAAAGGTTATTATCACTTAGTAGATTCTTTATAGACTTATATACATATATGTTATTGTTTCAAAGCAGTAACTTAATTATTAAATATTTACCATGTAAACACTTTATTATTTAACTCATTCACACCCGTGAGGACACATAGTCTGTGTAGCAAGAGCTACGCGTATGCAAAGTCGCTCCTATGGACCAGCAGGAGAAGGTTGCTGGAGAGCTAGCCTAGCCTAGCCTAGCCTAGCCTATGGACCAGCAGGAGAAGGGTGCTGGAGAGCTAGCCTAGCCTATGGACCAGCAGGAGAAGGGTGCTGGAGAGCTAGCCTAGCCTATGGACCAGCAGGAGAAGGGTGCTGGAGAGCTAGCCTAGCCTATGCTGTCATCACGCTGTGTGAAAGGGGTTAGTAGATTTAGTAGGTCTTTTTTTGAAGCCATATCGATGATCAGATTAGGGAAGCCTTTGTGTGTCTTTGGGCACAATCGTGCCCAGCTCCAACCAAAGAAGTGTGTGTGACTGAACTGAACGCACCTAGCACAAATGAAGAGTTTAGAAGTGCACTGAACACTGAAGCCATGTTGAGAAACATATAGGAGAGGAGACTGTGTGTGAGAGAGAGAGAGAGAGTGAGTGAGTGAGGAATGTATATTCCAATTGTGCAGAATATCTACTGTATGTCATGTACGGTTACCCAAACATGTTTAAACATTTCAACGATGCGCCCCAGGTCCTGCTCTAGCATACGAGTGCAGTGCACTCAATAGCCCCTGTTCTCAGACAGTAACCGAGTCCTCAGCTGTCTCTGGGGGAGCAGTTTGAGAGAGAGGAGAGACTGATACCTAAACCATCTTTCTTTTGTCCCATTATGGCAGGACGCCCTCTAAATCCCCACCCCATAGCCCCCCCCGTGCCCCCTCGGAATGTAACAAAAGGGTTGTTATTGTTATTATTTTGGCCTATTGTGTTTGTTTACATGAGTTGTGTTCTGTTTTGATGTATTTCATCATGCTGTATGTCAGATTCCCAGAGTATGTGGCATTGAGTTTTTTATGAATATGTTCATATCTGCAGCATTTGGAAATCAGACTCCCCGAGAAGCCATCTTGTCTACATTTCATTCTCAATGAAAACGTGATTGAAAGTGCGTGTGCGTGTGCGTGTGCGTGTGTGTGTGTGTGTGTGTGTGTACTAATGGACATGTCCATATGTGTGTGAAGGTGGGAATATGCAATATATATATTTTGTCATACTTGACATCTTTTTTCACTCCTGAAATAAATTTCTTTTTCGTTTGACCATTTGTGTTTTTTGTTTTACTTTCAGTTCTTTGTCTTGATTTCATCATCATTTTCATTTGAAGTTCCCTCCCCTTCATCTTGCATACATAGATCTGCACACTGGGTCCGTAGGCTTGGAGGCAGCGGTGGTACTGAGAACAGCCTTACAGAGACCATTAGGTTGTTCATGTCCAGGGTGCGGAGGAGGAGGCTTAGAGACCATGAGGTTGTTCATGTCCAGGGTGAGGAGGAGGAGGGTTAGACTCACGCAGGTTTGGTGTGTAGCCACTCCAGCCATAGGAAACCTATGAGTGACCCACATCTAAAACTGCATCAAACCCATCCTAGATTAGGCCTAGACCTGGTCACGGCGAGAGGCTGGATGTGGCTATTTGAGGCAGGTAAGGTCAGTCTGCCGTCCACAGGCAACAGTGAGGGACTATATCTGTGGATTTGAGGCGGGTAAGGTCAGTCTGTCATCTGCTTGCGATGAGCTGCTCGGGGATGGAGGGCCTTCAGTGCATGAGTGAGCGGAATGTCCAGCTGGCTGCAGGTGTGCAGTGGTGACGCGCAGGTGAGTGTCCGCTGGGAGCTCGTGTCCGCACAGGTGAGTGAGTGAGGTCACCACTGGCCAGCTGATTCATCTGTCTGACCCTCTCCTCTGGCCTGGGAAGACACTCTGGAGGAAACATCACGCCTCACCAAATGCATCAAGCCAAGTTTGTGTGTGTGTGTGTCCAGCCACAATCATGGCCTTTCAAAGTTGCGATCAGTGTCACTGAACCAATCAAAACTTTCAATGTGGTGATTCTTGCAAATGTCATTGTCAATCTGCAGAAATATGAATGCATCTCTTACATACACACACACACACACTGCTCCACCTGTAGTAGCTGCTGTCTCTGATTCTGACCTTCCTCTGTGTGTGTGTGTGTGTGTTTTCCTGTTTTCTTACTCTCTCCATGTGGCCACCTGTGTCTTGTCTTTCTCCTCTTTTCTCTCTGTTTCTTGTCTTTCTCCTCTTTTCTCTCTGTGTCTTGTCTTTCTCCTCTTTTCTCTGTGTGTCCTCTTTTCTCTTCTCTGGCTTCATCTTTGTGTCCGTCACTCTCTCTGTCAATCTGTCTTTCTTCTGTCTCCATCGCTCCATCTCTTTCCCTCCACCCCCCCCTCCCTCTCTCCCTCCCTCCCTCTCTCTCTCTCTCCCCGGCTGCAGTCTAAGGAGCTGCAGATCAAGCGGCAGTTCCAGGAGACGTGTAAGATCCAGACGCGGCAGTACAAGGCGCTGCGGAATCACCTGCTGGAGTCGACGCCCAAGAGCGAGCACAAGGCCGTGCTCAAGCGCCTCAAGGACGAGCAGACGCGCAAGCTGGCCATCCTGGCCGAGCAGTATGACCACTCCATCAACGACATGCTCTCCACGCAGGCTGTGAGTAAGGCAAGGACACGTCAATCACAGGTTATGCCCCGCCCCCTCACGCCCAAACCACAACCCTAACCCCTCCCCTTTCCTGTGAGCTTCATCCTTCTCACCTGATATATATATATGTATGTATGTATATAGATCTGATATATGTATGTATGTATATATATATTCATCCACCACAGACATGTATGTGACGTGTGCACATCCACACTTCACTGGATGTCTAGGTGTGAAATGTATGCAATGGTGAGCAAGCATGGATCAAATAGTCAGCAGGTAGTAACACTAACATCAGCAAACCCAGTCAGTCTGTCAGCGTTTGGACACTAAGGTCAGTTCAGTGGTGAGAGTTGTACTCCAACCTGCAACATTTCAAAAAGTACATTACACTTCACCGATGTCCTGTGGATGAATTAAGCCTGGTCCAAGACTAGTATTGAGAAAGCTCTGTGGGCTTATGTCCATTGTAGTCTGTTGTACACGCACAAGAAATGTGTTTGTCCAAACGCTAAAAGACTGCACTGTGGCTGCCTGGTAGCCATGGCAACACACACAAAGCCCCGCCTGCCTTCTCACCTGGCCTCCACTATCCCAGAATCCTCCTCTGCCGCCATGTAGGATAGTAGGCCCCGCCCTGGGCCTGGCCCCGCTGGTTGACCTCTGACCCCTCTCTGCAGCTGCGACTGGACGAGACCCAGGAGGCAGAGTACCAGGTGCTGCGCATGCAGCTGCAGCAGGAGCTGGAGCTGCTCAACGCCTACCAGAGCAAGATCAAGATCCACACGGACGCGCAGCACGAGCGCGAGCTCAAGGACCTCGAGCAGAGGGTGTCCATACGCAGGGCCCTGCTGGAGCAGAGGGTAAGAGTGTGTGTGTGTGTGTGTGTGTGTGTGTGTGTGTGTGTGTGTGTGTGTGTGTGTGTGTGTGTGTGAGAGAGAGAGAGGGTGAAGAGGGTGTACTGTATATGTTGTATAGAATATGTTGGTGTCTGCTGATTTAGACCTGTGTGTGTGTGTGTGAGGGAGAGAGTAAAGGGTGTCCATACGCAGGGCCCTACTAGAGCAGAGAGTAAGAGTGTGTGTGTGAGAGAGAGAGAGAGAGAGAGAGAGCGCGCAGAGGGTGTATATGTTGTATAGAATATGTTGGTGTCTGCTGATTTAGACCCGTGTGTGTGAATGATGGGTTAGAAATACTGTATGTTGGTGTCTGGTGATTTAGACCCCAGTGTGTGTGTGTGTGGTTTTGATGGGAATTTTACTGCTGCTTCAGACATTCATCCATACTCCCCCCTTCTCTTTCTCTCCCTTTCCCTACTTCTCTCTGCCTTCCTCCCTCTCTCGCCCCCCCCCCCCTTCTCTCCCTTCCTCCCTCTCTCCCTCTCCCCCCCCCCCCCCCTCTCTCCCTCCCTAACCCCACCTCTCTCCCTTCCTCTCTCTCCCTTCCTCCCTCTCTCCCTCTCCCCCCCCTCTCTCCCTCTCTCCCTTCCTCTCTCTCCCTTCCTCCCTCTCTCCCTCTCCCCCCCCCCTCTCTCCCTTCCTCTCTCTCCCTTCCTCCCTCTCTCCCTCTCCCCCCCCCCCTCTCTCCCTTCCTCCCTCTCTCCCTCTCCCCCCCCCCCTCTCTCCCTTCCTCTCTCTCCCTTCCTCTCCCCCCCCTGCGTGCAGATTGAGGAGGAGATGTTGTCGCTGCAGAATGAGCGGTCAGAGCGAATCCGCTCGCTGCTGGAACGGCAGGCCAGCGAGATCGAGGCCTTCGACTCGGAGAGCCTCCGCCTGGGCTTCAGCAGCCTGGCGCTGACGGGCATCCCGTCCGAGGCCTACCCCAAGCAGGGCTACCCGTCCGGCGGTCAGCCTCCTCGGCCCTCGGGCCACTGGAGCCACGGCGGGGGTCCGCAGCAGCCTCCGCACTCGCGCCGCGGGCCCAGCCGCGCCGAGTCCTCCTCGTCCTCGACCTCGCACGGCGGCCGCGGAGGCGGGGGGGACGGCGGTCAGGGCCTGGGTCTGGCGCCATCCTCGCGCTCCTCCTCGTCCTCCTCGTCGTCCTCGGCGTCGCAGCAGCAGCAGCAGCAGCACCACCACCAGCAGCACCACCGGCACCAGCTGCCCCAGCACTACCACCACCAGAGCACGCCGCAGCTGTACCGGGAGCGCGAGCGCGGGGAGCGCGGGGAGCGAGGCGGCGAGCGGGAGCGGGAGAGGGAGCGCGGGGAGCGCGGGGACCGGGAGTGGCCGCCCTCGTCCGGCCCCCAGCACCACCACCACCACCACCACCACGGCCACCACCCGTCCGCCTTCCCGCAGCACCTGCCCTCGCGCTCCTCCTCCCAGTCCCTGGCCCTGCTGCCTCCTCCGCCGCCCGCTCCCCCCTCCCTCGGCCCGTCCTCGGGCTCCGGCTCGTCCGGCGGAGGCGGTGGCTATGGCGACCGAGGCGGTGGCGGCGGCGGCGGGGGTCTGGTGGTGCGCGGTCCGAGCCTGATGGCCCTCAGGAACAGCCCCCAGCCCCTGCGCAGGACGGCCTCTGGAGGGGGGGCCTCGGCCGCGGGGCCCGACGGGGTTCTGAGCCGCAGCACCTCCGTCACCTCCCACATCTCCAACGGCTCACACCTCTCCTACTCCTAAACCACTGAGACGCCGTGGACGAGTGGGTGTGTGTGAGAGAGAGACAGAGACAGAGTGTGTGTATGTGTGTGTGTGTGTGTGTGTTGGGCGGGATAAGATAGAGGGCATGTGTAAGAGTTGTCTGTAGTCCTGATTATGTAGAGATTTAACTAAAAAAAAAAACAAGCAGGTGAAGAAAGTCAAATAGGAGAGATGCAAGAAAGAGCACATTTTTATCCTTATTGTTTTATTACGTTTGTCATCGTAGTTGCTTGTTTTTATTCATTATTTTTATATCGTGTTCTAGAGGGAAAAAAGACACACGTATGACACTAGTATAGGCATATGCCGACAGGGCTGCCTTTAAGTCTTCTTGGAGGGCGATTTCTGCTCTCCTGTCAATCGGCCCTGGCGTCGTGTTAAAGGGGATGCCAGCGTGCCACCCTCGGACGAGCCAGGCCATTGTATTTACGTCATCTCCAACGAACACACTGAATGTTGACCAAGTTAATGACTCACTGACATAACACACACACACATACGCCTGAATTCACCTCAGCAGGATTGTGGTTGTGTGTGTTTGAGGTTGTGTGTGTGTGTGTGTGTGCGTGATTTTTAAAAATGGCTCTCTCCGACCTAACCGTCTGTTTAGACTACGGCACAGAATATCCACGAGAGTAGCAGCCAATGCATGTGATAAGTGTGAAAGCATTTGTATACATCCGATAGCCAATCACCTTTGAGGTTGGAGACATTCGAAAGCCAATCACCTTTGAGGTTGGAGACTTTGATAGCCAATCACCTTTGAGGTTGGAGACTCCGCATCTGAGATCGTTCATGTTTAGAATCACTGCCCCACGTACTGGATCTTCTATTGTAAATATGAATGGAAATATTAAACAATGCTGTCCACATTTTTTTTTCTATAGGTGCATTGAGAATCCTAGTCATTTTTGATATGAGTAAGTTAAAAACCATGTTGCAGTCAGACTTGATGTGTCCAGTGGAGGAGGAGACGCGTGTTTGACTGTAGTGGTGGTCTTCTCCACACTGCTCTGGTACCTTAGCTGTCGCTGTTCTCATGTAAGCGCTGAAGAGCAACCACTCGGCTCATTCATGAGCTGAAAACCACTAACAGACAGAAAAAAACGAAATATCACTCCTTTTATTGCGTTGTCAGGTTTGGTGTATTAATCGGCATTAATGATTATTAATGATTGTTAAGTGTGTGTGTGTGTGTGTGTGTGTGTGGGTGTGTGTGTATTGACTGAATGATGTTACAGAACAATCCCGTACAGATTTTTTTTATGTACACAAATTCTTAAGACTGTAAAGGCATCAGTTGGTTTAAGACACAGCATCAGGACCCTTCCCAGGGTGCATCTGGTTCAGGGCCTGAAACTGACCGGTTCCGGTCAACTACCCTCTGGTGCTGTCCGGGCTGAAGCTGCCCAAGTGGGTGGACAGCGTGAAGTTTGGACCAAACACACACCTGTCGTCCAGTACATAAGCGACTGGTCACTTCACACTAACGGAATGAAACACTTACTCGGTGTGGGTCAAGATCACCAAGAGAGGGTGACAGTGTCCTTTATGGTTCAGATATGAGGTGTGTGTGCGTCTGTCTGTCTGTCTGTCTGTCTGTCTGTGTGTCTGTGTGTGTGTGTGTGTGTGTGTACGCATGTTGAAGGAGAACAGTCAAGAAACTCACAAACACAAGGCTTTACTGCAAAAAAAAAAGTGTGTGCATTAGGGACCAGAGTGGAAAAAAGAGAAATGTTAGTGGCCAAGACTGGGCAGCTGACACGGAGATGAGGAAGAGGAGGCAGCAAGATGATGATGAGGAGGAGGAGGATGGGGATGAAGAGAGAAATAACTATTCAAAAAACAAAAAAACAAAGAAACTGAACTGATGGTCCAAACCAGTGAGAAACAGCAGCTCTGCGTAACTGCCCCCTCTGTTTGGGTCCAGTGGAAAGAGTCGAGTGCATGCACAACTCCTAATGTCATGTCAACGGTGGGGTGGACCGGGGAGGGCCAATGAGGTTGTGCCATTGATTTAGCCCGGGGTCTGTGTCCAGCGTACAGCTCTTGCTCTGCTCGTGTGTGCAGTGGGATTGGTCAGGAGCGGGGTGTCCATCCATATGTGTTTCAGATCAGCCCACAGGGAGCAGAGGAGACCCAGAACTTATATGGTGTAAGGAGGCCCTCCGGGGAGTCAAGGACTCACAGGAGATGCTCAGAGGATTCCAGCACAGCGCCCCCTGTCTGCGCGGAGTCCAAACAACAGCTGTCAATGAGACATGCTGGTTTGATGGGCTGGGGGGGCTGGCTGACTGCTGGGTAGAAGCCCATGTGCTGAGAGGACATTTTCAGTAATTACATTTAAAAAATCAAAAACAAACTTATTAAATACTTAAATCAAGCGCATTCTGGCTTGACCAAATGGGGAAGGCTCTTTCAAATGTGTTGGACAAAAAATGTAAAAAAAAAAGCAAAGTAATTTAAAAGATAATAAATTGTTATTAACATGAATAGTCTCTGTCCTTTTTTCTTGATTTAGCTCCGAACTGTCTGCGGCAACATCTGGAATTCAATTCAATTCAATTCACTAATATATCGCTGACTAAACATGTCAAGAATAACCATAAGCATTCCTTTTAAATAGCTTACATGAGTCTACATTTGGTCGCATATGATGAACTGCAACATATTTGGTACACTGTGTTATGTGTGTGCCCGTACAAAAATAGATGAAGTATGTCATTCAGTCGTTGCGCAATTGGATAGGCTTACTGCTGTATGGTCTAATCATGCCATCTATCAAACTAGCCAGCCAGAGCGACGTGACATCATCGCCTGGTTCCCCAGCGAGAAGCCCGCTGCGTCTATCGCGCGCTCCCCTTTAAGACGCGCCGTTAGCGAGTTGTTTATTCTTCCCTCCGCGCAAGACCTAAAGCGGGGGAGGCGCCGGGCCCTGTGATGTAAGCATCAGAGAACGCCTTTATTCCGTTGCCGACTGCACAATGCTGTAGTTCCTTTTCTGTCGGCCGAAATCCTAACGGGGAGGAGGGAGCGAGGCAGGGAGTCTGCGCTCCATTCACACCGACGGAAATGAGAGGGGGGTGTCCGACCCACCGCGAACCATCCCTTTAACAACAACTGGGACATAGCGGAGAGAGAAAAGGAGAGGAGGGGGAGAAGAAAGAGGAATTAAAAAAGAAAAGGAAGAAAGAGACAGGGAGGGAGGGAGGGAGAGCGCGCGATAAAAAAAGAAAGATGACATCCCCTGAATTGAAGCGCCGAGGTGGAGCGGCAGGCTGCGGCCGGGCTCGCGCGCTCTCCGCCGGGGTCAGGGCTTGAATCCAACAACGAGGCTTCGACAAACAGCCCATTGGCCTGTTGGGGGAATCGAGAAAAAACAGATTTATGAATCGAAACATTAACTGTTACTCGTTGTAATGCGTGTGTTAGGAAGCGTTACTTTTAAAAAATGCCTGAAATACATTCAACCATTATGATCAGTGTTAGCATCATGTATGGTTAAGATTTTAAAAACAACATTATTGATTACGTGTGCTGATATGTTAAATTTTTAAAGTCATGCATATTAAAAGTAATGCGTTATTTTGACAGGCGAAATCCTGTAATGCGATGCGTGAAAGTTGGAGGCCAAAGTACAAGAGGAATAGTCCACTGGATTCAGATGTATAGTCATATGTTAAAATCGCTTATGCGTTTTAATTCTTAGGTAATAATTAGTTGATATAATATAGCTACTATATTGATTAATTCCATGGTTGATTCCGCGACAGGGCTTTATTTCTGTAGTTTACCAATATTCAGCTCCGTGGCATAACGGCAGTCGCTCGAGCAGCCTAATGCTCTGTGCGCCGTCACAGCGCAATTATTAGGAATACTTAGCTGAGCGGATTCCTCTGCGCCGAGCAAAATGGATGCTGCATGGAGCAGTTTTCTCTTCCAGGTAAGAAGCAGCAGGCCTGCGAGCATGTGCGTGCTTGTGTGTGAGGCTTTTTCTTACAGTGGGTCAAACGGTCAGTGTATTTTGGTAGCTGTCGTTGTCATTTAGTGTTGCCGTTTAATAAGTCATCCCCAAAGTACAGTAAATTGTGTATGTGTGAGGGGGAGTGTGAATGGTTTGTATTTGTTTCTTTCCCCCCAGACCACACCCACCCAAACCCAAGTGGAGGGCTCTCTCCAATCGGAGCTGATGCCTGTCCACACGACCTCTTCTCAAACCCCGCCTCCGGACCACATGGCCCCGCCCCCATCCACAGTGGACACGGCTGCGCTGAACGAGGAGCCGGTTCCAGGTAAGGGGGGGGGGGGTGAGAGGGGAACCGGGAGCCTGAGGGAGGGAGGGAGGAAGAGAGGAGAGAGGGAGGGGGAAGACAGAGGGAGTCACTAGGAGAGGGAGGGGGAGAGGGAGTCTGTCTCCGAACCAAGGAGCCAGCTGGGAAGGAAGAGGCAGCCGAGGGAAGGAAGTCTCAGAGTTAACTTCACCCCGTTCCAACAACCTGTTCCTTCACCAAGATGGCTGAACCCCTCTCTCTCCCCTCCACCCTCTACTTTCTTCTTTCCCTGTCTGTCTGTCTGTCTGTCTGTGTGTCTCCCTGTCTGTCTGTCTGTCTGTCTGTCTCTCCCTGTCTGTCTGTCTGTCTGTCTCCCTGTCTGTCTGTCTGTCTGTCTGTCTGTCTGTCTCTCCCTCCCTGTCTGTCTCTCGTCCAGTGAAGCAGGTGGTCTCTCGGCCGGGTCGCGTGGCCCACATCTGTGCCATCTGCAGCAAGCAGTTCAAGAACAGCTACAACCTCCGCCGGCACCAGTCGGTGCACACGGGCGTGCGCATGAAGGACCGCGCCACCCGCGAGCGCGAGGCCGCCGCCGCGGCCCTCAAGGAGGAGGGTGGCGCTGGGGCGGGCGTCGGCGGGGGCATGGGGGTGGTGGGCATCGGGACGACGGAGGTGCGCACCACTGTGCCCCTCTCCCTCCTCCACCTGTCCATCCCCCAGCCCCTGAACCCCCAGCAGCAGCATCAACACCAGCAGCAACAGCAACAGCAACAACAACAACATCAACATCAACAACAACAGCAGCAGCAGCATCAACAGCAACAGGCTACAGTCCTGTCACTCCCCCACCCCAACTCCACACTCGTTGCCCAGCAACAGGATGGCAACGCCGTGGCCATGGTGAGCGTTGCCACGACCGTTAACCCCCTCCCTGCGCCCACTGCGGTAGTCATGGCGACGGGGGAGACGGTGCAGGTGGGTGGGCGGTGTGTGTGTGTGCACAGATGGGTATGTGAGTGGTCAGTGCAGGGTGTGTGTGTGCACAGATGGGAGTGTGAGTGGTCAGTGCAGGGTGTGTGTGTGTGTGTGTGTGCACAGATGGGAGTGTGAGTGGTCAGTGAAGGGTGTGTGTGTGCAGTGGGTATGATCGTACCACATCACTGCGAAGACTGTAGGTCATGGCTGGCATTCTCATGAGTTTCTCATGGTCACAGTGCAGTGAAATTCCCACTCAAAGCTCTTTAAGTGTAACTAAAGGCCTATTCACACCAAGAACGATAACTATAACCATAACGATAAAAGCGTTCACACTGAATAACGATAAACAAAGTCTCTCCTTGTGTTAATGAATGTGACGGTTAAAATTTGATGGGTTCTGATTGGCTATTAGCTTTTTATCGTTCTGAAAATCGCTCTAAAAGTGATTCCCAATGATATCATTCTTCATGTCGTTATTGTTATAGTTTATGTGTGAACGTCGTCATTCATATTAACGAGAACGATATTTATTTATAGTTATAGTTATCGTTATCGTTCTTGTTATCGTTCTTGGTGTGAATGGGCCTTTACACAGGGGACCAACTGCAAAGAGTATAGAAGTTACCTCTATACTCTTTGCCAACTGTTCCAGGCTTAGGCAACATAATTCATAGAATGTTTGGAAATGGACAGAATCAGAATCCAGGTACATGTCCAGAATCAGAATCCAGGTACAGATCTTAGAAATAGATAATAACACTGCCATGTCACCTGGAACACTGCCTTAACCCTTAAAGGTGTAGATTTTTGAACATTCTAAGTTCTGCAACAATTGAAGGTTCTAAAATTCTATGTTGAATTCAATGAACCCAGATATTCTTTAGAACGTTCATTTCTCAACATTCCCGTCACACCGGTGTGACGGTACTCCTTTAAGGGTTAACCCTCTAACCGCCACAGGCGACTATAGTCGACAAGATGCGGTACTGAATAAAACGGCCGATTTAGTCAAATAGGGTGTCATATTTCGTTCGACTTCCACTCCACTAGATGGCAGACATGTCATACGTCATCCCCGAGTCCGAAAAAGGTCACGCTTTGAACAAAACTTTTGAGCTACAGAGCATTGAATCAGTGCGTGAAATACCGGAGCTAGTGTGCGTGTGAGCCACTTTGTCAGAGCGATATTGTCAACGTCAGCGAGTATTTGCATTAGATTATCGTCTAATGGCATCAAAAAAGTTTACCTGAAATGAAGTGTTGGGTCTTCTATTCGCGGACCCTGATTCTGAAGGTGAATATCTGCCTTCAGAAAATGACGGTGAATTGTTTAGTGAGGCTTCAGATGCGTCCGTGCCTTGCAATGATGCAGCTGGACAAAGTGAGAGTTTACTCCATAGTTTAGCTTACACCAAGCACAAACGTTGAATCGTTTGCCCAATGTCACTGGTGGGAATAATGTTTCACGGGTTAGGAGTGTTCATCGGGAAGTTAGCTGGGTGTTAGTGGTGTGGCGAACGAGGCTGGAGGTAGCATAGTGGAGGTAGCATAATGTCCATAGCGCTAGCTTCTGTCTTCTGAACGTGTGCCTCTCCACACTCGCGGCGACAGTAACGTGGTGGAGCCTTTGTCTAATAATGCCACTGGGTATGTTAGACGAGGTCGAAGTGCTCATAGGACAGTTAGGGGGGAACGTAGTGGCAGTGTGGGGAGTCGCAATGAGAATGACAGTAGGCCTAGTCCGAGCTGCGCAAATTCTCTCCACTCGGCGCGCGCGAGGCAGATCTTGCCATGCTGCTCGCATGGTGGAGGTGGTGACACGCTCTCTCCCTCTCCCTCTCCCACACACACACACACACACACACACATTAGGTCATGCATAATCTATCACAAGATGATGGGAATGCCGGCCCTATAGGGATAGGGAGTCATTATCTCTACAGCAAAAGGCCTGCTACATATAAAAAAAAATGTCAGCCATTTATTAGTAATGATTTACACTGTTGATTTGCTATCTACTTCCCTGATCATTTAGGACATACAGTACACTATGTGTTCCTTTTTGTGTGTTCATGTCCTTGTGATGTGTGTGTCTTTGTCAGCTAAGAAAAAAAAAAAACATAAACAAAAAAAAATAAAAAAAAATACTAACATTGTCTCTTGTCTTGTCTCGTCATATCACTCCTGATCTGTGCCTTGCCGTGGCAAATGAGCTTTTGAACTAAACAGATCTTGTCTAATTGTGTTTGTGTGTCATCTGAATAATATATATGTGCCCCATACATGGAATCAGAGTGCCTACTGTATGTAGTAAATGGAAAATCTCTACAGCAAAAGGCCAGTCTACCGCTACATGCATTTGGTTTGTTTCTGCCATTTATTAGTAATGATTTACACAGTTTGTTCACTACTTACTATTTACCTGAGCATTCAGTATTGTGCAATATAGCATACAGAAGGTGAGGGACATTTTGGGGGGAAAGAAGTGGTGCATTTTATCATTCAAACATGCGACTTTTCATGAAAATTCTATAATCCAAGATGGCCGCCACCATATGACGTCATAATATGCAAATTAGATATAAACATTTAATCTCTACATAAACTTTGGGTCATCCTTAATATTTCTCTAATTTACAGAAAGTCTCTATCTCTTATCACTTTTAAGATATAGCCTTTTGAAATGAAGATGCCAAAATTGATCGTTTCAGAAAAAAACCTCTGGCGCCTAAAGGGTTAATAGCCACCTTGATTGTAATAGATGTGATTCTAAATCATCTCTCAAAGATGTATTATTCTCCCTGTGCCCGTTCTCTTGGTAATTATTGTCTAATACCTGTCCTGTGCCTTTTTTGTGTGTCCCTTTCTATCTCTCTCCTCCTTTTCTCATGCATCCTTTCTATCTCTCTCCTCCTTTTCCCATGCATCCTTTCTATCTCTCCTCCTTTTCTCATGCATCTTTTCTATCTCTCCTCCTTTTCTCATGCATCCTTTCTATCTCTCTCCTCCTTTTCTCATGCATCCTTTCTATCTCTCCTCCTTTTCTCATGCATCTTTTCTATCTCTCCTCCTTTTCTCATGCATCCTTTTTTCTTTCTCTTCCTCTTGATGAATGTTCTTTATTTTCTCCTTTTCCTGCATTGCATCTCTTTTTTTTATCTCTGTCGGTTTGTTGTGTGTTCATCTTTCTTTCTCCTTTCTTTCTTTCTTTCTTTCTTTCTTTCTTCTCCTCTTCCTCTTTCTCTCTATCCCTTCTTCATCTCCAGCGGCCTGTGAGTTCTAACCCGGTGCGTAAGAACCACGCGTGTGAGACTTGCGGGAAAGCGTTCCGTGACGTCTACCACCTGAACCGGCACCGTCTGTCGCACTCGGACGAGAAGCCCTTCAGCTGCCCCATCTGCCAACAGCGCTTCAAGCGCAAGGACCGCATGAGCCACCACGTGCGCTCGCACCAGGGCGGCGTCGAGAAGCCCTACGTGTGCCCCAACTGCTCCAAAGCCTTTTCCAGGTGAGTGACACACACACACACACACACACACACACACGAGCTGTTTTCAGACATGACCTCCTGTCTGGACCGAGTATTTAGAGTCCCGAACTTAAACGGAGTGTGATGCTCAAACATGATCCTCACGCACGATCCTATATGGCACGGAAGGGGTTCATACCTGGAGTAAATAGTCTTATAGCCAGAGCCAGGACGCACAATATAGAAATCAATAATGATGATTAATAATGCTAATATGGCAAGTCCAGCTGGTTGAAACGAAAAGAAGGTCTGAAAACATGTGTAATAACACATTGTTATCTTGGCCCATGAAACAGTTTGGCTTGCTTTTTAAAGGTGCTCTAAGCGATGTTATGCGGTTTCTAAGCTAAAAAATGTTTTGCCACATACAACAAACATCACCTGACCTCACCATCCGCTAACTGCCTGTGCCCTGAATACACTGTAAAAAAATGCGGTCTCTGTGGACAGCCCAGGCTCCAAAAACAGCAACAAAAACAACCTGGTCCAGCCTGGACCATAAAAACATAACAAGGGGGCGCTGTGGGTCCAAGTGCCCACGGGGACCCAGGTTCGAATCCGACCTGCGGTCATATCCCAACCCCACCCCATCTCTCTCTCTCCCACTCGCTTCCTGTCTATCTTCACTGTCCTATCCAAATAAAGGCCAAAAAAAAAAACGTAACAAACTGTTCCAGCCTATCACTGACGAGATGCGAGTTTCAATTGCACGGGAGGGAGTAGCAAGCTAGCTCTCTGTTTTGTTTGAACATCAACAGAAGTGATGTTACCCAACATCGCATAGAGCACCTTTAACTGTGTTCAGATTGGCTTGCTTTTTTAACTGTGTTCAGTTTGGCTTGCTTTTTAACTGTGTTCAGTTTGGCTTGCTTTTAACTGTGTTCTCATAGTGGATCTGCACCACACACAGGGAGAACAGTAGGTTGTTCATGGGAATTCCCGTCTTTGCAAATTAGCGCCAGTCTGTCATGATTGAGAATAAATGGATGCACTTGATTATGAAGAAGTCATAAACTTACAGTTAAGCCAAGGGGACACCAGCATCACACGACACGCCATCAGCATCACACGACACGTCATCAGCATCACACAACACGTCATCAGCATCACACGACACGTCATCAGCACGGCCCCGTGCTTTGCCCGCCTGCATTCAGATATGCGCTCGCACGAGTGTGTGTAGTGTGTGTGTGTGTGTGTGTGTGTGTGTGTGTGTGTGTGTGTGTGTGTGAGTGTGAGTGTGTGTGTGTGTGTGTGTGTGTGTGTGGGCGTGTGTATGTGTGTGTGTGTGTGTTTGTGTGTGTGTGTGTGTATGTGCGTGTGTATGTGTCACACACTCTCCCATCCTTAACTTCTGTTTCCCCACAGGCCGGACCATCTCAATAGTCATATCAGACAAGTCCACTCTTCAGAGCGTCCCTTCAAGTGTCCGGTACGTACCTCACCCCCACATGCACCCCCACCAGCAGATATCTGTGTTTATTCATTTATATATATGTTATATATGTTTATTTATTCCTTTTATTTGTTAGGAACCATGTACAATTTTTAGCATAAATGTTGCCATTACCAGAGTTAGCCTTAGACTAATTTACATCTGCAGTCCCTAGACAGGGCACAGTTTGTCCAACAGATCTAACAAACAAGACAAAAAAAAAAAACAGAAATCCTACATCCAGGGTTCCCACGGGTCATGGAATTTCTGGAATATCATGGAATTTTGGAGAGTCTATTGCAGACATGGAAAGTCAGGGAATTTTACCATGTTTGGGTCAACGTCATGGAATATCAGGGAATTTTGTTGTAGCAGTTTAAAATTTACTTGCCAAAATAAATTAATTCAAATATTCCTTGAGTATCCCAACTTTGTTTATTCAATGGCCATTTATTCATCTCCCACTCTAAAAAGTAAAAAAAATCTTGAATGCTATACATTAGTAAATACTAAAGTAAGTCATGGAAATTATATTTTTTTTGTCTTGTCAGGGAAAGTCAGAGAAAAGTCGTGGGATTTTACACTTGACTTAGAGTGGGAACCCTGTACATCAATATGAGGCACATTGTGACACACACTCTTAGGAACCAGAACCCCAGCAGTATCATGTCCTATACAGCTTGTGTTGTCATAGCAATCCACACCTTTGCTCACAATCATGTATGAATATCAAAATAAGCTGTACTGATGGTAGTGTTAGCATTGATGAAGTTAGAATGATACTTCATCAGAAGGCAGAGTTCTAGTCAGTGGAGTAGAACGTCTGAGTCAAAATACCCTCCCATTGATTTCAAACTGATTCTGTTCATTATTTCATGTAAAGGTTGTGGATAAAGAACTCTGCATTGCGGTACTTTAACAGCCAAATGTTTGGGAATCTCTTAATGAACCTTTTTGTAATCCGCTTCAGAACTGATGATATATGATGCTATAAGTATGATATATGATGCTATAAAACTGTAGGTTGAAAGTATTTATAATAGTATATCTACAGAATATCTAAATAGGCATTCCAATTTGTCAAGCAGATGTCAGACTTTATTTTAAATCTTTAAATTT